>NC_058519.1:110235594-110546040 GCF_904849725.1 Hordeum vulgare subsp. vulgare | reverse complement strand
TGCTATTCACACGAAATAGGATTAGTTATTTTATCAAATTCATTTGATTTTGTTGGAGGGGGGAGGTCAATAACAAGATTCATGATTTCGCAAGTAAGATGACATACAACTGAGTGTTGTTCTGACTTTATGATATGAATGTTCTGCACAAATATTTCTTATGTTCAACTGATAATGATCATCTTCTCTATTCTGATATTGCATTAATCAATGTTTCAAACTAATGTATCTTAGGATTTGATGCCCTATTATAAAATATTGAAGTTATGGGCATGTTGATAGTTGGTTATCAGGCAAAGAGATAGATTCGTAAAATTATCGCAAGAAGTCGGTCCATTTAGTGATGTAGTAAGAAAGTGGGACACACTGATTTTGTACATATAAATTTTTGATAGATGATGATGTTGATGTCAGATGATGATGTTGTTGATGATATATGATGTCATTTTGATGATGTTGTTGATGATATATGATGATGTTGATGATAGATGATGTTGATGATGTTATTCATAGAATATATTTTTTGTTCATAGAAATCAAACGACTGAGTTTTACTTCCTAGTTATAGTGTTAATCATGAAATGGTCATGGCACTCACCACATATATGCGTCAGCGCTAACTAATGCAGTGCATACTTACTTACAAATGTTGTGTAGAATTTGTTAACTAAAGAAAGCATTGTGGATGTTGTGGTAACTCTATAAGAAAAGCAATTGGAAAAAGGCACTCGAGAGATGGACGGGGACCCTCCTGGTTTCCTTTCGGAGCATATTAAATTCACAAAAACCTAAGAATAATATAGGATAACCTTGAAGATAAGAGGCATGTCAAATTCAAATGCATAAAAAACCATCACAGAAAAATCAAAATCAAAATTTAGCATTTTATCTAAACCATCAACGCATTTGGGAAGAGCAAGCATACCTAAGAAAACATTATAGAAAAATCAAAATCAAAACCTAGCTAAAAAGTAATCTAATTAATATTTGTAGAAACAATGGACATATACTTGGAACAAGAAGAGTTGTTGGGGGATATAATCCACGACAGAGGTGATCCCTTGTCGTTTATCAATGACACCGATGATTAGGAAGGAGGGGATGACGACTCTGATGATCCAACAGTGGAGGAGGAAGGAGGTCATGACGGCTCTGATGACCGAATGGCGGAGGAAGGAGATCATGATGACGGCTCCGGTGACCGAACGAAGGAGGGAGACTTAACTATTGCAAAGTACGACGAGGTATATATCTATTCATCACCCAGGGTGCAGAATAAATTATTCCTCACCCGAGGTAATTTTATGACCATTTCATAAATAAATTAAACTTTAAATGCAAATAGATACATTTATATTGATTAACTATGAAAAATTTGACACAAGAAAATAAAAATATAGGTCATAAGACGAGTAAAATCACATTTTATGTATAATTTACTCTATGTTTTTATGTTTGTAATTTTACGTGACATAAAATATATTTTAGAGTGACTATGTATTTTTTTACGGTCTACTTTTATGTATGAGATAAGATTAAAATTTAAGAAACGTAAAATTATGGTCTATTGATGTGAATATAGAGGGGGGAGGGGTGAAGAATAACTATTCCTCATCCAGGGTGACGAATAGGGCGACCATATATATATATTACTTAAGCCTGTGTTGACTTGATGCATTCATTATTTTGTTATGTACATATATTAACGCTTCTTTCTTCTTTTAGCCCTCCGGATCGAGTCGAACTTCCCTAAGGAGACGAGGCCCGAAGGAAAGGTTGCGCCAGGACGAAAGGTTCACGATCACAGAAGTCGCGAAAAATGGCCAACCGATTGCTCCCAAGCGGACCAAGGACACATTTTTACATTAGTGCGGAGTTGTTGTTAGGGACAACGTCCTGATCACAATCCACGAATGGAATAAGAAGAAGGACCCTGAAGTTTCTTATGTCCATGATAGACTGAAAGATGAACTTTGGACCTCGCTGATGACAAAATTCAGCCTACCGCCAGAGGAGGATCTGAATAACCCAGTTATGGAGAAAAAGGTCAAGGCGTTTCCTCTTAAGAAGATGGCAGAACTATTTCAAGAACTGGAGGAAACATTTGAACACAAAGTTTGTCGAGAAAGATAATACCCGAGAGTTCATCGGTCAATATGAGAAGATTAGAGATCACTGGCCCGCATTTGTGGCCTACAAGACATCAAACAAGGGTAAGCAAAGGTTAGAGACAAACAAGCGAAATGCTACAAATAAGAAGTGTCACCATATCATGGGGTCAGGTGGCTACAACAAAGCTCTACCGTTGTGGGACAAAGCTGAGCAAAACCTGCTTGCTAAAGGGGTCCAACCAGCGACATTGCACGGGCCAGATTTGTCAAGGACTTAGTTCTTCGGGGTTGGGGGAACTTTGGACCCAGAATCAGGGAAGTGTGTTTGGATGAATGAACAACTTGCAATACCCATTACCAAGCTTGAGAAGGCAATCAAGGCAGCACGAGAAGGGATGTTCATTCCCAACAGAGAGAAGGACAAGATGATAGAGGCCCTCGGGAATCTTGAACACCCTGGACAAATACGAGGCACATCAGGCTCCGTTTCGTGGGTGCATGGGTTTCCCGACAACGATGGTTATAGAAGCCGACAGAGAAAGAGAAAAGAGGAAGCAACCGAAATGCTGAAGCTCAATGCAAGATTAGCGAAACTAGAGGAACTTGACAGCCAGCGAGCTACCGGCCAACCATCTCAGCGGCACGAATATCCTTCCTTGGACGCTGGCACAGAAGCGACCCCACCATCTCAACGGAGAAGCAACGTAGCTTCCACGAAGCTCATTCAGCCTGATTTCACGGCTCATCGCTGCCCCGTGGATAGTACCACGGAGGCTAAACATTGTGTACTAATGGCGAAATGCCAGAATCTGACCTTGAAGGTGGCGCTCAGCTCTCTTCTACCTCCTCGAGCTGAGGGAACTTTCCATTGTCATCCGATTCCACATGGCTATGCTATTGTGACAGTGGATGAAATAATGGAGGGATTTGAGGAGCTGGAGCTTGGCTACCCTACACGTGAAGGGGAGATTCATATGGAAAATGCTTTAAGGTCTACATGTCTATGGAGAAAGGAGTACATCACGCTTCCAAACTAGACGCCTTAGCAGACTGATCAGTGGACTCCGCTTCCTCCTCCTCCGCCTCCTCCGGTGCATGAGCACACTCCGCCTCCTCCGACGCGTGAGCGCACTCTGTCTCCTCCTCCCCCGCCTCCTCCAGTGCGTGAGCATACTCCACCTCCTTCTCCGCCTCCTTCGGCGCGTCAGCAACGACAGAAGAGAGACGCCGCCGCTCTGGCGGCTAGTAGTACAAGAGGCGGGAATAAACTCAAATTTGGTCCAAGCCTCAAGGCTCCTACAAAGTTACCATATGATAGGACTAAGGAGGAAAACACGGAGATCATGGATGCGTATAATAAGGAATTTGTTTGCAACGAAACGTCCATCTCCAAAGGAGAAAGTTGATCCGGTAAAAGCGAAGCACTGTCTGGATGCCCTTAAGCGACCACCACCGCCTCCGCTACCATCACACTATGAGCGAACTATTCAAAAGACATATGTTAAAGCAAAGTAGTCGGGAAGCTTAAGTACCGGTGGTTCGAGAGGTGGGAAAACAATTCCCCAGCTCGGCGAATAGGAGAAGCAATCGTGCCCCCCGCTCAAGGTGTTTACCGATGTCGCTAATGTTGATCCGGGGTTGTGGTCGCTAATTATCCTGGTTTCACTCTTGGTGATTTCGTAAGCGATGATGTACAGTTCGAAATTGCCCTGATAGTATCCCTTAGATACGAGCATAGGAATCCTCTCGTCAAACCTGAGCAGTTGATGAAACTAGCAATGATGATGCGAAGACTACATGATTGGTACTTGAAAGCCTGCAAGGATGGGACCAACAATATCTACGTGGGATTTAAAGATGAGCACTTTTACAATGGAAACGGGTCGTTGTACATTGAATTTGACGAATTATTTTAGTTATACAATCAAGACGCCCTTGAAAAAATGGTCGTCAGTCCCTATTGTTTGTAAGTATTATTTCTGTAATTAAGTCTCTAGCTCAGCTCCTTCATTATTGCATGTGTAATTATCCTTACTATATTATGCAGATTAAAGATCCTCGAATGCAAAAGAGGACAAATATATGACATTGGGTTCATTAACCCAAATACCGTAAATGCACATAACATATGTAAGACTCCCATGGATACAGATAACAACTTGCTAACTGCATTACTTTGACAACATGATAGAAGGGAAATACTATTTCCTTACAACTTCGGGTGAGTGTTACTAGTTGTCTTCTGCACATTCTATTTCGCTTACTCAAGGTTACGTGTAATTGATGAGTTATGCGTGCGCGGGTTTCACTTTGTTCTGCTAATCATTATGCTTGATGTGGGACTAGTACTTGTCTTTGAATCACTACGTAAAGACCCTATAGAGTTGGCTCCGATTACTGAAATGCTCCAGAAGTAAGTTCAATCATTAGCGCACCATATCGACAACTTTCTTTCGTTTCCTGATATCAAGTAATCATTTTATTTGCCATGCAGGGTTTGGAAAAAGTTCACCATGACCGCTAAAGGTGAATGGAATAAGGAGCTGCCATTTTCCTTCTCCAAAGTAAGTAGTACTAGCTAGTTCCACGCATCTATCATTTATGCTAGTTTCAATACCATTATCATGCTTGATTATTATTTTTATTGAACTCTATTCTCGTAAAGTACTGCTCGAGGCAGGAATCCGGGTCTAATTTATGTGGATACTACGTTCGCGAGTGGATTCACCAGACGACCTGTGAGAACGGCAGATCTTTTAAAGAACTTGATGTACGTAAACAATATTCACATTTTTTTATTACCATCAACTGTGTTGAGTTTCATTCATTCTTTAAATTACATCATGCGGAAGCGGGAAGAACTCCTACCAACTGATCACATACTAGCAATTCAAGAGGAATTGGTAGGGTTCTTTGTTGAGCATGTCATACCCACAGAAGGGGAATATCATGAGGATTTCCTTATCGATGTTGGTAGCTACAGATAGATATTAGCTAGTTAGGTGTTATATATATTGTATATATGCATGATCGTGTACTATATGTAGTAGCGTCGAGTTGTTCGACCAAGCACGGAGAAAGAGAGGTCACTTCTCTCTATATATGTTCATGACGATGTTGTGTAATTAATGGTTCCTTCATTTGCTTACTAGCTAGCGTCGAGTTCTCTTTATATGTAGTAGCTACCATCGACCAAGCACAGAGAAAGAGAGGTCACTTCCCTCTATATGTAGTAGCGAGCTAACACAATATGAAACCTCTACTAAAACCCTCCAAAACCCCTAACCCCCCCTTTAAAAAAACAAAAACCCCAGCGCCTCCGAGCTGCTGACGCGTGGCTGCATTTTGGTCCCGGTTGGTGTTATCAACCGAGACTAAAGGTCCTCCTGCCTGGGCGCCCCGCAGCGGCCACGAGGAGCACCTTTTTCCCAGTTCGTAAGCCAACCGGGACTAAAGGTTTGGGCCTTTAGTCCCAATTGTTTAGTCCCGGTTGGAGAACCGGGACTAAAGGCCCTCTGGAACCGGGACTAATGGACCTTTTCCTACTAGTGAGTATCCGTAGGCTAATTATACGACATGCATCAAACAATTTCAGATTCATCATATTCAATCCAACACAAATAACTTCAAGGAGTACCCCAATATTTTTATCGGAGAATGCAGTATGAAAACGTTCAATCAACCCCTATGCATAGATCCCCAAGGTCACCAGAATCCGCAAGTTGATGCCACAACATATATCAAGTGAATCAATAGAATACCCCAATGTCACTATGGTATCCGCATGCAAGACCTACATAAAGTGTTCTCAAATCCTATATTCAATCCAACATTACGAGATCTCAAAGGTAAAGATTCAATTCATCACGACAAGATGGCAAGGGAGAAACACCATATGATCCAACTATATTAACAAAGCCCATGATATACCAAGATCATGACATCTCAAGAACACAAGAGAGGGAGATTAAACACATAGCTACTGGTACAAAACCTCAGCCCTGAGGGTGAACTACTACCTCCTCATCATGGCCTCCATCGGGATGATGAAGATGGCCACCGGAGATGGTCTCCCCTCTCCGACAGGGTACTGGAACGTCTCCAGATTGGTCTTTTGTAGATACAGAGAGTTGCGTTGGCAGAGTGGAAGTTCTCTTTTTTACTTCTGAGGTTTCTGGTATATATGGGACTTTTCAGCATTGGAATCATGCCAAACGGAGCCACGTGGGCCGCACAAGCTATCACGGCACGACCTAGGGGGGTCGTGCCCTGTTAGCTTCTGGTCCACTGGTGTCTCCCCTATGGTGGTTATTCGCTCCAATATTGCTTATTTCCTCCAGAAAAAGTTACAAAAAGTTTCGGGCGATTCCAAGAACTTTCATTTCCTGCACAAAAACAACATCATGGTAATTATGCTAAAAACGACATCAGTCCGGGTTAGTTCTAAATAAATCATATAAAGTGCATTAAAACCATATAGAAGTATTGTAAACATAGGCAAACATGGTATGAATACTTCATAAATTATCAATATGTTGGAGACGAATCAGCATCCCAAGCTTAATTCCTACTCGTCCTCGAGTAGGTAATTGATAAAAGAAATAAGTTATGAAGTGTGAATGCTAGCATAGTATATAAGTTTTATCAATGATAATTCCAGCCACTTTTTCTAGCATCATAACCAGCAACTTTTTCATAAAAAGCATCATGGTTGAGTAGCAATCAATTCACATGTCACGGTTCGAATAATGCATTCTCTTGAAACTTATCAACATATGTTCTTAGTCATCAGTGAACTTCAATGCATCATCCAGTCTAAGTAAGAGCTCCACATACTCAATTATCATATAATCTTTAATGATTGCTAATACTCAAGGTATATTTTTAGAACAAACAACATCCATTGAACACAGAGAAAGATAGGGGCTTAAAGTTTTGCCTCCCAACAGACTTATCATAAAGATAATTGTGAACAATAATGAAACATGGTCAAATATATTTGAGTAGATATATATGTTTTGATATTTCCCCACCACATGGTGCTTGCCAACTACGAGATTGAGTTTGTAATAAGAAGTTGACTCAATATGAAAAGTAACATGAAAGTAAATAGATTGTACCTTCGTAGAGGGATGCGGGGATTTGCACAGGTGCGAGAGCTCATTGTTTTAAAAGAAAGATGAATATGTGATTTTGGGTGATATGCCTTTCATGTCAACGTCACAACAAAGTTTTCAATATCTTCCATGCTAATCACATTATTTGCGGTTCCCAAACAAAATTGAAATTTTACCCCCCTCCACCATTGAAACACATTCCATGGCTAGCCGTATCCATGGGTGCCCTCGAGACAATAAACTTTCTAGGGGGAGTTCTTGTTTATTTATTTTTTATGCCGTACTAGGCATCCTTTTTACCAGCCTTTCTAGTTTTACGACAACTGAATAAACAATATTTGGAATAACTTGCTTAGCATGGAAGATAATGAACCCCCCATTGCTTCATGAGTGGTACGGGCATACAAACGAATGATTATTTGAATGTTTAGAGGTGGCACATGGAAATTTACTTGGAATGACTCTAAAATGCCATATATAGGTAGGTATGGTGGACTCTCATGGAAGAATCTTGGCTCAAGGATTTGGATGCACACGTAGTATTTCTACTCAATACGAAGTATTGGCTAGCAAAAGGTTCTAAACAAGTACCACATGTTGGAGGATCCATAGCAATATAACTTTTATGCAAATATACCCAAACCTAACCATTATGTTGTCTTCCTTGTCCAACTTCAACTATTTGATCAAGTTTGAAAATAACTGATGGGTATTCACAATCATAAAAGGTGTCCAAGATAATATATTTGTATGTGAAATTTCTCTATATTATACTAATTATTCATGAATTGCTTGTATGACCAATATTGTGATTGTCAAACTTCAATAGTTTCTTACTTTCTAAACCAAGTGTGAAACTACTACTAAGCATAAAACACAGTGATAATTTCATATTTATGATATTTCATTCATTCACAATTTACTCTTAGGATATAAGTGAAGCACAAGAGTAAACATCAAACTACTCTCAAAACATATATGTGAAGATCAATGAGTAGTCAAATAATTAAGTAGCTATGTGAGGTTTCCTTATCAATAAAGATTTACAGACTGATATTTTATTTCAAACAGCAAACTAAACAATAATACATTCCAAGAATAACACATATCATGTGGACAAAAAAATTTAGGATCAACATAGGCTAATTGAGATTTGTTGATGAAGAGAGGTGGGATGCGTAGCATCCCCAAGCTTAGATGCTTGATACTTCTTGAAATTTTTACTTGGGGTGCCTTGGGCATCCCCAAGCTTGAGCTTTTGTAATTCGTTCAATCCTCTCATATCCCGGTTTCACCTAAGTCTCAAAAACTTCATCCACAGAAAACTTGAAAAGAACTCGTGAGATAGGTTAGTACACATAAGAATAAATCATGTACTGCCAAGACAAGTTGCATGAAAATTTTCAAATATTATCTACTGTTTACTATCATTTACACAATTTATATATACCAATAAATGCTATGAAAACTATAGGATAAGTAGATAACAAAACAATGACAACAATCTGTCCAAACAGAACAATTTGTAGCAATCTATTTAAACAGTGTACTTCTGTAACACAAAAAATTTGAAATTTAGGAAATGGTAAATAATTTGTATGAAATTACAATGTAAATATTTCAGAAACTTTCTAGGTACTAGTAAAATCTGATAATTCAAATACTACATCAAAAGTTTTTGTTTTTCTACAACACACATCACACATGCAATTCAAGCATTCTAAAGGAAATACTTGGAAATTTTATTGAAAAACAAGATTACAAATAGCATCTGACAGATAAAAACAAAATAAAATGATGCTCCAATCAAAACACATACCATGTGAAGAATAAAAATATAGTTCCAAGTGAGACATATCGATAATGTTGGAGATGAAAGAGGGGATGCCTTCCGGGGCATCCCCAAGCTTGGATGCTTGAGTATTCCTTGGATATTACCTTGGGGTTGCATTGAGCATACCAAAGATTAGATTCTTGCTTCTAGGTATTCACCTCATACCGGTATATTACCCAAAACTTGAAAACTTGAAACACACAAAACTTAACGAAATTTGATGAGAGGAGTTAGTGTAATAAAGACAGCTCATTCACTTAGGTACTTTCAACATAAGATGCATAATTGTTCTCACATGATACCTAATGTATTATATCATTACCATAATTTATATCACCAAATATAAGCTATGGAAACATTACAATAAGCAAATTATGCATGCAAAACAGAATCTGTCAAAAACAGAACAGTGTGTGAAGATCTGAATGGACACTATACTTCCCTCACTCTAAAAATTCTGAAAAATTAGGACAACACAGAGAATATGCATGGAAATGTTTTGTAAAAATTTCATAATTTTTGCTTTCCATTAAAATCTCATATTTCATATATTGGACACCAATGTTTCTATTTTTGCACATAATCAAACAAACAAGTATTCACACTATCCCAAAGGATTACTTGGCACTTTATTGAAATAAAAGCTATAAAGCATGATTACCATAGTTTCTTAATCATGTGAATGCACAAAACATAAAGTAAGAGTGTTGGGTTGTCTCCCAACAAGCACTTTTCTTTAATGCCTTTTGTCTAGGCATGATGATTTCAATGATGTTGGTATAACAAGTAGTAACTGAGGCATGCAAGAGAGCATACTGAATCACATGACAAGAAAATTTAAGTCTAACCCACTTCCTATGAATAGCGATTTTGGAAGCAAACAATTGTAGCAATAATAAACTTGCATACGAAGCGAAAACATGCATGCCTTCAAAGCTTTGAACACATAGGGAGGAAACTTGATATTATTGCTATTCCTACAAGCATATATTCCCCCCTCATAATAATTTTCAGTAGCTCCATGAAGGAATTCAACAATATAACTATTACATAAAGCACTCTTTTCATGATTTACAAGCATAGATTTTTTATTACTGCCCACACAAGCAAAATTCTTCTCACTCAAAGTAGTGGGAGCAAAGTCAACAAAATAATTATCATGGTTACCCTTATTCTTTATAGCATAAATGTCATCACAATAATTATCATAGATAGGAGGCATGCTTTCATCATAATAAATTTTCTCATCAAAACTTGGGGGGGGGCTAAAAATAGCATCTTCATCAAACACAACATCCCCAAACTTGTGGCTTTGCATATCATTAGCATCATGGATATTCAGAGAATTCATACCACAATATTGTTATCATGCTCATCATTCAAGGATTTCACATTAAGCATTGTCATAAATTCTTCCTCTAACTATTGAGCAGAATTTTCCGAACCATCATTTTCGCAAAAGACAATATAGAGACGAAGGAAATGAGGCAACATAAATTCCATTTTTTGTAGTTTTCTTTTATAAAATAAAACTAGTGAAAACACAAGAAACTAAAATATTTAATTGCAAGATATAAAGATATACCTTCAAGTACTCACCCCCTGACAACGGTGCCACAAAAGAGCTTGATGTGTACTACACACCTTTGTTCTTGTAGACTGTGTTGGGCCTCCAAGCGTAGAGTTTTGTAGGACAATAGCAATTTTCCTGCAAGTGGATGACCTAAAGTATAAGAATCCGTGGGAGGTGTAGGATGAAGATGGTCTCTCCCAAACAAACCTGCAATCAAATACAAAAAATGTCTTGTGTTCCCAACACACCAAGTACAATTGCAAATTGTATAGGTGCACTAGTTCAACGAAGAGATGGTGATTATAGTGTAGTATGGGTTGTAGATATAGGTTTTTGTAATCTAAAAATATAAAAACATCAAGGTAACAAGTGTAAAACAATGAGCAAAACATTGTATAAATCCTTAGTAATAAGGCCTAGAGTTCATACTTTCACAAGTGCAATCTCTCAACAATGCTAACATAGTCGACATATGATCATCCCTCAACGTGCAACAAAGAATCACATAAAAGTTCCTATCTAGCGGAGAACAACAAGATGAAATGGGTGTAGGTAGTAGAACCACCTTAAAGTTATTCTTTTTGATCAATCTTCTGAGCTATTCCTATAAGTGTAACAAACAACCCTAGAGTTTGTACTACAATAAAGCCTATGATACATATCAATCAACCCTAATGTCACCTAGATACTCCAATGTCACCTCAAGTATCCGTGGATAAATTATGTGACATGCATCAAACAGTTTCAGATCTGTCATATTCAATCCAACACAAAGAACTTCAAGGAACACCCCAAGATTTCTAACGAAGAACATAGTATGAAAATGTGCAATCAACCCCTACGCATAGGTTCCCAAGGTCACCAGAATCTGCAAGTTGATGTCATAACATATATCAAGTGAATCACTTGAATACCCCAATGTCACTATGGGTATCCACATGCAAGACATAGATCAAGTGTTCTCAAACCAAAATATTCAATCCAACATAACGAGATCTTAAAGGGAAAGATTCAATTCATCACAACAATAGCAAGGGACAAACACCATATGATCCAACTATATTAACAAAGCCCGTGAACATCAAGATCGTGACATATCAAGAACACGATAGAGAGATTAAACACATAGCTACTGGTACAAAATCTTAGCCCCGAGGGTGAACTACTCCCTCCTCTTCATGGCCTTCGCCAGGATGATGAAGATGGCCATCGGAGATTGTCGTGGTTTTGTCACAATAGATGTCCGCGTGAACGGACTTAGAGGTGAGTCAATCATCGTGGTATGGCGTCTCGAAGGGGTTAGTCAGGAACGGGAGATGAGTTTACCCAGGTTCGGCCCCTCCGATGGAGGTAAAAGCCTATGACCTGCTTTGGTCTCTATATTGACGGGGATCTCGATTACAAGGATGCGTAATCGCTAACCTAGCTCTCGAGAGTTTCTTACTTGATCTTTTTGGCTCGAGGAGTCCCCTTTATATATAGGTAGAGGTATCAAGTCTACAACAGAGTCCGGGTCGAACAAGTACTCACGCCCTATCACACTTCTACTTTATCTTGCCTCCCAAGCTTGGAAAGCTTCTGGCGTCTCCCGTGTTGTGGGCCTTAATTCGTCGTCTTCTAGTGTTGGGCCATCTGATGGCTTACTGGAAAAGTCTTTTGGACCGCCCTCTTGTCTTCTCTATGGTTTGACCCGACCAAGTATGGTGGGTTAAACCATGGGGTTATATCCCCGACATTAGGCCCCAGGTTGACTTGAACTTCTTCACATCAATCTTCTTCCTTCCATCAGGTGGTTTATCCTTTATCTTGTATCCGTGTTTCCCCAGCTTCTTCAATTGCCGGCTTATAGTTTTGTCTGCCTTTAGTAATTTTTCCTTATGTCGTCCGCCTATGACATCACCTGCCAAAAGTTAATGCGGACATAACGACATCACGACCGATATGTGCATGCATTTTTATCCCAAAAACCCAGGCGTCGTTTCCTTCAAAATTTTACTACGGCTTCTCTGTTTCGTGCCATGCAGTGGTCACCTCAAACATTACAAATATGGGTGGAGGGCTCCTTCTTTCACCTTTTATCCTCTCTTTTCATCTTCTTCTTCCTCTGGCCTGAACGCCCGGTCGCGCCATTACTGCCACTTCATCTGGTTGCTTTCGACAACTGCTTCAGGTTGCATGAATTCCTCGCCCCCTCCCGGGCTCATTCAAGCGTCTTTGGCATTTCGCCAACTGATGAAGGTATGTTATTTCTATTCCCCTATAAATCTCTGTCCTAGTTTCTTTCGAAGTTCATCGGAGAAATCAAGGATGCCCATCTATTCATCGCTGTTGTTGTTGTACGCATGCTACAAATCTCCATCTTTATAAAACGGGGTGGAGAACGTCTTTTCACAGATCATCTTTTCGCAGGCTTTTCTCCTCCCAGATCAAAGTTCTTCCGGGACGCACTCAACTTTATTCACTTTCATCCACAAGATTTGGCCCCTAACTCCATATCAAATTTATGCCAATTTCAAGTCTTGTGTGAGGCGTACTTGCAAATGGAATCCACTGTTCCACTCTTCCTGGAATTCTTTTATCTGAACCGCCAAACTGAGTGCATGGATGGCCCTAGCCAAGAGATAGGTGGTATTTCAATTCAAAGACGCAAAAATGGCGGCTTTCCTTCTGCCGCCCTGCCAAGTCATGCCAAAGGGTGGGCTAAAACTTGGTTCTATTGTCAAAACACTGCCCCGGCACACGAGCACCCCGTACCGGGTTATAGACCAAATCGCCTCCCAGCGGATTTTGAGCTTCCTGTCCAAGTCTCTCTAGAGGAGCGTGATAGGTTTGCCTTTGTATTCCAAAAATTGGCGGCTCTTCGGTTTCGGGGTCTAACTGGAGTGGACTTGACCCGTTGTTGGCTATCTTGGATGATCCTCCCCCTGAGCCACCCAAGTGCTCTTATGTGCAAATATTCCGGTCGTGTGGATAACCCTCAAAGATATAGTGAAGTAGTTTTGACACAAGATGACATAAATAAGGTTGTGAAGAAGTTGCTAGGGAAAACTAAAGCAGTGTGTGACCAAACTGGCTTAAAGCCCTTCAATGCTCTCAATTCGGCTCCTGCAGTCTGAAAATTACCTAAATATTCCTTCTTATCTTTGTGAGAACTTTTCCCAAGCTTGAAGTACTTTTGCTTTTATTTAGTTCACCCGATTCTTGCAGGTTTCTTCTCCTTTTTGGAAAAGGAAAAGGAAAGTCCCGGCTAGAAAGTCTAAAGCTGCCCCCACGAAGTAGAAGAGTAAGGAGGCTCCCACCACTTTGTCATTTCGGGGCAAGTCTTCATCAGCTGGTGCATCTATGGAGGTAAAATTTGACTTCCTGAGTCGTTCCCTTATTGAAGTTGCTAATTATTTTTTATCAGGGTGATGCTGCTATAAGTCACACCAAAAATGCCAAGGTAATTTCTATCTTCTCCGGCTCAGCATCCTTGCCTTCAAAAACAAGGCGAGTCATTCAGAAAGTAAGTTTTTCTCATTCAGATGGTTATTTGGATCCAATTTTATTTTTAAGAAGACCCAACATGCTTCAAGGCGCCAGGCTCGAAGTGGTTCTCATATTCCTATGACCGGCTTACCCGGCCAGTCAGCTGTTCGAAATCTTCACGACGAGGTGCCTCATAGTTTGACTCCATCTCATCCACATGCTGATCTTTTAAAACAACCTCTCAACCCTGCTAATTCAAATTACCAGGAATCACCGCTCATTTGGCAACTCATCTACCACGAAGTTGGCACCTTTTGTTATCAACCAAGGGTAAGTTGTTTCCTTCGTTTTGTATCATATGTTTGTCTGTTGAGACTCTGAATTTTATCATGCCTTCTTGTATTGTAGGGCCAGGGATAAGAAGAGGAACCATGGTGGTTCTTTTTTATGTGTGAACTTCTTCAGCCAGAAAATCTAGACATGGCGGCTTTCGAAACCATTAGGCGAGTTGAAGATCATCACGAAATCCAAGTCGATCTACCTTAGCCTGAGGTAGAAAAAGTTGTTGTTTCATCTATGGGTGTTGAAACTGACCCGACAATTGGTACTGACCGACCAATTCCTTAAGAGCCTTCTGAAGATATTTCTTGTGACAAGAATGCATAAGTGGTCATCCTTGGTGTTGGGGATATTATCCCGCCCTGAGACCCACCCTAGGGGGCCGGGTCAAGATAATGGCGGCTCAGTATTCATACTCAAGACAGGCCATGATTTATGAAGCAGAAGACACAAGGCGTATACCACGAGAGCCGGTTGCGGCCCAAGACATGAAGAGGGAGACTTACGGCCCATACAGGAAAAGAGTAACCCGGAGTTTCCTTGCTTAAGGGGCAAGGAGAGTTAGAGACATGTCGACTCACGAACTGTAGGGTGACCCGGACTCTTGTAAACCTAGGTCCTCGACCTATATATAAAGGCAAGTCTTTAGGGATGGTAGAATAAGTTAACATCGATCGAGATCTAGGTCAGGCGAATCCGCACCCTTGTAATCGATTTCCACAAGAATATACACATAGCGGGACGTAGGATTTTACCTCAATCTGAGGGGCCGAACCTGGGTAAACTCGTCTTCCACTCCCGATCAACCCCTTTGAGTCGCCACATAGTTGTGATGGCTTCACCACTAAGTACTTTCATGAGGACATATGTCGTGAAAAAACCACGACAGTTGGCGCCCACCGTGGGGCCTGCGCACGAAGGACTTGATTTCTCGAAGGGATCCCTTCTAGGGTTCGGGAGCTACGCGGTCGGCCTCATGACCAAGAGTCGCCGCGGAAAGTGTTACATCGACAATTCAAGCTGGGTTCCCGAGGCCGGTTCAATCGAATCAGGCTACCGGGTCCCCTTCGACAAGATCCACATCTTCATCGCCAAGATCGGAACGCTGGTTCCCGAGCCAGACATCTGCACCGACATTGTTGAGCCAGCTCGGGTCGCCCAACCCGCCACGTCTCGGATTAGACGATGTCGCGTCTTCGTCGGCTTCACACACGGGGCTAGCCTCCTGGATGAGCCAGAAGCTGGTGGAGATACCACTGTCAGTTCTAATGGCGAGTCATCAATCAGAGATACTGACTCGATCTGCCCTCTCTACAAGGGAAGGCTGGGCGTGTTCCTTGAGGTGGCGATCTTGGAAGGGCCACAGGAACCACCTTGCCAAGTCAACATCTATATCGCAGGGGCCACGACGGCTCAGGACTAGCCAAACGCGGCAACCGCCAATGGGGTCACCGGATCTGGGAAGATGCCGGCCTAGGCCATGTCGGATCTGATGGTTGAGATGTCAAAACTCATGCCAGTAGCTGTGACGGCTGATAACCAAGAGGAAGTTAATTCTGAATTGGCCAAACTTCATGAAGAGATGGCTCAGATACAGCGCCAGATCGATGCGGAGAAGACCCGGATGGCGGATCAGCAGGCTCATATTGACGAAGAGGTGGAGCGTTTGAAGTTGGAGGCGTGGTGACTGGACCGCCAACGGGTCGCGTCAAACGTTGTTTATCACAGGAGGCGTCAAAGTCATGTCCCACCCAACCTTAATCCTACTCGCCTGTTCAGCAGCCCGCAAACGCCCGGCACAGACCATAACCGGCCTCGCCAGAGCAATCCACAGGTTGAGATTGTCCAGCAGCCAATGCAACTCCTGTTGAACCCGCAGGCGGCTCGCACTTCCAAATGCCTCAAGGTCACTTCTCCAACCCGGTGGATAATGTGCTGGCTGCGACCCACCACTTGGAGTCTCTTCCTATTCGTGGGAATACCGTTCTGGAAGTGAAGGCAAGGAACGTCATCAAGATGTTAAAAACGGCGGTAGTCCAGTAGGCACGTTTTTCATACAGTCGTGATCGTCTGCACTCCACGCTGCAGGCAAGCCATACGAAGAGTCGCCTAGATGATCCTTTGGCGGTTTCCAGCGATGTCCACCGACACCAACCTCAGATCAATCCACCAGAGCCGCTATCATCAAATTCTTAGGCGCTTGTCAATGCTGCACTAGCCGCCCGACAGGCCGAGGCAGAGGCAACAGCGGCATTGGAGGGTCAGGGAGTTCCACCCTATGCCTAGCCGACTCCTGGATACAATGGGCAAGGAGGAAGGAATGTAGGTGTCCCCTGCCTATATGTTTCTCTACGCAATGAGAGCATGCCCAGAGACTTCAAGGGCCCTCGTAAGGTACCCAACTATACGGCTGATCTTGAGCTGGGGTCGTGGGTTGAGAGTTATGAGCTGGCTATGGATATGCTTGATGCTAGTGACACGGTCTGCGCCAAGTACTTCGCCATGATGTTGGAAGGACCGGCTCGCACGTGGTTGAAGAACTTACCACCCAACTCCATCAACACTTGGGCGGAACTCAAGGAGCGCTTCGTCAAAAACTTTCGAGGAACCTGCAAGCGTTCGATGACCATCGCAGATCTACAACATTGTGTTCAGCGGGTGGATGAATCAGCTCATCATTGGACAAGGCGGGTCGCGGAGATCATCCACTCTTTGGATGACATTACGGCGGGTCAGGCCGTGCTGATCTTGGAGAAGAGCTGTCATTTTCAGCCCCTGGTGTTGAAGCTTGGCCGCCTCAAGCGAAGGTGTAAGATATGGACGAGTTGATGGATATCCTCACGAGGTATGAAGAGTCGGACGACATGAAGGATGCCGGCTCTGATGACGAGAAGGCCAGTGAAGTTAAAAGGGGAGATGGAGCAAAGGGTCACTTCCAGACTCCTGGGTGCAATAACAACCACGGAGGTCAAGGAAAAAGAAGGCAACAAGATGGCATGTCTGATTTTGTTGCTAACACCAATGTTGGACCCCGGAACCAGCGTCGGAACATGAGTCAGCGTGGCTTTCAGGACCGGGGCTTCAGCGGAAGGAATCCGCACAATTATGAAGAGCTGCTCAAGGGACCTTGCCCTAAAGATAGTACCCTAGGTGCCCCGTCTACTCACTCTTGGGAAAACTATTTTGTGATGTAGGAATTTCGTCTTCACGAGTCCCGGGATCACCAAGGAGGTAATGAGGGTTCCCACCAGGGTCAATTTGGCTCGGGCAGGTCATGAGGAGGTTTGTTCAGTGACTTTCCTAACCCAGGTCCTCAAGGGCGAGGCGGCTCACATAATAATGGTGGACAGTCATCGGGCCAAGGCAGTCATCACTATAATGACCAGGGCAATTTCCAGCAGCCAAACAACCAGGGCGGTTTTCAGAGTAATCCAAAGCAGTTGAATGGTGGGAAATACCATGTCTTTACCACGAGTACCTGTAAGAGGGATAAGAAAGTAAAGAGGAGGGCCATCAATATGGCTGAGCCGGCGGTTCCCAGATACTTAAACTGGTCTGAACAGCCTGTCACGTGGAGTAGAGCTTATCACCCGCCTCAGATTAATAACCCTGGCGACTTGGCATTGGTGGTGGCACCTAAGGTTGGTGGATAAACGCTCTCTAAAGTCCTCATGGATGGAGGTAGCAGTATCAACAGCCTGTACTATGACACCTTCCGGCAGATGAACTTTGATGAGCAGGACTTAATGCCCTCAACCACGGTTTTTCACAACATTGTTCCGGGCAAGTCGACATATCCTGTTGGGCGGATCAAGTTGAATGTGGATTTTGGTGATGAGTCCAATTACAGGAGCAAGTCATTAATATTTGAGGTGGTCAGAATTAAAAGTCCTTATCATGCTTTGTTTGGGCGGCTGGCTTATGCTCGCTTCATGGCCCGGCCTTGTTTTGTCTACCTTAAGCATAAAATGCCGGGTCTCAAGGGCACCATCACAGTCAATGGGAACCGAAAGATAGCTCATGAGTGCGAAGAAGGAGACGCCACATATGCTGAGTTGGTGTGCGCTGCCGAAGAGTTGAAGTTCCACAAGGCCAATGTGGATCCAGCTCACATGAGCCCGTTGAAAAACCGACGGTTTATTCTGAGCCGCCCCTTAAGTTCGAAATGGAAGATGATACCAAGCAAATTTATTTTGTCCCTGGTGACTCTTCCAAGAAGTTTACTGTTGGGACCATCTTGGATCCCAAATAGGAAAGCGCGCTCATCGAATTTATCCGTGAGAATCGGGACATCTTCGCATGGAAACCTTCTGACATGCCAGGAGTACCGAGATAATTCGCTGAGCACCATCTCAATGTAGATCCCAAGATGAAGCCGGTTCGTCAGTACCTTCATCGTTTTAATGAGGATAGGCGCAAGGCAATTGGGGAAGAAGTCGCCCGACTCTTGGCCGCCGGGTTCATCATCGAGGTTTTTCACCCTGGGTGATTGGCTAACCCGGTCTTGGTTCTCAAGAAGAACGCCACTTTTCACATGTGCATTGACTATATAGACCTCAACAAAGCTTGTCCGAAGGATCCTTTTGCCCTTCCCCGTATCGATCAAATCATTGACTCTACGAAGGGTTGTGAGCGGTTGTGCTTTCTGGATGCGTACTCTGGTTATCATCAGATCAAGATGGCCAAGGAGGATCAGGAGAAGACGACCTTTATCACCCCTTTGGTGCTTTTTCCTATGTCTGATGCCTTTTGGGATCAAGAGAGCGAGGGAGACTTATCAACATTGCATTCAGAATTGTTTGCACAACCAGATTGGATGTAACGTCCATGCTTATGTCGATGTCATTGTGGTAAAGTCACAGAAGAAGGAAACACTTCTAGGCGACCTCAAGGAGACATTTGACAACCTCGGGTGTATGAGATGAAGCTTAACCTGACCAAGTGCGTGTTTGGGGTTCCTGTGGGAAAATTGCTGGGATTCCTGGTGTCCGAGCGTGACGGAGAAGCTAACTCGGACAAGATCAAGGCGATAACTTCGCTTGGGAAGCCGGCTAACATTAATCAGGTCGAGCGTATGGCGTCTTGTATTGTGACACTGAGTCATTTCATAAGTCACCTCAGTGAGAAGGCTATCCCTCTTTATCAGCTGCTCAGGAAAATAGATCACTTTGTCTCGACCGATGCGGCTAATGAGGCTTTTGAGGCCCTTAAGAAGCAAGTTGCTGAACCGCCCGTGCTGGCAGCCCCAGCCAACAAAGAGCCAATGCTCTTGTACATTGCCGCTAACTCTAAGGTGGTGAGTGTGGCGGTGGTTGTTGAACGCAAGGAAGAAGGCAAAGAATATCTTGTTCAACAGCCAGTGTATTTTGTCAGTGAAGTGTTGACCCTGTCCAAACAGCGGTATCCACATTGGTAGAAGTTGGTCTTTGGGATTTTCATGGCAATCCGGAAGTTGAATCACTACTTCCTGGAGCACCCAATCACTATGGTGAGCTATGCGCTAATCGGGGACATTATACATAACCGAGAAGCCATTGAGCGGATTGCTAAATGGGCAATAGAGCTTGGTCCTCATCACGTGAAGTATATGCCTCGCACTGCCATCAAGTCTCAGGCTCTGGTAGACTTCATCAACGATTGGACCGAGTTGCATATTCCGAAAGGCCTGATAACACATATTGGACTATTCATTTTGATGGCTCTGGGCAGTTGGACGGCTCAAGAGCTGGAGTGGTGTTATCGTCCCCAAGAGGTGACAAGTTTTGCTATGTTCTGCGGTTCATGTTTCCTTGCACAAACAATGCAGCTAAGTACGAGGTGTTGCGTCATGGGCTCAGGATAGCTAAGATAGGCCTGATAACACATATAGGCCTGATAACACAGAACCGAGAAGCCATTGAGCGGATTGCTAAATGGGCAATAGAGCTTGGTCCTCATCACGTGAAGTATATGCCTCGCACTGCCATCAAGTCTCAGTCTCTGGTAGACTTCATCAACGATTGGACCGAGTTGCATATTCCGAAAGATAGGCCTCATAACACATATTGGACTATTCATTTTGATGGCTCTGGGCAGTTGGAAGGCTCAAGAGCTTGAGTGGTGTTATCGTCCCCAAGAGGCGACAAGTTTTGCTATGTTCTCCGGTTCATGTTTCCTTGCACAAACAATGCAGCTAAGTATGAGGTGTTGCTTCATGGGCTCAGGATAGCTAAGGAGATGAACCTGAGCCAGGTCAGGTGCTTAGGCGACTCAGATTTAGTGGCTCAACAAGTATCAGGAACCTGGGACTCTAAGGATCCATTGATGGCGGCTTATAGGCGTGCGGTAACTGAGGTAGCGGGTTATTTCCATGGCTATCAGGTTGATCATATTGATCGTCGATAGAACAAGGTGGCTGATGCTCTCTCCCGACTCGGATCACAATGTAAGCCCGTTGCCCCCAATGTGTTCTTGGATGTCTTACATAATCCTTCTGTGAAGTTGCTTTCTGAAGAAGACATAACAGTTCCTGACCTAGAGTCACAGTTGGTCCATGGTTACATAATCCTCCAGGCAATTCCTGACTGGATGATACCTTACATGGCTTATCTAGATCAAGGAAAGTTGTCAGCTGATGAAGTCTTTGCTAGGCAAAACGTGCGGCGGTGCAAGTCCATGGTTATACACAAAGGCGAGTTGCACAAGCGAAGTACTTGTGGGGTTTTCCAGCACTGTGTTTTCCCGGAAGAAGGGCGAGATAGTCTCAACGAGATACATGCGAGCGACTGCGGATATCACGTCGGGTCACGATCTTTGGTGTCAAAAGCTTTTCAACATGGTTTCTACTGGTTGACGACTCATGCCGATGCAGAGGATATAGTGCGCTGATACGTCTCCAAGGTATCTACAATTTTTGATGGTTTCGTGCTATTATCTTGTCAAACTTTGGATGTTTTGTATGCCTTTTATATCTTTTTTGGGACTAACTTATTAACTCAGTGCCAAGTGCCATTTCCTGTTTTTTCCGTGTTTTTGACCCTTTTCAGAGGAAGATTTGAAATGGAGTCCAAGCGGAATAAAATCCCCGAAAAGATTTTTTCTGAAACAGAAGAAGATCGGGAGACTTGAGAACCAAGGCAGGGGGTCCCCAGGGACCCCACAAGCCCCCTAGCCCCGGCCAGGGTGGAGGCCGGGCCTCCCTGGCTTGTGGCCCCCCTGGACCTCCTCTGCCCTAGGTTTTGCGCCTATATATTCCCTAAAATCCTAGAAAAAATCAGGAGATCATCGAAAATACTTTTCCACCGCCGCAAGCTTCTGTCTCCGCAAGATCCCATCTGGGGCACGTTCTGGTGCCCTGCCGGAGGGGGGATTTGGATACGGAGGGCTTCTTCATCAACACCATGACCTCTCCGATGATGCGTGAGTAGTTCACCATAGACCTACGGGTCCATAGCTAGTAGCTAGATGGCTTCTTCTCTCTCTTGGATCTTCAATACAAAGTTCTCCATGATCTTCATGGAGATCTATCCGATGTAATCTTCTTTTGCGGTGTGTTTGTCGAGATCCGATGAATTGTGGATTTATGATCAGATTATCTATGAATCTTATTTGAGTTTCTTCTGCTCTCTCTTATGCATGATTTCATATCCTTGTAACTCTCTTTGAGTTGTGGGTTTTGTTTAGCCAACTAGATCTACGATTCTTGCAATGGGAGAAGTGCTTGGTTTTGGGTTCATACCGTACAATGATCTCACCCAGTGACAGAAGGGGTAGAGAGGCACGCATCATGTTGTTGCCATCAAGGGTAAAAAGATGGGTTTTCATCATTGGTTTAAGATTATCCCTCTACATCATGTCATCTTGCTTAAGGCGTTACTTTGTTCGTCATGAACTCAATACACTAGATGCATGCTGGACAGCGGTTGATGTGTGGAGTAATAGTAGTAGATGCAGAAAGTATCGGTCTACTTGTCTAGGACGTGATGCCTATATGTATGATCATTGCCTTAGATATCGTCATGACTTTGCGTGGTTCTATCAATTGCTCGACAGTAATTTGTTCACCCACCATAATACTTGCTATTTTTAGAAAAGCCTCTAGTGAACACTATGGCCCCCGGGTCTACTCCACACCATATTTCCAGCCTTACACTTTTGCTTCGTTGCACTTTCCGCCTTCAGATCTCACGTTGCAATCAATCTTGAAGGGATTGACAACCCCTTTATAGCGTTGGGTGCAAGCTCTTTTGTGTTTGCGCAGGTACTCTGGACTTGACGAGATTCTCATACTGGATTGATACCTTGGTTCTCAAACTGAGGGAAATACTTACTACTCCTGTGTTGCATCGCCCTTTCCTATTCAAGGGAAAAACCAACGCAAGCTCAAGAGACGACAGAAGGTTTCTGTCACCGTAGCCGAAGGATTTCTGGCGCCGTTGCCAGGGATAGCATGTGCCAATGTGACGGATGTCAGAAGTTTGGACGTCAAGCACATGTGTCGGCCTAGGAATTGCGCATGATCCCAATTACATGGCCTTTCCTAGTTTGGGGGCTTGACATGGTCGGCCCTTTAAAATGTCTTCCGACAAAAAGACCCATCTATTGGTGGCGGTTGATAAGTTTACCAAGTGGGGTGAGGCACAGGCGGTCAGCAATTGCGAAGCAGAGACGACAGTCAAGTTCCTCAAGAAGCTGATTTTCCGTTTTGGTTATCCCCATAACATCATTACTGATAATGGTACTTGTCGTGGTTTTGTCACGGCAGATGTCCCTGTGAAAGGACTTAGAGATGGAGCCATCACACCTTGCTGGCGACTCAAAGGGGGTGAGCGAAAGCGAGAATCAGATTTACCCAGGTTCGGCCCCTCGTGAGGAGGTAAAAGCCTACGTCCTGCTTTGTGTGGATTAATAATGGTTTCGATTACAGGGAGGGCGTAACTCGCCTGACCTAGCTCTCGATTCTCTCTAACTTGCCTGACCTCTCCCTGGGACTCGCCTTTATATACAGGTCGAGGCCCTAGGGCTTACAAAGTCCTGCCATTCTACTCTTGGTAGCTTTCCTTATCTCTAAGTCGTCGTGTTCTCCACGATCAGGAGCTTCCTTGACGTTCCACCATCCGCACGATCCTTTTGAACCGCCTTACAACTCGTGGGCAGTAGAACGCATAACTAATGGTGAGTCGCCCCTTTGGTGACCCGGCCCATTAAGGGCGGGTTACCCACAGGTAATATCCCCAACATTAGGCCCCAGATTGTCGTGAATTCATTCGTGTCAATAAACTCCCATCAACTTGGGGCGACTCTCCTCATTTTTGACCTTCGGCGAATGTTAAGTCGCCATCCGTTGTACTTAACCTGAGTCACCATATAGTATTAAATGGCGTCACCTCATCCCCTTGGTTCCAGGGCTCCCAACACTGTAACCTCATCCTCTTTTGCGCATAATTGCTTATCCCGCCGATGATTCATGTGCAAGGGTAAGTCTTCTTTGTTAACCCAATTTTTCTAAACAACGACATGTGCTTTTAACCTTGGTGCTTTTGTCGTAGGGCACAAGCAAAGAGAATAAAAACCGGTGACTCTCCTTCTGCTCTCCGAACATCTGATGCCTTAGGCTCGAGCACCTCTGTTCCTGAGGCTGATGAGGAGCAAACGACGGCTTATGATATTCCTGCGGGCAATATTCCCGATGCCTGGGATGACTCGCCCGTCATTTTGAAGGAGACCGCTGGTCAGAGTAACCCGCCAAGCCCTCTCAAGGCGATTGACGATCCAGACTTCGTGGTCACTGGCGTTGGCTACTCCACTCCCCCAACTACCGTGCTTTCCAAACATATTTCCAAGGCGACTCGCCTTTCCCCTGATGACGACGCATAACCCCTCAAACTCCCCCAATATGAGAAGCTGGATTTCGACCTGCTTTGCTCCGGCTTCACAAGTCATCTGGAGAAGGATTTTGAACTGAACAAAAGCTTGCTCCGCCTTATGAGGACCAAACACGAGGTATGTTGATGTATTTTCCTGCACCCATTAGCCTTCCAAGGGCTGGCTCATCTTTTGGGAGATGAGTCGGGTCTTGTATTAGAAAAAACTTCAACTTGTAGCCCCCAAGGGCCGGGTCATCTTTTGGAAGATGAGCCGGGTCTTGTATTAGAAAAAACTTCAACCTATAGCCCCCAAGGGCCGGGTCATCTTTTGGAAGATGAGCCGGGTCTTGTATTAGAAAAACTTCAACCTGTAGCCCCCAAGGGCCGGTTACTTTTGGAAGATGAGCCGAGTCTTATATTAGAAAAAAACTTCAACCTGTAGCCCCCAAGGGCCGGGTCATCTTTTGGAAGAGGAGCCGAGTCTTGTATTCGGTATGACTTTGATAAAAAATCATACATTAGCCCCCAAGTGTCAGGAGTATTGCTTGCAAAAATTCTAAGACTTGTCTCCCCAAATTTGATGTGCAGGAGTCTATGGCACAGACTGAGTCGGCGGTAGCCAATTTAAAGAAAAACCTAGCGGAACAACAGGATGCCCACTCCGAGTTGGAGACGAAATTCCTCTTGCTGCAGGCTGATCTAGAGAAGATGAAGGCCGACCAGAAATTTTTTGAGAAGAAAGCCAAGGCCGATCAAGCCGCCATCCTGAAGCGTGCTGAGTAGGCAAAGGAGAAATTGGAAGCCGCCCAACAAGAGCTGATCGGCTTAAAAAGCATGTGTCCAATATGACAGTCGCCATGTTTGGTAAGCTTTATCTTTGAACTTGTTTGACTAACTAATCTGGTATAAAAAAACTATCGAATACTGATGTACCCTTTGCAGGTGCGCGAGCCGCCAATCTTCTGGACGACTGCCTGCTGAAATTAAAAGCCATATATACCTTTGCTGAGCACCTATACACCGGGGGCGTGCTATCGGTCAAGGCAGTGATGGGCAACAAGGGACCAGTAATGACCATCAAGCAGATGCTTGGCTTCTTGTCTACGCTGCCTTCTCAAGTACAAGAGTTAAAGAGATCAGCCGCCCGAAAGGGAGTGTTGAACACCCTGAGTCGGTGCTTAGCTTACGCCCCGGAGCTCAAAACCGAAGAAATAGTCGCCGGCTACCCTGAGCTGAAAGATGACGGGTCAGAATTCACCGAGATGGACTATCTCCGAACCATCGTAGAATCTCGCTACACGGCGACTCAACTGGCAGCCAGTTTGGAACTGAACAAGTACCAAGCCGCCTATGACGAGAACAAAAAGAAGGTGACACCTCCTGCATATGAAACTGCTAGTCTGGTTCCTAGTTGTCCCAAGAATCCTTTTGATCTTGACTTGGACCTATCTCTCTTCCTTGATGATGAAGACGAGTTCATTGCCTTGTCCAAGTGTAACTGGAAGCTTGGCGACTTACGAATTGAAGGCGGGGAGAGCTCAAGACAAGCTGACTCGGCAGCGGCTTGACTCGCCCATGGATCCTTCCTTTTCCGGGGGATGATACCCATTCTGGCCATGCGAGCCATGTAATAGTCTTGCTAGTGTGTGTAACACAAAAACATGCCGTATTGTTTTTGGATGGAACCACTTGTAGTCCTTGAATCTTATGCATGACTCGCCTGCAACTTTTTGGTAAACCAAGGAATGTCTCAAATTTTTTCCTGGTATGTTTAAAAACAACAGCAGCCGAGTCAGTAAAGGCATGGCCAGGAATAAACCAGCCCCCTGGATTATAGCAAGAGATAAATTAGCCCCCGGGATATGGCGAGAAATAAATCAGCCCCCGGGTTATGGCGAGAAATATGAGCGCAAAGGTTTGGACGGCCAGGGCAAGTTATAATCAAATCTGGCTCAAAGTAAAAAGAATATTGACTCAATGAGTTTCGATAGGATAAGACGAGTTTGCAAAACTCTAGTGTTACCCTTAGGAAGCTTTTGCAAAAAAGCCTTGTTGTTTTAGACCGGCTGATCACGCGCGAGTCAAGTTTCTGTGAAGTAGGTTCAATGAACCAATGGTTTCTCTATTTTCCATGTGTGACTCTGGCCGGTACCTTTTATGTTTTAACCAAGGCGAGTTCAGGGTCCAAACAGCGGATTGACTCGCCTTGAGTACATAGGTCCATGTGGCGACTTGTTCAACACATAGTCCAGTATAACCATTTGTAGTGCGATAATTTTTCGCTAGCCAAGAGGGTATTCAGGCTGAACTCAATGAGTGGAAGCCCCCAAGTGACCTATGGTTTAGGAAGAAACCAGGCATAGGATTACAGAAGCGTATACGCTCTTACTGCAAAACGACTTGGGGACTAGTAGCCCCTAAGTAAGCCGGTTTAATTCTCAAAACCATATAAGGCGCCTATGTTTGGACCGTGCGACTTGGCAACATTGGTCCTCTTTGGCAGTTATCAAAGCCTAGTTTTGAAGCAAGTGCAGCATGGCGACTTACGCTCTTTGACTTTGATAGTGTCCATGTTTGGGCGACTTATAGAACAATAAAGACTCATGCTTTCAAAAGATGAAACGACAATGGACCCCGAAATTCGTGGGTGCCGGCTTTATTGCTTTCATAATTTATAGATTACAATTTGCTAAAAACTGACAAAGAAAAAGGACAGAGCTCATGGCTCTAAGTGTAGCAAGGCCGCAGATGGGCTATGTTCCAGGGGCGAGTTGTCTCAACCTCCGTGGTTGGCCGATCTGGGCAAAGATCCACCAAATAGTATGAGCCGTTCCGAAGATTCTTGCTGACGACAAACGGTCCTTCCCATGGCGGTGATAGCTTGTGCATACCAGTATGATCTTGAATCCAACGAACCACTAAGTCGCCTTCTTGGAAAGCTCGGCTCTTTACCCGTCGACTATGGTAGCGTCGCAAGTCCTGTTGGTAAATCGCCGACCGTGACGCGGCCAAATCACGTTCCTCCTCCAAAGCATCCAGCGAGTCTTGTCGCACCAACTCGTTATCCTGCTCCACGTAGGCAGCGACTCGTGGGGAATCATGTTTGATGTTACTTGGTAACACTGCTTCTGCCCCGTAGACCAGAAATAAAGGAGTAAAACCCATGGAGCGGTTTGGAGTCATCCTGATACTCCATAGTACTGATGGCAACTCCTTGACCCAACATCCCGGTGTGCGTTCCATAGGTACCATGAGCCGAGGCTTAATCCCCCGCAATATTTCCCCATTCGCCCTCTTTGCCTGTCCATTGGACTGGGGATGTGCAACCGCAGAAACATCAAGCCGAATATGCTCTCGTGAACAAAACTCTTGCATTGCACCTTTGGATAGGTTAGTACCATTGTCAGTAATGATACTATGTGGATATCCGAACCTGAAAATTAGCTTCTTCAAGAATTTGACGACCGTATCAGCGTCACAACTGCTAACAGGTTCTGCCTCCACCCATTTGGTAAATTTGTCAACCGCCACCAACAGTTGAGTCTTTTTGTTGGAAGACATTTTGAAGGGACCGACCATATCAAGCCCCCAGACTGCAAATGACCAAGTGATTGGTATCATCCGCAATTCCTGAGCCGGTACATGCATCTGGCGTCCAAACTTTTGGCAGCCATCACATCGGCGAACGATCTCCTCTGCATCTGTGTGAGCCGTCAACCAATAAAACCCATGTCTGAAGGCTTTAGAAACCAAGGATCGGGATCCAGCATGATGACCACAGTCGCCCACATGAATCTCATTGAGAATCATACATCCTTCTTCAGAAGAAACACATCTTTGAAATACTCGTGAGGTGCTTCGTTTGTGTAAGTCGCCATTGTGTATGACCATGGATTTGCACCGACGGACAATTTGGTGACCTAGCAACTCGTCGGCAGGTAACTCGCCTCTGGTTAGATACGCCATGTAGGGAATCGCCCAGTCTGGAGTAGCGTGAAGAGCCGCCACGAGTTGAGATTCGGGGTTTGGTACCGCTAGATCTTCCTCCAAAGGCAGTTTTACTAAAGGGTTATGTAATATATCCAAAAATACATTGGGAGGAACCGACTTACGCTGCGAACCAAGGTGGGAAAGAGCGTCCGCTGCTTCGTTAAGCCGTCGGTCGATGTGATCCACTTGATAGCCATTGAAATGACCCGCCACATCTGACACAACTCGTTTGTAAGCCGCCATTAGAGGGTCTCGTGAATCCCAGGTGCCAGAAACCTGCTGCGCCACCAGATCTGAATCGCCCAAACATCTCACCCGTGTGAGGTTCATCTCCTTGGCGAGTCGCAAACCATGGAGCAAAGCTTCGTATTCTGCTGCATTATTGGTACATGGGAACATGAGCCGGAGGACATAGCAAAACTTGTCCCCTTGAGGCAAAGTTATCACCACACCAGCCCCCGAGCCTTCCAACTGTCTAGACCCATCGAAATAGATGGTCCAATATGTAAGGTATGGTCTTTCCTCAGGGATTTGTCACTCGGTCCAATCATTGATGAAGTCCACGAGCGCTTGAGATTCGATAGCTGTCCGAGGCGTATACCGCACCTGATGGGGTCCAAGCTCGATGGCCCATTTGGCAATCCATCCAGTAGCCTCTCGGTTCTGTATGATGTCGCCGAGGGGGGCGGAGCTGACGACCGTGATCGGGTGTTCCTGGAAGTAATGTTTCAGCTTTCGACTCGCCATGAATACTCCAAAAACCAACTTTTGCCAATGTGGGTAGCGTTGTTTGGAGAGGGTGAGGACCTCGCTGATGAAATACACCGGTCGCTAGACGGGGTATTATTTTCCTTCTTCCTTTCGCTCGACAACTACTGCCACGCTGACTGCTTTGGAATTGGCCGTAATGTACAGGAGCATAGGTTCCTTGTCTGCCGGAGCCGCCAGCACTGGCGGGTTAGCTAATTGCCGCTTCAAGGCTTCAAAGGCTTCGTTGGCCTCGTCCGTCCATACGAAACAAACGGTTTTCTTGAGCAGCTGGTAGAGAGGGATGGCCTTCTCCCCAAGGTGACTTATGAAACGGCTCAAGGCCGCGATTCGACCCGCCATGCGCTGTACTTGGTTAACGTTGGCTGGTTTCCCAAGTGAAGTAATTGCCTCAATCTTCTCCGGGTTAGCCTCGATGCCACGTTCTGATACCAAGAAACCCAATAACTTCCCCGCAGGGACACCAAAAACACACTTGGTGGGGTTAAGCCTCATCTGGTAAACACGCAGATTGTCGAAGGTTTCTTTGAGATCCTCCAAGAGTAACTCCTTGCGGTGAGATCTGACCATGACGTCGTCCACGTAAGCATGGACGTTACGACCTATCTGGCTGTGTAAGCAGTTTTGGATGCAGCGCTGGTAAGTCGCCCCCGCGCTCTTGAGCCCAAACGGCATGGACACATAACAGAAAGCTCCGAAAGGGGTTATGAAGGATGTCTTCTCGTGATCCTCCACCGCCATCTTTATCTGGTGGTATCCCGAATAAGCATCCAAGAAACACAGACATTCGCAACCCGCCGTCGAATCAATAATTTGATCAATGCGAGGAAGGGCGAACGGATCCTTCGGGCAGGCTCTGTTAAGGTTAGTGTAATCAATGCACATGCGGAAAGTGCCATTCTTCTTGAGCACCAGGACCGGGTTAGCCAACCATTCTGGGTAAAAAACCTCGATGATGAACCCAGCGGCAAGGAGCCGGGCTACTTCTTCTCCAATCGCCTTACGACGCTCTTCATTAAACCTGCGAAGGTACTGTCGCACTGGCTTAACTTTAGGGTCAGTATTAAGATGGTGCTCAGTGAATTCTTTCGATACACCCAGCATGTCAGAAGGTTTCCATGCAAAGATGTCCCAATTCTCACGGATGAATTCGATGAGCGCGCTTTCCTATTTGGGGTTGAGACCCACCCCAATAGTGAACTGCTTGGTGGAGTCGCCTGGCATAAAATCGATAACCTTGGTGTCGTCCGTTGGTTTGAACTTGAGGGGCGACTCAAAATCGATAGTCGGCCTTTTGAGCGGCGTCATGTCCGCCGGGTCGACATGGGATTGGTGAAACTTGAGCTCCTCGGCCGCGCAAGCTGACTCAACATAAGCCGCATCTCCTTCTTCACACTCTTGGGCTATCTTCCTGTCGCCGTGGACGGTGATGGGACCCTTGGGTCCAGGCATCTTGAGCTTGAGATAAACATAGCATGGGCGGGCCATGAACTTGGCGTAAGCCGGCCATCCAAACAACGCATGATAGGGGCTCTTGATCTTGACTACCTCGAACAAGAGGGACTCGCTCCTGTAGTTCGACTCCATGCCAAAAGCCACATTAAGCTTAACCCGCCCAATCGGGTACGCCGACTTACTGGGGACAATACCATGGAAGGCCTTGGATGATGGCATCAGGTCCTTCTCTAGGAGATTCATCCGTCGGAAAGTGTCGAAATACAGGATGTTGATGCTGCTGCCCCCGTCCATGAGGACCTTGGAGAGGGTGTATCCCCCGACTTGGGGAGCCACGACCAGGGCTAAGTCGCCAGGATTGTCGACTCGGGGTGGATGGTCTTCCCGGCTCCACGTTATGGGTTGCTCTGACTAGTGAAGGTACTGAGGGAGCGCTGGCTGAGCTACGAAAGTTCTATGCTTCACCTTATGATCCCGTTTACATGTGTTGGTGGTGAACACGTGGTACTGCCCACTGTTCAACTGTTTGGGGTTATTTTGGAACCCGCCCCGATCCTCCTGCCGCTGGGGGTCTCCTTGTGGGGGGGGGGGGGTGTTGGAACATTAGCGGTGGGTGGTACTGCTGGTTATGAACTTGGTATTGGCCAGCGTTATGCTGCGACCCGCCCTGTGGTCCTTGGTTAGGGAAACCTCCGAACGTGACCTGTCGTGACCCGGATGCGTCGGGTTGCTCCTACCGCTGGCCCTGCTTGCCGCCTTGACTTCTTTTGAGCGCCTCGGCTCGAAATTCTTGCATCACGTAGCAATCCTCCCATGAGTGAGTCACCGGTCCTTCGGTCGTGGCGTGCTGCGGGCACGGGCCTTTAAGCATTTCATGGTAGTTACGTGGTTTCTTCCCACCAAAACCCCGCTTCTTTTGACGCGGGTTTGCGTTGCTGGTATTAGTATTAGCGACGAATTCCGTAGGACCCTCGTGTTGCCGCTTCTTGCCATGCCCGCCATGGTGGTTATTGCCCCGGTTCTGAAACTGGGATTGGCCCTTTTGTAACTCGCCCTTCCGAGCAGCACCAGTTTTGTCGTCGCCCTCTCCAGGATCCTTGGTGTCGTGCGACTCAGCGTACCTGGTAAGGGCGTCCATTAGCTCTCCCATGTCCTGTACCTTTCGCTTAAGTCTCCCTAGATTCAGTACGAGAGGCTCGTAATGGCAATTCTTCTCTAGGATCAATACCGCGTGAGCCGCCAAAATGCCTTCCGATGAATGGATAACTTCCGCAACCCGCCGGGTCCAATAGTGGACCGACTCATCCGGCCCCTGGATGCAGTGCTGTAAGTCGACGAAGTTCTTGATGAAGCGCTCCTTCAGCTCTGCCCAAGTGTTGATGGAGTTGGGCGGCATGTTTTTCAGCCAAGTGCGTGCCGTCCCTTCAAGCATCATAGTGAAGTATTTAGCGCAGACCGCCTCGCTTACGTCAAGCATATCCATCGCGAGTTCATAGCTCTTGATCCATGACCCGGGCTCGAGATCTGGCGAGTAGTTGGGAACCTTCCTGGGCCCTTTGAAGTCCTTCGGCATGCGCTCGTTGCGCAAAGCCGGCGCGAGGCACGATACTCCAATGTGTTTGCCCCCGCCGTCCAGGGGTGCGGGCGACGACGATATGTAAGTCGGGTAGGCCTGACCCGCCACGGCCATTGGCTCCATGTGCCGCGCGGCTCGCGCTGCATCCACAATATCCTGGGCTCGTGTGTCGGGCATCCCGAGCGGATCGTGTTGGGGGAGTCGCCGCGGCCCGCTGGTTACTGCGGGGAAGTCCTCGTGGCGACTTCTGGTGTGACTTTCCTGAGGCGTGGAGTGGAGATGATCAAGGCTATGGGAATACTACGCGTGCTGAACCACGGCCGTTTTCAGCATCTCAGTGGCGTTTCTAGCTTCTATCTCGGCCGGGGTGTTTCCGTAAATCGGAAGGGACTCCAGGTGGTGGGTCGCTGCCAGCACATTGTCGACGGGATTTGAGAAGTGACCCCGCGGCATTTGGAATCGAGTCGCATGGGCGTCCATTGGCTGAGCCGACAACGGATTGGGCGGTGGAACCGCTCCTCCCCTCGGGACGACTTGTAAGGGCCGATCAGGTCCCGCCCCGGGGGTGCGTGGAGTATCAAAAAGGCGAGTTGGGTGTAAGTCGGCCGGGACGCGCCCATTGTGCCTCCTTTGATGGACGGCGTCAGATGCGCGCTGCTGTATCTCGAGCCGCCAACTTCGGTGTTCAGCCGGTCCGTCTGTGCGGCGACCGTAGCTCGCTATGTCTCGATCCTGGCGGCTTCTGCTTCCATGTCGCGATGTGCCTTGGCCATCGCCTCCCGCAGTTTAGTTAGCTCGGCGTTGATCGACTCCTGATTCTCAGACGTGATCGCGGTTGCCATAAGGATGGCTATCTCCGCCACTAGCTCCGTCATGGTTTGCGCCGTGGGCTTGGATGTTCCCCCGGTCTCGTTGTTGCCAGTTGGATTCTATATGGCGATTTGCCGGCGAGACCTCTCGAGGACTTCGGGATCCATTGCCAACGATAACCTCCCGAGCTGTCCTTCCTCAAGAGGGTGGATCAATTCCGTCTCGCCCATGGATGACTCGCCATCAGAATTGACAGGGGTGATCTCCTGGCCCGCCACTTCATCTCGCGTGTCGTCTCCCTGCGTAAAACTGATGAAAACCTGGCGACTCTTGTTCCACCGTGTAGCGGGGAGGACGTACCTGGCCGGCTCGACGATGTCGGTGGAGGTGTCCGGCTCAGGAACAGGCGTCCCGATCATGCCGATGAAGACGTTGATCTTTCCGAAGGGGACTCGGTAGCCAGATTTGACGGAATCGTCCTCCGATTCCCATAGCGAGTTGTTGATGTAGTACTTCCTGTGGCGGCTCTTAGTCATGATGCCGACCGCATAGCTTTCTAACCCTGATAGGGCTCCCTTCGAGAACTCAACTCCACCGTGCGCTAGCCCCACGGTGGGCGCCAATTGTCGTGGTTTTGTCACGGCAGATGTCCTTGTGAAAGGATTTAGAGATGGAGCCATCGCACCTTAGTGGCAACTCAAAGGGGGTGAGCGAAAGCGAGACTCAGATTTACCCAGGTTCGACCCCTCGTGAGGAGGTAAAAGCCTACGTCCTGCTTCGTGTGGATTAATAATGGTTTCGATTACAAGGAGGGCGTAACTCGCCTGACCTAGCTCTCGATTCTCTCTAACTCGCGAGACCTCTCCCTGGGACTCGCCTTTATATACAGGTCGAGGCCCTAGGGTTTACAAAGTCCTGCCATTCTACTCTTGGTAGCTTTCCATATCTCTAAGTCGCCGTGTTCTCCACGATCAGGAGCTTCCTTGACGTTCCATCATCCGCACGATCCTTTTGAACCGCCTTACAGCTCCTGGGTCATAGAACGCATAACTAATGGTGAGTCGCCCCTTTGGTGACCCGACCCATTAAGGGCGGGTTACCCATAGGTAATATCCCCAACAATAATAATTTGTCTAAGGTAGTAAGGGGGCAATGAAGGAGTTTTGTCAATGAGAGCACATCCGTCTTGATGTATCCGCAGTAGCTCATCCATAGTCCAATGGTCAAGCTGAGCGGGCTAACCAGGAAATCCTGCATGGGATCAAGCCCCGGCTTATGGTTCTTCTACAGTGCACTCCAGGTTGTTTGGTCAAAGAGCTTCGTTCTGTACTTTGGAGTATCATAACAACACCAAACAGATCTACTGGTTACACTCCTTTTTTCCTCGTTTATGGGGCTGAGGCGGTTCTCCTAAGTGATATAAGGCACGATTCTCCCAGAGTCGCCGCGTACGTAGAAGCCGATAATGAGCAAGCACGTCAAGATTCTTTGGATGCTCTCGAGGAGGAGCGTGATTTAGCCGCCACACGATCGGATATGTACCAACAAGACGTGCGTCGTTACCACAGTCAACGAGTCAGGAGTCGGGTCTTCCAGGAGGGCGACTTGGTGCTTCAACTGATTCAAGATCATACGGGTATACACAAGCTTTCGCCTCCATGGGAAGTACCCTTCATCGTCAGTAGAAACCTTCGCAATGGATCTTATTACTTGATCGATCTGCACCCTGACAAGCCAACCTCGGAGGAAGAGACAACCCGCCCGTGGAACATTGCTCATCCGCGGCCTTACTACACTTAGAGCCATTGACTCCTGATCCATGTACATAGTTTGGTATTTGTACTCTTTACATCACACAATAAAGCCGGCGCCCACGAAATTCTGGGTCTCTACCGTTTCAACCTATATTTTGAGCATGAGTCTTTATTGATTAAATAAGCCGCCCAAGAGGATGAGTCGCCGCCAAGGAGGCCATCCAAACATGGTCGCTATTAGTATCAAAGAGAGCGAGTCGCCCTATTGTGACCACTCAAACATGGATACTAGAAAGCCAAAGAGGATTAAGTGCCATGATGCACGGTTCAAACATAGGTGCCAATATATGGTCATGAACGATAAAAACGGATTACTTGGGGGCTACTAGTCCCCAGGTCGTTTAGCAGTAATAGCATTTTGTTCTGCTATCTTATGCCTACTTTTCCTTGATCATAGGTCATTTGGGGGCTTCTGACTCATTGAGTACCGTCTCACTACACTCTTGGCTAGCGAAAAGTTAACGCATTACAATGGTTATACTGGACTGTATGTTTTGCGACTCGCCCATAAGCCTCGTGTACTCTTGGCGAGTCAATCCAATATTGGACCCTGAACTTCCAAGGGTAAAACATTGAGGTGCTTGCGAGAGCCATCATATGGAAAATAGACAAACCATGGGTTCACTGAAACTGTTTCACTGAAGCTTGACTTTCGCCTAATCAGCCAGTCTAAACACATAAAGGTTTTTGAAAAAACCTCTTAGTGTATGACAAGAGCCTTGCTAGCCCGTCTACCTGCCATGATTCACTGAGCCGGCTTATTTTCACATCATATGGTGTTATATTTTCAGGCATAGATCCAACAGCTATGCTCACTCATTCAAATTGAGTGATGTTCAAGGAACAAAGGACAAAATACTTCCTAAACCGCCGACAACTCAAAAAGGCGACTTATATTACAAGGTAACGCTAGGAAAGCTTGGCATCCCTATTCATGCAAATATATAAGCAGTTTAAGTATGCTCGGAAGAAAATTACATGGCTCATAAAGGACAAAAGTTTCTCTATATTAACCCGGTGGAAAGTTTCCTCCGGGTTCAGTTTTCTTCTTCAGGTTGAAGTTCCGAGGGTCACCACGTCTAAGCTGCCTCCGGATCACCCTGTGCCGAGTTTTCGGAGTCTTGGATCTAGAAGTTGTCCACATCCCAGGTGCAATTGTTTAAAGCATGAAATTTAGCTTCCTCTGTCAAGATGGTTGACGAGTCAACATTAGAGGCAAAAAGAGGCTTACGGCACTGAGGAGTCAAATCCATTGGTGCAAAACTGGGAGGCGCCACGCGCTTATAGTCATCATCATAAGCCGCGTGATACTTTGACAAGTCAAGACTCTCGGTAAGCCGGCTTGCCGCATGACGTACATCCTTTACGCACTAGGCGTAGTCTTCTTGCATAAGCTCTGAGTCGTCATCCTTATACTCAGGAAACCCACCAGCTATTTCATCCGACTTGAGCTATGGAGCATAGGCTAAAGACCGGCTCATAGTTGTGATCAGGCCTTTCCGTGCGGATGCTTTCCTTATTTCCTCTATATGCTGGGGTATAGTTGAGAGCCGCCTCAACATGTCCCTGATATATTTCACCGGGTCTTTGTCACCCCATACAGCCTTGACGGTGAGTATGCTGCCAGCATAGAGTTGTTCTGTCAGGGTATATATCACCTTTAGCTTCAGCACACAGTCATCCTGAAGGTTGGCGGATCGAGGGCCTGCAAGGAGGAAATGAAATATAAGCCGCCTGACGCTTTGTGTCCTTTACAATGATTGTAATAGGCAGTACCTAAAAGACTTACCAAAGATAGTACTTGTCATATTGGAGATGGGTCATCGAAGACCAGTCAATTCTTCTGTAACTTGTTTCAATTAACACTCGGCGTTTTCAACATGTTTCACTAGGGCAGTTTTCTCAGCTTCAGTTGACTCTTTGTATAGAAGGTGCTCAGCCTTGGCTTTTTCAAGTTCTGCCAAAGTGGCTCGAAGTTGTTCTTCTCCCGCAGCCCTGGCGTCTTGTTGACATCCCAAACTTTTTTTCATCCCACTAAAGGATGTGTCATCTTGAGTTATAGTCTCCTACAAAATCAAGCAGGAAGGATCAATTACCTTGTTGCTACTTGGTCGAATTGATCGATGGACATCAAGTCTCAAGCAGATTGCAAGCAATACACTTGACACTTGGGGGCTAATGTACTTCATTTTTTAAAGTTATTAAACAAGACCCGGCTCATCTTCAAGAAGATGACCCGACCCTTAGGTGCTACAGTTGAAGTTTTCAAGATTATTAAACAAGACCCGGCTCATCTTCAAGAAGATGACCCGGCCCTTGGGGGCTACAGGTTGAAGTTTTCAAGATTATTAAACAAGACCCGACTCATCATCAAGAAGATGACCCAACCCTTGGGGGCTATAGGTTGAAGTTTTCAAGATTATTAAACAAGACCCGGCTCATCTTCAAGAAGATGACTCGGCCCTTGGGGGCTACATGTTGAAGTTTTTAAGATTATTAAACAAGACCCGACTCATCTTCAAGAAGATGACCCGGCCCCTGGGGGCTATAGAGGGATATATGGGGTAATTTATTACACAACACCATACCTCGTATCTTTTCTTCATCATGTTTACCAGGCCAGCTTCCAGGTCCCGGCTCATGGTAAGGCGGGTTAGATATCCTGCATGCAACTCTTCATAGTCCGGCTTCCCGATATTGGGAAGCTCAAATGCAGCTTTCCCTTTGACTATCTTGGTTGAGACGTCCTCGGCAGTATGCTTAGCCAACACATTATGGACGAGCGTTGTGTGACCCATCCCAGTAACGACAACAACATCTTCTTCAAACATGGCGTCTTTGGATGACTTTAGGGGGCTTGGTAGGTTGAGATTTTATTTCTGACTCGATTCCATGATCACATCATCAGTTTTTGGTGCATTGACTTGAATGTCAGGAATATTATCCATGACAGTGCTTTCTCGAGGGTTGGTATAAGCTCCAACCGATTCAGCCGGAATATGATGGATAGAGGCATCTGTTTCTTCCACTTCACGCGTTTCAATGTTTGGAGCTGACCCGCTGATTTTCCGTTTCTTCGCTTGAGCTCTAAAAAATGAAAGGTTAAGGTATGTATAATGACATGTGAATGACATATGAAGTATTAAAGCAAGTGCTGATAAATCAAATAGTAACATACCCTGCGAGACGAACAAGGGGTGGCAATTTTGAGGATGCTGAATCCCCAGATGAAGGAGGAGACACTTGTTATAGTGGAAAAATTTGGTGAGCTTGAGCAAGTTGATAGTATATTTGATAAGGAAAGAGAAGGCAACTCAGTGTGGCGCTTGCGGCCAAATGTTTTTCTGGCAGACCCGCCATAAGATCGCCTGAGGAGCTGTGGGTGTGGCGTTTTGGAGTATACAGAGCCTTCTTCAAAAGGAAGTTAGGATCCAAATGAGCATCTAGATGATTCATATGGACTTTCCTACAAACCCGCCTTCGAGGTCTTTCCAAGGAAATATTTGAGTCAGAAGATATTGAAATTACCTCAGCATCTTTGCGTCACTTTCAACATCACCCCCCTGAGAATAAGTTAAGTGATTAGAACAGCATATGACACAACAAAGGGACAATATAGACATTTACCTCAGACAATTCCTCAATGTTTTGTGACTCGCCCACGACAGATGAATCGCCTGCACCTGTTTCGGCTTTCCTCTTCTTCTTCGCGATAGTCTTGACCCTTTTAACGGGCGGCTTTACTGGCCTATGCTTCTAGAATGATGTATTTTTCTACAATAGGGGAAGTTAGTCCTACAAAAGGACAAGGGAAATACCAGATAAGGCGGGCAAAGGTTGGACTTATTTACCCGAGGAGACGGATTGATGACACAAAATGGTTTCAAACCAATTTTGGAACAGGCTTCTCTGGGTTCACCACATAATTTCTTCACAAGGCCGTTGACTTCTTCACAGTCAATTATTGCATTGGTGAAGCGCTAAGCATTGTTTAAGTCTCCGTTGTAATGACACATTAGTCCATCTCGGCGGCTTAGGGACATAATGCGCCATTCCACCTAGCATCGGATTAAGTCAACTTCGGTCAAGCCATTAGAATTCAAAGCTCTCAGTTGTGGCCAAACAAATTTGTGGGCGGCTCGTTCTTCCGGGGTCACAGCATTGGGGAGTTGGAAATCCATTGGAAGACGCTCTTCTCTGAAACCCGACAGAGGATTTTCCTGAGTTGCTGCAGTATGCTTGCAATAAAACCAGGTTTTCCCCAGCCTTTGGGGTGGCTTCGTAAGGCGGTAGCAGGAAAGACAATCTCACGCCGCCTCTGGATTGTGACTCCGCCGGGTTCTAAGTTGGGGCCGTCAGCCCATTCTGTCTGGCGGTTTAAATAGAAGAATTCCCTAAATAAGGGAACAATGGGTTCTATTCCTAGGTATGCTTCACAAAAGACTTGAAACATACATAAGTTGTTGATTAAATTGGGACCTATATCTTGGGGGTGAAGGTTGAAAAAGTTGAGAGCATCCCGAAAGAATTTTAAACTGGGAGGAGAGAAGCCTCGTTCTAAATGATCTGCGAAAACCACTACTTCTCCTTCGACGGGTTGAGGTCGCACTTCTCCAGTAGCGGCTCTCCATCCAATTATTTCCTTAGGAGACAAGGTCCCCATTGACATGAATCGTTGCAAGGCAGCCTCACCAATTTCTGAAGGTAACCAGTCACACTTTGATGGTTTCGACATGACTTCCAGAGTCAGAAAGAAGCGAGCTGCATAACCATGATTGGCGGGTTACTCTAGCAAATGAAAATCGCTGGGAGAAGCGAGGAGTTCAAGAAATAGGCAATAAAGAAGTTCATAATACTTGAGTCGCCTAAATACAAGGCGGCTGACGAAGGTGGCGAGTTACAACAATATTTAAAATCGCTTGTGAGAGAGCAACACTAGTTCAGGAGGCAACTGTGATGTTGGATTCTACTAAGTGTCGGATAAACAGTTTTCTATCAAAGCATAAAGAAAGATGGAACTTCCAACAGTACGAAAAAAATAAAATTTATGGCTTCAGATAGCATCGGAGTATGGTGATGGCAACAACTAATGTCCACGAGGTTCCCGCAAAAATATCTATGAAGTTTGTGCGAGATAAGATTCATATCCATTCCACAACTTATGAACGGGGAGTGTTTTTGCTGAAGGGATTAGATGAACTTGTTCTATCTATGGCGACGCGACGAACCCTAAGAGCTCCGATGAGACATGGTGGGTGACCTAAGCAGATCTACTGCAGGAAATGAAGCCTTACATGATGGCATCAACGGAGGCGGAAGGAGTTTGCGGCTCGGAGCAGAAGACGTGCCGCAACAAAACCCTCATACCGGAGTGTTCGTCGTAGGAAGGCGCAGCGGCGGCGCGTCGCGGACTGAAAACTCGAGGTAGAATACGAAGAGAAGCTAGGGTAAAAGTAAAAAGAGACCCCATGTCGGTATTTAAAGGCGGAGAGGTAAATGGAAACGACAGGCGCGGGAATCTAGGGGACACCATAAATCTTGGAATTGATGGCGCCTCGATTGTCGGGCTGGACAGATAGACCAAAAGAGCCGTTGGAATGACGTCATGAAGATTCCTAAAGTTTCGGAATGGTTGACGTCATTAATTTACATAGCAGAAAATCAGGAGAAGCTTATAAGCCGGCAATTTCTCTGTTGGGAGCAAGTTGGGATTATGATTGAGCTGCCAAAGGTGTAAGAAAGGTTTATTGACGTGAACAAGTTCAAGTCAATCTGGGGCCTAATGTTGGGATATTATCCCGCCATGAGATCCGCCCTAGGGGTCGGGTCAAGATAATGGCGGCTCAGTATCCATACTCAAGACAGGCCATGACTTATGAATCAGAAGACATAAGGCGTATACCACGAGAGCCCGTTGTGGCTCAAGACATGAAGATGGCAACTTACGGCCCATACGGGAAAAGAGTCGCCCGGAGTTTCCTTGCTTAAGGGGCAAGGTGAGTTAGAGACATGTCGGCTCACGAACTATAAGGTGACCCGGACTCTTGTAAACCTAGGGCCTCAACCTGTATATAAAGGCGAGTCTTTAGGGCTGGTAGATTAAGTTAACATCGATCGAGAGCTAGGTCAGGCGAATCAGCACCCTTGTAATCGATTTCCACATCAATATACACATAGCAGGACGCAGGCTTTTACCTCAATCTGAGGGGCCGAACCTAGGTAAACTCGTCTCCCGTTCCCGATCAACCCCTTTGAGTCGCCACATAGTTGCGATGGCTTCACCACTAAGTCGTTTCACGAGGACATCTGTCGTGAAAAAACCACGACACTTGGGTCGAGTTATATTGCTCCTGGACCTTCTGGTGCACTGGCAAAACTTGCCATGAAAGAGGAAATTGCCGAGGCTGACAAAGGAAAGGCTAAACTGGAGTCTGTGCATTATGATACTTTTAACATCGAGGAATTGCGTGCTGGTTATCTTGAGCCCATTTCTTCAAGCCGGCAAATGGAAGATGGTGTTGTAAACATAATGGAAATGAACTATGAGTTATGATGTGTATTCCATATATACATATATTCTCCTGTAGCCCCCAAGGGCTAGCTCATTTTCTCGAGATGAGTCAGATCTTGATTTTTGTTGATGAATTCGACCTGTAGCTCCCAAGGGTCGAATCATCTTCTTGAAACGAGTCGGGTCTTGATGATTTTGTGACTGAAATTCGACCTGTAGCCCGAAGGTTCGTCTCATCTTCTTCAGATGTGTCGGGTCTTGATGATATTGTGATTGAAATTCGACCTGTAGCCCCCAAGGGTCAACTCATCTTCTTGAGATGAGTCGGGTTTTCTCTATCACGTGTCAAGGAAAGAACTAACATGCATTAGCCCCAAGTGCCAAGTATATTGCTTGCAATATGCTTGGGCTTGTTTATATTCCTCATTATCATAGCCATCACCCTAACCTACCTCGAGCTTATTGATACGTCTCCAACGTATCTATAATTTTTTATGGTTCCATGCTATTATCCTGTCAACTTTGGATGTTTTGTATGCATGAATATGCTATTTTATATCTTTTTTGGGACTAACCTATTAACTCAGTGCCAAGTGCCAATTTTTGTTTTTTTCCGTGCTTTTGACCTTTTTCAGAGGAGAATATTAAATGGGGTCCAAACGTAAGAAAACCTGTGGAATGATTTTTTTCCATAACAGCAGATACGCAGGGGACTTGAGAACCAAGGCAAAGGACCTCGGGGAGGTCACAAGCCCCCTAGCCGCGGACTGGGGGGGGCCTAGCAGGCTTGTGCCCCCCCTGTGGCTCCTTTGCCTTACTTCTTCCTCCTATAAATTCTCTAAAAATCCAAAACTGCAAGAGAGAGCCACGAAAATACTTTCCCACCGCCGCAAGCTTCTGTCTCCGCAAGATCCCATTTGGGGCACGTTCTGGTGCCCTACCGGAGGGGGATTCGGACACGGAGGGATTCTTCATCAACACCATTGCCTCTTCGATGATGCGTGAGTAGTTAACCACAGACCTTCGGGTCCATAACTAGTAGCTAGATGGCTTCTTCTCTCTCTTGGATCTTCAATACAAAGTTCTCCATGATCTTCATGGAGATCTATCTGATGAAATATTCTTTTGCAGTGTGTTTGTCGAGATCCGATGAATTGTGGATTTATGATCAGATTATCTATGAATATTATTTGAGTCTCCTCTGATCTCTTATATGCATGATTTAGTATCCTTGTAATTCTCTTCGAGTTGTGGGTTTCGTTTGGCCAACTTGATCTATAATTATTGCAACGGGAGAAGTGCTTGGTTTTGGGTTCATACCGTGCGGTGTCCTCACCCAGTGACAGAAGGGGTAGAGAGGAACGCATCGTGTTGTTGCCATCAAGGGTAAAAAGATGGGGTTTTATATCTATCGCATGAATTTATCCCTCTACATCATGTCATCTTGCTTAAGGCGTTACTCTATTTGTTATGAACTCAGTACACTAGATGCATGCTGGATAGTGGTCGATGTGTGGAGTAATAGTAGTAGATGCACACAGTATCGGTCTACTTGTCTCGGACGTGATGCCTATATGTATGATCATTGCCTTAGATATCATCATGACTTTGCGCGATTCTATCAATTGCTCAACGGTAATTCGTTCACCCACCGTAATACTTGCTATCATGAGAGAAGCCACTAGTGAACACTATGGCCCCCGGGTCTACTTCATATCATATTTTTAGGTCTACACTTTTACTTTGTTGCATTGTCCACCTTGAGGTCCCACCTTGCAATTAATCGTGAAGGGATTGACAACCCCTTTATAGCGTTGGGTGCAAGTTTGTTTGTTTTTGCGGAGGTACATTGGTGACTTGTCTTGATACTCCTACTGGATTGATACCTCGGTTCTCAAATTGTGGGAAATACTTACTGCTACTGTGCTGCATCACCCTTTCCTCTTCAAGGGAAAAACCAACGCAAGCTCAAGAGGAAGCACTTATCGTCACCCCAATTTCTGTGTAGGAAACTCTGAAGTTCACTGAATCAAAAGTCAGTGACTTGACAACGGCTATTGAAATAGGACAACACGCCTGAGCAAAGCTTGAAAAAAGCTTCATTTATCCTTGTAGGAAATGGAGAAAATCAAGGCACGCTTTGCAAGAGAAAGAAAATACTTTGAAAGCGAGAAACCCATCTTGACAAAGTGCTCCAACGATGCCAAAGATAAACTGAAAGTTGTCTCCGAAGAGCTATCCGGGTTAAAAAGGCATATTGACCATATGGCTCAAGCTATCTTTGGTGAGTGTTGATACGTCTCCGTCGTATCTACTTTTCCGAACTCTTTTGCCCTTGTTTTGGACTCTAATTTGCATGATTTGAATGGAACTAACCCGGACTAACGCTGTTTTCAGCAGAATTGCCATGGTGTTGTTTTTGTGCAGAAATAAAAGTTCTCGGAACATCCTGAAAATTTACGGAGATTTTTTCTGGAATAAAAGAAAAATACCTGCGCAAAGATCCACCTGAGGGGCGTGCCGGTGGGCCACAAGCCCACGGGCCGCGGCCACCCCCTAGGCCGCGCCGTGCATGCTTGTGGGGCCCACGTGGCACCACCGCCCCCAATCTCAGCTCTATATCTTCCGTTTCGCGTGGAAAAAAAAATCAGAGAGAAGGTTTGATCGCGTTTTGCAATACAGAGGTGCCGCCGCATCCTGTTCTTCATCTGGAGGGCAGATCTGGAGTCCGTTTTGGGCTCCGGAGAGGGGAAATCGTCACCATCGTCATCATCTACCTTTCTCCATCGACAATTCCATGATGCTCTTCATCGTTCGTGAGTAATCCCATCGTAGGCTTGCTGGACGGTGATGAGTTGGATGAGATCTATCATGTAATCGAGTTAGTTCTTGACGGGGATTGATCCCTAGTATCCACTATGTTCTAGATTGATGTTGCTACTACTTGGCTATGTTTAATGCTTGTCACTAGGGCCCGAGTGCCATGGTTTCAGATCTGAACCTATTATGTTGTTGCCAATATATGTGTGTTTTAGATCCTATCTTGCAAGTTGCAGTCACCTACTATGTGTTATGACCTGGCAACCCCGGAGTGACAATAACCGGAACCACTCCCGGAGATGACCATAGTATGAGGAGTTCATGTATTCACCGCGTGTTAATGCATTGGTCTGGTTCTTTATTAAAAGGAGAACCTTAATATCCCGTAGTTTCCATTAGGACCCCGCTGCCACGGGAGGGATGGACAATAGATGTCATGCAAGTTCTTTTCCCTAAGCACGTATGATTACATACGGAATACATGCCTACATTAGATTGATGAACGGGCGCTAGTTACACATCTCTCCGTGTTATAGCTGTTACATGATGAATCACATCCTTCACACTCATCCATCACCGATCCACTGCCTACGAGTCTTTTACTATTGGTCCTCGCTACGTTACTTTGCCTAGGGTTGTCCCTTGCTACAAGAGGGATTGGGCCACTTTGCTGCTGCTGTCACTTTGCTACTGTCACTACTGCTATTAGTTGTTACTTTGCTGCTGCTGCTACTACTGTTCCTTGCTACTCCGCTGTTACTTGTTGCAAGACTTTATTGGCGCTAACGTCCCGTTAACAGGGCCTTTTCTGGCACCACTGCTGGGAATTGCTAAAACTTTTCCTGGTGCCGTTGCTATCTTACTACCCGCTACCGATACTTTGGTTGCAGACACTAATCTTTCAGGTGTGGTTGAATTGACAACTCAGCTGCTAATACTTGAGAATATCCTTTAGCTTCCCCTTGTGAGAGAATCAATAAATTTGGGTTGAATACTCTACCCTCGAAAACTGTTGCGGTCCCATACGCTTGTGGGACATCAAGGCTTTTTCTGGCGCCGTTGTTGGGAAGCACAACTATATTCTCTGAGTCACTTGGGATTTACGTTTGCTGGTAACTATGAGGAATCCGAAAGATCGAAGAACTAAAATCCTACCTTCCACTACGAGAAGAGGTAAGGAACTGCCATCTAGCTTTGCACTTGATTCACCTTTAGTTTTGAGTAAGTTTGCGACTTCGCCTCCTGCTAGAAATCTTGATATGTTGCCTGTTCTTGATGATGCTACTTCTGCTGCCCATGATGCTTATGATGCTATGCTAGATACTATGCCTGATGATGCTATGGTAGATACAATGCCTGATGATACTATGCTAGATACTATGCCTGATGATGCTATGCTTGATACTATGCCTGATGATGCTATGCTAGATACTATGCCTCATGATGCTATGCCTGATACTGCTTTGCCACTTGGTGCGCTTGATGCACATATTGCTAGAATTGCTGCTAGATGTGATGATACTTCTGAAACTTCTGATACTATTGAAGTAGAACCTGCTACTATGCCTGTTATGCCTGATACGCGCTATGTTATGGAGGGAGAGATAGCTGAGGATTTTCTTGCGTGTAAGGATAGCTATGATGTTGAGAAACTTCTGCACAAGTGGAAAGAAAAATCTCTGAACGCTAGGATGAAATACGACCCGAAATTTGCTACTTCGCCTATCTTTGTGACCCACAAGGATTATGAATTCTCTGTCGACCCTGAGTTAATCACTCTGGTCGAATCTGATCGCTTTCACGGTTATGAGTCTGAAATGGTTGTAGCCCGTCTTACCAAACTGCACGATATAGCCACCCTATTCATTAGTGAGGAAAAGATTCGCCACTACTATATGCTCAAGCTGTTTCCTTTCTCGCTAAAGGATGATGCTAAGACCTGGTTCACTTCTCTTGCTCCTGGTTGTGTGCGTAGCCCCCAGGATATGGTCTACTACTTCTCTTAAAAATATTTCCCTGCCCAACAGAAGCAAGCTGCCTTGCAGGAAATATACAACTTTGCTCAAGCTAAAGAAGAGAGTCTCACACAAACTTGGGGGAGGGTCATCGAGCTACTGAATGCTTTGCCTGATCACCCTCTTGAGAAGAACGAAATACTTGATATCTTCTATAATGGACTTACCGATGCTTCTAAATACCACCTAGATAGTTGTGCCGGTAGTGTTTTTAGGGAACGAACTGTAGAACAAGCTGAGATTCTATTGTATAACATCTTGTGCAATGAGAATGCTTGGACTATTCCCGAACCACCTCCTAAGCCAACTCCGAAGAAAAGAGGTGTTCTATTCCTCAGTCCTGAAGATATGCAAGAAGCCAAGAAATCTATGCGAGAGAAAGGCATTAAATCTGAAGATATCAAAAATCTACCACCTATCGAAGAGATCCATGGTCTCCATAACCCGATACAGGTAGTAGAAGTAAATTCTCTGCGTAGGTTTGATGAGAGTGATATTCCTTTTGATAAGCCTGCTAGCTTATGCATGGACGAATTTGATAACTTCGTTGTCAAACAACAGAGTTTCAATGATTATGTTAGCAGACAATTGGAAAAGAATGCTCGTATGCTTAGTCATTTAAGTGCTTGTGTGGACAGAAACGTCAATGATCTTAAACTTCTGAGTAAAGATGCTTCTATGGTTACTACTCAGGTAGAGCAAGTACTTAAAGCTCAAAATGACTTGCTCAATGAGTTGAATGACAATGCCGTCAGAGTCGTTACTAGAGGTGGTAGAATGACCCAGGAACCTCTGTATCCTGAGGGTCATCCGAAGAGAACTGAACAAAATTCTCAAGGAGTTAGAACTGATGCACCTAGTCATCCTAGAAAGAAGAAGAAAGATGATAGGAACCTGCACGCTAGCAACCCTGTTGCTGCTACACCCGAGAGTCCAAACGATGCCTCTATCTCTGATGCTGAAACACAATCTGGTGATGAACATGAGCCTGATGATAATATCAACATTGATGTTCATGATGATGCTCAGCCTAGCAATGAAAAGGATGTGGAGATTGAACCTGTTGATGTTGATAACCCATAGCCTAAGACTAGAAGATACGATAAGAATGACTTCACTTCTAGGAAGCACGGTAAAGAAAGGGAACCGTGGGTTCAGAAACCTATGCCCTTTCCTCCCAAACCATCCAAGAAAAAGGATGATGAGGATTTTGAGCGCTTCGTTGAAATGATCAGACCTGTCTTTCTGCAGATGCGTTTGACTGATATGCTCAAGATGTCTCCGTATGCTAAGTACATGAAAGATATTGTGACTAATAAGAGGAGGATACCTGATCTTGAGATCTCCACCATGCTTGCCAACTAAACTTTCAAGGGTGGAACTCCGAGGAAACTAGGTGATCCCGGTGTGCCCACTATACCTTGCTCCATTAAAGGCAACTACGTTAGAACTGCGTTGTGCGACCTTGGAGCCAGTGTTAGTTTTATGCCTCTCTCTCTTTATCGTAGACTTGAACTGGATAAGTTGAAACCCACTGAAATCTCTCTGCAAATGGCCGACAAATCAACTGCATTCCCTATCGGCATTTGCGAGGACGTGCTTGTTGTGGTTGCTAACACCACTATCTTATCAGACTTTGTTATCTTGGATATTCCCGAGGATGATGCCATGGCTGTCATCCTTGGAAGACCCTTTTTAAACACTGCAGGGGCTGTTATAGATTGCAACAAAGGTAATGTCACTTTCCATGTCAACGGTAATGAGCATACGGTGCACTTTCCGAAGAAACAATATCGAGTACATTGCATCAATGCTATCGAAAAAACTTCATCGATTCTTATTGGGAGCTTTGAATGCCCTATTCCTCGTGTCAAGATGAAGTATGATTTGCTTGTTGGCGAGATACACATCCCCATTGAGGTGACCTAGTGACTATTCAAAAATTCTCCGTCTTCTTTTGTGATTCGAGAAAGTTTTGTCGAGGGGATTTGATGAACCCCATTGACGGATTTCTTTCGATGACCATGAGATGGATGAATCGAGGAGTCACAAACCTCTGTTCCAAGCTTTCACCTTCGGTTGCTTAGAAGAAAAATGATAGATTTAGTTTAGTTTTCCCTGTTTCCTGTTTTAGCGTCCGATAGAAAAGTACCCCGAAAATCAAAGTTCTCCGAACGGTGTGAAAATCAGGTATGATTTTTTCTGGAATATTTGAAAAATACTAATACAAAGAGTCTGTCTGGTAGCCACACCAGTGGGCCACAAGCCCTAGGGGCGCGGGCACCCCCCCTAGCCGCGCCACCCAGGCTTGTGGGGCCCACTGGCTCCCCCTCCACTCATTCTTGCTCCCATCCAGTTCTCCTACCTCCAGAAAAAATCGTTTCGCAGCTCAAACCCGTGTTCTTGCTCCTCTTGTTGGGATTTTCGATCTCTTTGCTCAATCACCATTCTCCGAACTGTTTTGGGGAAATTACTCCTTGGTAAGTGACTCCTCCATTGGTCCAATTAGTTTTTGCTTTAGTGCCTTATACTCCGCGTATTTTTGCTGCCTTGGTGACCATGTTCTTGAGCTTTGCATGCTGATTCTAGCTGGTCCCAAGTAGCTTTGATGCGTAATATGGTCTCTAGGCACCCGTTGGAGTAGTTGCTACTAGTTTAGTTGAACCTTGTTCACCTTCTCTTTGGGTCACTGAAAATTTCAGAAAAGGAAGATGTTCAGGAGAAGCTTTCATGGTGGTTCCTCAAGCAAGAGAGGTCCTCGTCTGGCGATTAGGGAGCCTGATCCTTACCAACCTAGGGACGCGCAAGTACAACCATGTGAATGGCCTTCTGATGAATTTATGATTGAGGCATGTTTCAAAGATGAGTTTGATGCATTTGTTCACAACGTCAGACTCGAAGAATTCATCTCTGATAAATGTGAACAGTATGTTTCTCTCACTGCCTCTTTTGTTCGTAGATTCAAATTTTCAGCTGGCCGTGAGCCATCGGTGCTATTTGATCTCTATGATAAATCGTATACCATGGATTTAGAGGATTTCAGTAGAATTTGAGAAATACCTATTTGGGGTAACCTCAATGATCCTCCTAAATCTTCGGTTAGAGATTTTTGCGCTGGTATTACGGTTGGAGAAACTAGAGACATTACGCAAGCTACCATGGGGAGTATTCATTTTCCTGCCTTGCATTACTTTGCCCTCTTCATAGGGAGATGCATTAATGGCAAGATTGAGCATTGTCACCTGTGCGCACGCGACCTTAGTATCCTTAAGAGCGCAGTGACACGTGACAAAAGCTTCAACATGGGAGCTATTATAGCAAGGAGGCTGAATAAGAATGCTACTGAAGGAGATTTCTTTGGTGGGATCTATGCCACTCGCATAGCAAATTTTCTTGGAGTACCCATCCGTGAAGGATATCCCCCGCTCCATACAGCTTTCCTTGACCGCGTCGCTTTGACACGCTACCAGTTCCTTGAGAGAGATGATGAATCCCTCCTATACCGACTGATATTTAACAGGCAGTGTGTTTTCCATATTACCCTTCCAGCTCCTGCTCTCTTTGACTTTTAGGTAAAATGGAGATATTACATAACCAGAGGAGAGGCGGAGGAGTATGAGAGCAAGGCAAAGGTTGCTCGTCTTCGTGAGGCAGCTATTCACGCAGTGGCTGCAGCACTCCCGTATAACCCCCATTATGATTTTGGGTTTCACCACGACCATCCTTGGAAGTAGACCAAGTTAGGCCAAAAGCCTAAGCTTGGGGGAGTACATGTTCTCACCGACTTTACATTCATGCTTATGCTTTCACTTTGTTAGCCAGTGTTCACACTTTGCCACTGTATCATCCATGCTAGTTTATTTTCTTTTTCTCGTATTCTTTTCGTGTGTATGTCTAGTTTGAGAAAACCCAAAAAGATTTTCTTTTTCTTATTTTGCTTGTTGGGAGATTTCCCGTGTAGATAGTCTTCTTTTTCTTTGGGTCATGGTAGAAGATATTGGTTACAATGTTTAGTGGCTCTTGCATGCATACCTGATTAGCTTTCAAAGAGCCATATTACTTTTGTCTTCTCCTTTGTGTTGCCTGCAGATTCCAGCTTTAGTCCAATGCACGAGCACTCTTATTATTGTTCACATCGTTCGGTCGTGCAAGTGAAAGGCAATAATGACGAGATATGATGAAGTGATCGGGCCTGGAAAAGCTGGTATGAACTCGATCTATTTTGTTTTTGTAAATTTGACTAGCTCATCATGCCTGATTCAGCTTTGTTGTGAGAGAAACATGTTTGGAATGACAACTTAGAGATCATAGTTGCTTATGCCATGCTTATTTAGCTAGGAGCTTATAATGGTTTGTCTTGGTTGCCAACATGAATGTTGAGATGACTATGATGTAGTATGATAGGATGGTATCCTCCTTTGAATGTTTCAAGTGGCTTGACTTGGCGCATGTGCACGCATGTAGTTGAAACAAAATCAACATAGCCTCTATGATGTTCATGTTCATGGTGATTTATGTCCTACTCATGCTTGCACTCAATGATAGATACTCTCAATGCATTTTGATGGCTGTTGTCGCTCTCTAGTTGGCCGCTACCCAGTCTTTTGCTAGTCTTCACTTGTACTAAGCGGGAATACTGCTTGTGCATCCACCTCCATAAACCCAAAGTTGTGCCATATGAGTCCACCATACCTACCTATGTGCGGTATCTACCTGCCATTCCAAGTAAATTTGCATGTGCCACACTCTAAATCTTCAAGAAATAATCTATTTTGCATGCCCGAACCGCTCATGTGGTGACAGGGGGCTATTGGTATCTTCCATGCTAGGCGTGTTATCCTCGATATGTGTTTATTCACTATCATTCACGAGAAAGGGGCCGGTAATTGGAATTCCCAGTTCCATGCTCAAATCGAAAAGATAATTGCAAACAAAACTCGCCCAGGATTGTTGTTGGTATGGACAGTATCCGAGGATTCAGCTAGCCGTGGAGTGTGATTGATTGGTGGTGGGGGAGTCAAAACTTTACTTTTCTGTTTGGGAACCGCCTATAGAATGTCTAGCATGGAAGATGTTGAGAAGTCTTAGTCATTGCGTTGATAATGAAAGCATGTCACCCAAAATTATTATCTCTGTTTTCAAAGCTTGAGCTCTGGCACCTCTGCAAATCAATGCTTCCCTCTGCGAAGGGCCTGTCTATTTATGTTCCTGTTGAGTCATCCTCCTCTTACAAAAGCACCAATTAGAGAGAACCTCTGTCATTTTTATGCTTTGCTTTTAACTGTGTTGAGTATGACTATGACTGGATCTTCATTTCCATGAATTACAATGTTTAGTCAGCCCTTGGTCTTTTAAGGTGCTCTGCATTTATGTTTTGCGGTCTCAGAAAGAGCTAGCGAGATACCATTTATTGGTACTGCTTTATGTTGTTTTGATGAAGTGTTGACATTTGAGGCTTATTATTATTTGCTCGCTAGTTCATTATGCCATTGATATGAGTTTACCGTGAGACCTAGACGTCATTTGCTTATGTGGCTTGCTTGCGATTTTGCTGAAATTCTGGTTATGAGTTAGACAGGGTTGCAACAACAAGATCAAACAGAGTTCGCCAAAGTTTTTCTTTTGTCTCTCTCAGTTTGTCAAATGAGTTGCTTGAGGACAAGCAAGGCTTTAAGCTTGGGCGAGTTGATACGTCTCCGTCGTATCTACTTTTCCGAAGTCTTTTGCCCTTGTTTTGGACTCTAATTTGCATGATTTGAATGGAACTAACCCGGACTGACGCTGTTTTCAGCAGAATTACCATGGTTTTGTTTTTGTGCAGAAATAAAAGTTCTCGGAACTTCCTAAAAATTTACGGAGATTTTTTCTGGAATAAAAGAAAAATACCTGCGCAAAGATCCACTTGAGGGGCCGCGGCCACCCCCCTAGGCCACGCCGTGCAGGCTTGTGGGGCCCACGTGGCACCACTGCCCCCAATCTCAGCTCTATATCTTCCGTTTCGCGTGAAAAAAAATCAGAGAGAAGGTTTCATCGCGTTTTGCGATACGGAGGCGCCGCCACATCCTGTTCTTCATCTGGAGGGCAGATCTGGAGTCCGTTTCGGGCTCCGGAGAGGGGAAATCGTCGCCATCGTCATCATGAACCTTTCTCCATCGACAATTCCATGATGATCTTCATCGTTCGTGAGTAATCTCATCGTAGGCTTGCTGGACGGTGATGAGTTGGATGAGATCTATCATGTAATCGAGTTAGTTCTTGACGGGGATTGATCCTAGTATCCACTATGTTCTAGATTGATGTTGCTACTACTTGGCTATGCTTAATGCTTGTCACTAGGGCTCGAGTGCCATGATTTCAGATCTGAACCTATTATGTGGTCGCCAATATATGTGTGTTTTAGATCCTATCTTGCAAGTTGTAGTCACCTACTATGTGTTATGACCCGGCAACCCCGGAGTGACAATAGCCTGAACCACTCCCGGAGATGACCATGGTATGAGGAGTTCATGTATTCACCGCGTGTTAATGCGTTGGTCCTGTTCTTTATTAAAAGGAGAACCTTAATATCCCGTAGTTTCCGTTAGGACCCCGCTGCCACGGGAGGGATGGACAATAGATGTCATGCAAGTTCTTTTCCCTAAGCACGTACGACTACATACGAAATACATGCCTACATTAGATTGATGAACGGGAGCTAGTTACAAATCTCTCCGTGTTATAGCTGTTACATGATGAATCACATCCGTCACACTCATCCATCATCGATCCACTGCCTACGAGTCTTTTACTACTGGTCCTCGCTACGTTACTTTGCCTAGGCTTGTCCCTTGCTACAAGAGGGATTGGGCCACTTTGCTGTTGCTGTCACTTTGCTGGTGTCACTACTATTGTTACTTGTTACTTTGCTGCTGTTGCTACTACTGTTCCTTGCTACTCCGCTGTTACTTGTTGCAAGACTTTGTTGGCGCTAACACCCCGTCAACAGGGCCTTTTCTGGCACCACTGCTGGGAATTGCCAAAGCTTTTCCTGGTGCCGTTGCTATCTTACTACCTTAATACTCATACTTTGCTTGCACACACTAATCTTTCAGGTGTGGTTGAATTGACAACTCAGCTGCTAATACTTGAGAATATCCTTTAGCTTCCCCTTGTGAGCGAATCAATAAATTTGGGTTGAATACTCTACCCTCGAAAAGTGCTACGATCCCATACGCTTGTGGGACATCAAGTGTCTATATAGACCTTTCATTAATCCACTTAACCCCCATTTACCAAGGCCAATCGTGTGGCGACTTATATGCTTGATTCTTTTTAGGCCGCCGTATGTGCAATCTTCAAGATAATTGCTTGCTAAAACTTAAAGATGTATATGTATTAACAAAACAACTATATTGTGGAAGCTTATGCATAATCAAAGCGGTCGCGGGGAACAAAGAACCGGTCAAGCTTATAAAATATGTGTTGGTGTTCCTTTCCACAATCAGCAAATAAATTCGAGAGCTCAAGTGATCAACCGCCCGTGCTGAAGCCACATATTCTTTGAGTCGTGCTCTAGCTTACTCGACTGAACTTGACCCGGCAGAAATGATTGAGGGGTTTCGAGAACTGAAGGTGGATGGATCGACTTTCAACTATGATGATTATCATTAGTGCACCTCGACGACTCGTAAATTTTCCAGTCAGCTTGTAAGTGACATGTCCTTGAAGAGCTATCATCTCGCATATGATTCAAACAACACCCAAATTCAGCCGCCTGAATTTAAATCAGTTAGTCTGACTCCGCAACACCACAAGAAACTTTTTGCTCCTGATGTCGACCCGTCGCCCGTCTTGAACGAGGAAGCTATGTTTGAGTCCCTCACCCACTGCAACTAGAATTTGATGATCTCCGGATTGTACAACTGTCGGCTCAAGAAGAAGATCAGCCTAAGACATCTCATACCAAAGATCAAGACAAAGCTTAACCCGTAAAATGTATAAGCCGGCTCATATAAAAGAAAACTTTGATTTCCATTGTTTGGGCCTAAAGCACCTTGTAATATATTTGAGTCAGCAGCTCTTTGTCTGTATCGTGCCTTTATGCACGCTTTTAAACTCTTTGACTTGGTCATAATGGCAAAGAATCCGAGTGTGGGTGAGTTGTTAACTCGCTTTTAAACCTTTATGCATAAGAGTCAGATAGACCTTAGTATTTTAATCTATTTCTTTTTGACTGGTCCTTGCTCAAAACTGTGGTTCCTTAAATGAACATGAGGCAAGTCGTTGTAGCTTGGCTCTATAACTTTCTTCATGATTTTTCTCTGCTGAGTCATAAAATCCTGAACTGTTTATCACAGTATTATGACTTCATAACTCGGGCACTCTTTATGAGCCGGAAAGAAATAACATTTGTACCTGAAAGAATCAAGTGATGGTAACGTAAAACAATAATAATCCGGCTGAGTGAGACGCGGTAAAAGGAGACGGGCGTTTGAGGCTCAAGTCTTGCTTCAATGAAGTGGGCATGATAACCCATGGTTTATCCTTGCTTTCAGTATGTCGGCTCTCACGTGACAAACCAATATTTTAACCTTGCTGATTTAGGGTCCACAATGGATTGAATAGTCTAGAGTACATGGAGTCACCTAATCGGAGTCGCATCAAACATACATGCGGGTTTAACCATTTTGTGGCGTCTTTGCCAGATCAAGAGGGTGAGAAAGCTAAACTCGATGAGTTGGAAGCCCCCAAGTGACATATGATCAATAGAAAAGCCCAACATAGGATTGCAGAAGACAATGCTATTACCGCTAAACAATATGGGGACCTGTAGCCCCCAGATAAGCCGGCTTGGTTCCATTGACCATGATAATTTATTTGGACTAGTATCCCCCCAAAGTAACATATTTTGATATAATAAAGATTCATGCTCAATTTGTGGGATGAAAACGACAAAGACTGCAACATTCGAGGATGTCGGCTTTATTATGTTTCAAAACTATAGAAGTATGTACAGAAATTGGGGGAGGTACACGAAATACTGAGCGAGTGGCTCTAAGTATAATAAGGCCGCATGTGAGCAATGTTCCAGGGCCGGGTTGTCTGTGCTTCATAGGTATTCTTACCAGGTCGTAGATCGATCTGGTAATATGAACTATTCTTGAGATTTTTGCTGATGATAAACGTGCCTTCCCAGGGCGGTGAGAGCTCATGCACCCCCGTTTGATCTTGCGTTAGTCGGAGCACCAAGTCACCCTATTGGAAGGTGCTGCTTTTAATCCTACTGGTGTGTTAACGACGTAGGTCTTGCTGATATATGGCTAACCTAGTTGTTGCTCTCTCTCTTCCTCCAAAGCATCCAAAGAAACTTGTCGCGCTTGTTCATTATCGTCCGCAACATAAGCGGCGACTCTAGGAGATTCATGACGAATGTCACTTGGTAACACCGCCTCAGCGCCATAGACCAGAAAGAAAGGCGTGTAGCGAGTGGACCTGTTTGGAGTTGTATTAATACGACATAGAGGTGAGGGGAGCTCATCAACCCAACAACCCAGGGTGCGTTGTAATGGCACTATGAGCCGGGGTTTGACCCTTCTCAGAATCTCCTAATTTTCTGTTTCAACCTGCCTGTTGGACTGCGGATGCGCTACAGCCACCAAGCCAAGCCGGATGTGCTCTTTCTCGCAAAATTGCTCCATGGCTCATTTGGATAGGTTGGTACCATTGTCCGTGATAATGCTATGAGGATAGCTGTAACGGTAGATTAACCTTTTCAAGAATTTTACCGCTATTTCCGCGTCACAGTTGTTGACAGGTTTTCCCTAAACACATTTGGTGAACTTATCAACTACCACCAGCAGGTGAATCGTTTTACCCGAAGACATTTTGAACGGACCAACCATATCAAGCCCCGAGACTGCAAAAGCAAATGTGATTGGGATCATGCTCAACTCTTGACCGGCACATGGTCATGCCGCCTGTTGGGCAAACTTTTGACATCCATAGCACTTGCGTACGTGTAAAACCGTGTGTTTAGCTTTCCTAAGTAATTAGCTTATTTCAAAAATTAGGACCAATTAATTTTTTTGTGAATGATTGTGATGCTTGAAGTGACTGTTGCTTGCTTGCATGACTGTGTTTGATTCACAATAATTCATGTTATTCTCCAGACTCACCTCCTTAGCCCAAAACTCGTGCGTGATGATCATGCCATGTGTTTAAGACCAAAAACTATTTTTACCAAATATTATTTTCCCAAAAAGCATTTCTTTGAATTAAGCTTTCAAAACACCTCAAATGGGATTTGTACTACAAGTCCTCAAATTAGGGAATTTATTTTTGCACCAATTATTTTGTTTAAAACCCATTATCAAAATGACTTCCCAAAACCACAATATTATTATTTTAAAGGGGATTTTACTATTTTATTTAAATGCCTTCGTGGGAGGCCAGAAATGGTCTCTTATGAAGGAAAGTTATTTACTGCTTTCAAAATATTTGAGAAAATTTAGGGAAACTCAGTGGACATATATATTCCATATATATGAGATGAGTTTCAACACATGGTCATGTTCAAAATATTGCGCAAACCCCTTCAAAACCCTTCCTGCCTATTTCAAGATTTTGGATATAGAAATATTCTCAGTAAAGTCCTGTAAAAATTCTAGCATGTCACATATGATATATGTGCTGATCTTGTCAAGTTTCATCTCAATCCAACTTGATTTGACTCTCCTAAGTATTCTAAAACCCGTGTCCAGATCCAAATTTGAGCAACTCTACATTGTCAAGTATCTCCAAATGTGCTCAAATTTGGTAGACATGTTCTGATACTCCAATAATGCATGCACACCAAGTGGTGCATCAAGGATAATAGAAGAACTTGTCCCAAGCCCCTCAAAACCCTCTCTGTTGATTTATGACTTTGGGAAATTTTACATTATAAAGTTTCTCCAATTGACCCCAAACGTTTTGGGCATGCCTTAATGCTCAAATAATGCCCCACACCAAATATTGGATGTGTGAGAATTGATTTGAATAGTCTTGTAAGCAGAAAGCCATTTCTGCCCATTTCATGGGTTTTCCAAGTCTACATTCGAAACCTTCTCCATCAAATCCCAAATTTGGTGTCCTAGCTTATTTTCATCTATTGTTTGATCCTGTTAAGTTTCATATCCATTGAAGTCCATCTGGTTGCCCTAACACTCATCAAACACCTTGTGTGCATTCACTTTAATGGCTACTTTGGCCCCTTCCACTTTTACCCTTGAGCTCAACTTTCCACAAAAACTTCATATAGTTACATTTCACCTTGAGTAGCATTTCCATGAGCTCTGGTAAATTATTGGAGAGAGACTCCATGTAACTATTCCTCATTTTTACCCTAGGATCACCATTTCTACCCCTCTTGCCCCACTTCTTCTTAAGCCAAAGCCCCCATCTATTTCCAGAGGATCCCTAGCATCACAAGGCATCATTTCAAACCAAGAGATGGTATGCTCATGTAGGAAAAATGAGCAGCACATCTACAAGTTCATTTCTGGCTGAAATATAGCTTTGTACAACAAGTACTAGCTACCCTCCTCTGCTTGATCTGAAACTTGGCAGTGTTGTAGTCCTTGCACAGATAACACTGCCACACATAATGTTTCCCCAAGACTCCCCATTTGAGACCCACTTTCCTTAACTCTAAGTTTGTTGTTGCAAACTTAACAACAGTCAAACCCCAGTCTAATCTGGCCCTCTTGGGTTCAAACTCCACCAGTGCTTCGTGGCACGCATACCTTGCATGCTTGACACCTTGGCCTGGTCAAAGGGAGGCCCAGGACACCAAGTGGGCTGGTGACCACCTCCCTAGAGTGCAGAAATGGTGCTCTGCACCTTGTTTCTTTCCTCCCGGCCGTTTCTAGCCGAATCAAGATGTCTCAGAATGTCTCAGCCCTTCCTTTTGACCGTTCCAAGCACTTCCACCCACCAGCTAGCTTCCAAGCTCCCTTTGCGGTGCATGTCATCCATGCACCAGGAAGCTCCAGAGATCTCCCGAGCTCTCTCTCCCTCTTCCCCTCTTATCTCCTCTCTCCCCGAGCCTCTGCTACTCTTGCATATCTTCCTCTCTCCCTTGGGCTCCTCCACAGCTTCCCCTTGAGCCCCCTCTCCTCTAGGGCTCTCTTCTCTCCCCGATGGCCACAGGTAGAGCTCTGGCCTCCGCACGGGCTAGCGCACCCCAAAGCCTCCCCTCGCCTCCTTTCGCCTTTGCTAGAACCCTCTACCACCCCCAGTCTCCCCGGCACCCCCGGCCGTGCTCCCTGGCGCCGAAGACCTTTGGCCATCTGCGGCTGGCACTGCTACATGCCCCCGTGGAGGCCTCTCCCTACCTCACTTGTGGCGACGGGGCTCCACCCCGAGCTCGCCTGGCAGCGGGGCAGCCACCCCAGGCCTCAGGCTCGACCAACGGCATGGCAGAGCAGCCGGAGCCACGGAGTCTGGCTCCTCCCTCGTCACCTGTCGCTAGGTTGAAGACGAGGAGGAGAGAGAGAGGGGGTGAAGCCAGCAGGGCCCGCCTGCAAGCGGCACAAGGGCTGGGCCCGGCCGATAAGTGAAGACCCCCGGCCGTTTTGCGCCTTCCCTGAGCCGAAGGCGTATTCGAAAGAACACGCCTCCTGCGTGGCCAGGTTGCCCCAGGCCGAGCCGTTGGGCCGGCCCATCTGCCTGGCTATCGCCCTGAGTGTTCAATAGACTCCCTGATAGCCCCCTTCTCTGTTTTTCCTTTCTATGAACTTCAAAAATCTATATTAAATTCATCTGAGCTCCAAATCTTATGATTCAAAATTTTGCAGGTCCCAAAAATCAAGGGCTATCCAACGATGTGCTTTGAACATTTTGCCAAGCAACTTTTCTGTTGTACTATTATTCAAATATAAATTTGAATATATTTAGCCCCACCTTTCAAAAATCTTGCAGGGTTCAAATCAACTCCAAATGGAGTGATTCCAAATTCCAGAGCCTTCTAATATCATGCCCTATTTTTAAAACCTTGGTCAACATTTTAATGTTGCATATTTCTGTTGCAATAAATAAATAGCTCCCTTTTGCTATTTATCCACCATTAGAAAATCCCTAGAATATTCACCTCAACTCCAAATCTAGTGAAACAACTTTCTAAATGTTTCTAAAATTGTTCTCTCATAAATGAGTGCCTCCACTATTCCTCCTCTCATCCATTCAAAAATCTATGATGGTCCAAACCTCCTATAGGCATTGTTTTTGACCAGAATGGTCCAAGAAAAATATAACTTCCATTTATTTACCACTTTTGTTTCTACTTGGTGTGTCGCTTACTCTGTGGTTTCCGACGATAGTTGATGGAATAAACGGAGTACTCGGAGTTGGACCGGAAGACCTCGAAGACCCAAGAACTTGTGAGAGCTAAGGCAAGCAGTCCTTTCACCATGCTTTCAACATGTGCTGTATTGCGTGCTAGGAGAGAAAATATTTCCGTTGCATGTGATCATAAGCATCGGTAAATCATTGAGGTGATGTTACCGATGGATCCTCCCGAGCACTTGCATTTTGAGCATGATCCTACCACCTATGAGGGTCACGCTAATATCATGTTGACAAGTAGAGCTAAGCATAGTAGCATGAGCCTGATGATGGTATAAAAATCAAAGGTTATGAAAACCCCGTCGGGTGCCACTAATACCCGAGGGTGATGATGAGTTAGGTGGCCACTTTTGGTGAAATGGTGCACCGGGTATTTTGCGTGTGTATGGCTTCGGAAATGGGAATAGATTTATGATGTGTCGACCGTCCCAACCTTACATGTACGACCACGTTACCCCTTTGTGGGACGGGGCTTTGTTGATTACTCTGGTCGGTGCCAGCAAAGAGCCACATTACTAGTGGCGGGAGTGATGTGTGGTCACTCTCGTGACGGGGTCGTGCAAGGTTGGGCGACTATGCCATTTTTACATGTTCCGGGCACACCGTTGGTCACTGCATGGTTGATACTGTCCATAGTCGATGCTCGTAAGACATACAACATGTGGGCTGGGTACCAATCGAGTGGACCTCTTTGTCTAGTATCGTCAGGGGAAAGGCATTGATCAGGTACTTACCTCGGGTATGTTAGATACTGCGAGTCGTGGATGACACGGAAGTTTCCCGAATCTTGTGGGTCCAGCGTACTACCTCTGCACAGTGTAAAACTATTTGAATAGCCGTGTCCATGGTCAAGGATGGTTGGGTAATCCTGCTTAAACTACGTCTAGTCGTTTCAGCATAAACTAAGTGTGTGTGAGTTTAATGGTCTTAATATGAAAGAGTTGATATAACCAAGTTTTGTGACTTGGCATATCGGGTGAACCCGGTGTATTCAACCCTTGATAGATATATTGATATCTGTAACCTGTTCTTCTAAATACCATCTAGCTTATGTTGCACATCCATCCATGATCATGTTTATTTATAGTTAAGCTGCTATCCACCAATACCGCATATTACCTGTTACCATACCAACTGCATTATCCATATCATGGGCTGTTTGCGAGTACATTCAAAGTACTCATTGGCTTGCCACTGGTTATTTCATTTACCAGGTATGAGAGAACAGGAAATAGTGAAGAGCACCTTGGTGATGTTCCTACGAATTAGGACGCTTCGCAGTCAGAATGCCTGTAGGTTAAGGCTGATGGCATGGGTTCACACTTTCGACCAATATTTCCGCTATTGGTCAAGTTTGGTATGTTGGACCTCAAGCCCCTATATATGTAAGACTTGACCGCAACGGTCATTTATTGTCTTAAACGGTGTGTATGGATATAAGACTCTTGTTATTCAGTTTCTGTGTGTTCGGTGAGCATTGATCTCTGGGATCACTGAGCACGTTCATTCGGCGATCTCGACTCGTAAGTCGGGGTCCCCACAAAGCTGGTATCAGAGCCATCCTGACTGTAGGAAGCCCTCAGTTAGCACGGACATTAGTTAGGATAAAAACTGATTTCCAGACCCTTCAAAAGTACTTACAAACCTGTATTTTTCTCACCTCTCCTAAATTTTCAAAGGAAGCAAGGTTTTTTCCTTAGCAATCCCACTCGTATTTCTTGACACTCATCGTCTACTTTTTCAAAACTTGCAAATGCTCGCTAGCACCCTTATGCATGACCACGGGATTACTTAAAATCCTCTTGGGGCAACTTGGAAGGAAGCAATCATTCCAAGCAACCACCCATGTACTAAAGGACAAGGATGACAACACTACGACCAGATGACACCAACAGAAGTACCTCCATGAGGAACAAGGACATCGAGACCCAGAAGATGGCAACACCCTCGACACTGGTCCGGGGTAATGCCACCTTCACCTATGATTAGCATGACGTAATATATGCAAGGCCATGCACTGCATCGCTAATAGAGCGACCCTGTCAACATTAAGGTTGTGTCGACCACCACCGGTGGATGAGAGTCTCGCCATTCGGTCTGCCTCACCCTACTGAGAAGGAAAATAGTTCTCTTCATCCCCCACTCTAGGTGTCGATATTGTGATCAACGTGACTGACGGGTCAGAACTCTATCATGCCTTTCTGATGTCATTGCATAGAAGTCGTCCACTTGGAACTCTCGACGCCTTGGAAGGCAAGTAGAAAATGACGAGATTACAAAGATAACAGAAGATCATGTCAACGACACCCATGAGGAACCACCTTCGTCGGTGAATCACCACACGAGAAGACATCAAGAATTCTTTCAACTCAACCCGAGTCGTTCGGCGAGCAACAACAAGAGACGTGGCAACACCATGAGAAATTCCAGAAGACTTAGCAGACTCCTCTCCGGAGAACGAAGCAGCACGACCATCGAGTCCGAGAACCCCTAGATAGGATGAGTCATGAATTCTCTATATGAAGTCGAGTACGTGGAATGGTTTAGATGGAACCATGTTGTGTGTTTCTTGTTTTTGTTGTTTATGCTTTGCAATAAGTCACACTTTTGCTCTAGGCAACAAGCATGTGGTTATATCACCCGCCTCATCTTGATGTTTGAATTGACTTTCCAACACTTGTTTGATTGCACTTGCACTATAGCACCCCTTAGGCACTCTCCTCAGTGCTTCTACTCTCCCTCTCTCTCCCGCCCTTCTCGACAACTGAAGACCAGCAAGACAAGATGTGTTAGGGATCCACTTCGACGGACAGCTGACACTGAAGACGCTAACTATGACGTGCTCCACCAGACATTAAGTGTAGAGGTGATGCTATCCCTCAAGATTAGAAAGCACTCCCTAGCCTGGTATAACCTCCACCAGCCTTTTTGGCTCAAATTTCTGGTCACGTGTCCAATACACGGATTTGCCAGAACACCCGTCGATCCCCGAAAAACCCCTCTTAGCACCGGGTTCCTTATGGAACAAGTGATCACAGTGAACGAGTACCCTTCATCCTTAAGCTAGCACCATAACCCTGATGCCATAAGAAGGACCGTTCTCGGATATAAGAGTATTAGACTAAGGTTGTTGTGATGATGATAGTTGTCTTGGGGATATAGCTAGACTACCTTGGTGGATCGTAAGACCCTTATAAAGGTAGGTGAACTTGGTGGAACAAGTTGATATAGTAGCATAACCTACATATTCCTGGAGTAAGTTGGATTCAGTAGGACGATTATGATCGCGAGAAATAATTCATGGTGGTATAATTGACTTTATCGAATGGTGGCATGGATTGATGATTTTACCATAATGACATGGAGTAGGAAGTAAGAAACCTTGTCAGATTTGAGTTTCGGATTTAAATAGGTAACCTTAATGGAATAATAGTTATGAATGAGGCCACATGGTTCAGAGTAAATTGGATTAGGCTCGATGATCACGATCGTGAAACCATGTTTCTCGGTGGATAACGAGTAGAAATAATTGGAGTTGTAGAAATAACTTATGAACCTATGTGAATTGGCCTTGGAGATTAGATGGCCATGATATTGGAAGTTGGTGGACATATTGTGACATAATCCTTGCAATAATATGTGAATTACAAGGACTTTAAGTGATTATGTAGAACCCCATCAATGTTGGATTTGTAGGAGTGACGGGTCCAGTGACGGTCGACCAGAATGATGGATCACATGATCGGATTAGTAGAAAGGAAACCAGATCCTGGATTGGGATACTATGTGCTTCCTTAATATTGAAATGCAGTACCATCTCCATTGAATGATCTAGTTGGACATTTGGATTTGTAGCATCCCAGATCAAGCTTAGCAGCTTGCATGCTTCCCCGAGGTTCCCGCTTAGGGACGCATGTGCAATGTATGGTGTATGATACTTGTAGTGTTGGGTTTGGTCCTTTCCTCAACCCTGGAGTGGACCAGCATGAGTGCTGTGTGGTTGACTTATGTGAGATGGTATCATCGATGAAATAGGGTGATTTGTCCAGAGTAAGAGGTCGGACTATTGGCATCTAAGAATGTGCTTAGAGATAAGATGATAACTATTCACCCACATCCTAAGTTCCTTGAGTCCCTAAAGCTTCACCCAGCCATAAGGTGGTCGGATTACAACCATAGAAAACAACTCTAAGTCGTTGGAATATGGCCAGTACTCCACCCGACCACCACCCATCGTGTCTATGACGAACATGGGCATGAAGGACTTGGTCATGTTGGACCACAAACCCCACAGCTAGTGACCGCCCATAGCAAGTCCCCACTCTCCTCACCTTCTCATAAACACTATGCTTATGTGATGCTTGGGAAATAAGTTGTGATCCTCTCAGATGACAGACTTATTAGCCCAATAAGAGCATGAACACCTTAGTCCTGTTTGGACGAGCCACAGACTCTGCGGACAACATCGCCTCTCGAGAGTGAGGCACTTCAACCCTCCAGCAACTGAACACAATTCCCCCGCAAGCATGGCAAAGCATCAACATGATCAAGGAGCCATGACAGCGGAGAAGAAACAACAAGTTTTATTGCAGCTCCTATGTCAACTACGCTAACTACGACGTGCAAGACTATAAGACTAGCAAGGACAGACGCACTGGAAACAACCTCCACCCGGACCACAACCACGTTCACGACCACACCCACATTAACACTTAACTGATTGCCACTATGGCGCACCTCGGTTTCTTCATAGGAAGAAACCCGCATGTGTATTTATTTCATGGAGACACCGCTAACACACTAGCACCACACATACATTGAGTAGTTGCCTAGTCGTCATGAACCCTGCTGCCGCGGAGAGCTGCCGTTCGGGCAGCAGCATCATGACGATCATCGTGGATGATCGCGCGGTACAGTGTCAAGACCCCGACCAACATCGCCACCACTCTGGACAGGAGGATTATGAGCCACCCCGGGGTCTCGTCCGCCATTGAAGTCTCTCCTAGAGCACCTGCAAGGAGAAGAAGAAGGAGGAAGAGGACCGGAGCAACAGCAAGGGACAAGGCCGGGTGAGAGAACGAGAAGGACTCCCTCGCCAATTTATAGCCAAGCTCGACGAGCCACTAGCCCACTCGCCGCTCGGCCGTTGGTGCTCAGGGAACCCTAGAGTAGTGCCGACACACGCAGGCCCGCGAGGTGGGTGCTCGCTGCACCGGCAGCTAGCTCACCGCGCACCACCGCAGGGCGGCCCCGGACAGCCTACATCCCTAGGTATCGCAAGTGGAGGCAGCACCTGGGACTCATCCAGGGAAGAAGAATCAGAGGAAGAAGAAGAGGCTGACAGCAACCCTCGGCCCACCTGTTGGCCGCAGTAGGTGCCCAGCACCGGGTACGATTAGCACAAACAGGTATTACAGATTTTTCCTTTCCTCCAACGCCTCCGTGAACCCTAGATGCAACAATAAGTGGCATTCTTGTGGTAACCACGCCAGACCGCGTGTTTAGAATAAATCGCTATCATTGTGTTCAGCGGTATAGCAGGAGCAGACCCTTGTAATCACCTTAACAAAATCTCGGGGACGATATTTTCTTAAGGGGTAAGGTCAGTAACACCTTGTGTTTAGCTTTCGTGACTAATTAGCTTATTTCAAAAATTAGGACCAATTAAAATTTTAGTGAATGATTGTGATGCTTGAAGTGACTATTGCTTGCTTGTATGACTGTGTTTGATTCTCAATAGTTCCTCTTATTCTCCACACTCACCTCCTTAGCCCAAAACTCATGCCTGATGATGAGGACATGTGTTTAAGACCAAAAACTATTTTTACCAAATATTATTTTCACCAAAAAGCATATCTTTGAATTAAGCTTTCAAAACCCCTGAGATGGGATTTGTACTACAAGTCCTCAAATTAGGGAATTTATTTTGCACCAATTATTTGGTTTAAAACCCATTATCAAAATGACTTCCCAAAACCACAATATTATTATTTTAAAGAGGATTTTACTATTTTATTTAAATGCCTTCCTTGGAGGCTAGAAATGGTCTATTATGAAGGAAAGTTATTTACTGCTTTCAAAATATTTGAGAAAAATTAAGGAAACTCAGTGGACATATATATTCCATATATATGAGTTTCAGCACTTGGTCATGTTCAAAATATTGATCAAACCCCTTCAAAACCCTACCTGCCTATTTCAAGATTTTGAAATATTTCTATAAGAAATATTCTCAATAAAGTCTTGTAAAAATTCTAGCATGTCACATATGATATATGTGATGATCTGCTCAAGTTTCCTCTCAATCCAAGTTGATTTGACTCTCCTAAGTATTCTAAAACCCGATGTGTCCAGATCCAAATTTGAGCGACTCTACATTGTCAAGTATCTCCAAATGTGCTCAAATTTGGTAGACATGTTTTGATACTCCAATCATGCATCCACACCAAGTGGTGCATCAAGGATAATAGAAGAACTTGTCCCAAGCCCCTCAAAACTCTCTCTGTTGATTTATGACTTTGGGAAATTTTACATTATAAAGTTTCTCCAATTGACCCCAAACGTTTTGGGCATGCCTTAATGCTCAAATAATGCCCCACACCAAATATTGGATGTGTGAGAATTGATTTGAATAGTCTTGTAAGTAGAAAACCATTTCTGCCCATTTCATGGGTTTCCAAGTCTACATTGGAAACCTTCTCCATCAAATCCCAAATTTGACGTCCTAGCTTATTTTCTCCTATTATTTGATCATGTTAAGTTTCATACCGATTGAAGTCCATCTGGTTGCCCTGACACTCTTCAAACACCTTGTGTGCATTCACTTTAATGGCTACTTTGGCCCCTTCCACTTTTACCCTTGAGCTCAACTTTCTACAAAAACTTAATATAGTTACATTTCACCTCGAGTAGCATTTCCATGAGCTCTGGTCAATTATTGGAGAAAGACTCCATGTAACTATTCCTCATTTTTACCCTAGGATCACCATTTCTACCCCTCTTGCCCCACTTCTACTTAAGCCAAAGCCCCCATCTCTTTCCATAGGATCCCTAGTATCCCAAGGCATCATTTCAAACCAAGAGATGGTATGTTCATGTAGGAAAAATGAGCATCACATCTACAAGTTCATTTCTGACTGAAATATAGCTTTGTACAACAAGTACTAGCTACCCTCATCTGCTTGATCTTAAACTTGTCACTGTTGTAGTCCTTGCATAAATAAAACTGCCATACATAATGTTTCCCCAAGACTCCCCATTTGAGACCCACTTTCCTTAACTCTAAGTTTGCTGTTGCAAACTTAACAACAGTCAAACCACAGTCTAAACTGGTCCTCTTGGGTTCAAACTCTATCAGTGCTTCATGGCACGCATGCCTTGCATGCTTGACACCTTGGCCTGGCCAAAGGGAAGCCCAGGACACCAAGTGGGGTGGTGACCACCTCCCTGGAGTGCAGAAATGGTGCTCTGCACCTTGTTTCTTTCCTCCCGGCCGTTTCTAGCCGAATCAAGTTGTCTCAGAATGTCTCAGCCCTTCCTTTTGACCATTCCAAGCGCTTCCACCCACCAGCTAGCTTCCAAGATCCCTCTGGGGTGCGTGGCATCCATGCACCACGAAGCTCTAGAGAGCTCCCGAGCTCTCTCCCTCCCCCCTCTTATCTCCTCTCTCCCCGAGCCTGTGCTGCTCTTGCATCTCTTTCCCTCTCCCTTGGGCTCCTCCAGAGCTTCCCCTTGAGCCCCCTCTCCTCTCGGGCTCTGTTCTCTCCCCCATGGCCGTGGGTAGTGCTCCGGCCTCCGCACGAGCTAGCGAGCCCCAGAGCCTCCCCTCGCCTCCTTCTGCCACTACTGGAACCCTCGACCACCCCCAGTCTCCCCAGCAACCACGGCCGTGCTCCCTGCCGCCGAAGCCCTCTCGCCAGCTACGGTCGGCGCTGCTACCCGCCACTGTCGAGTCCTCTCCCTGCCTCACTTGCGGCGACGGGCTCCTCCCAAAGCTCGCTTGGCAGCGGGGCAGCTGCCCCAGACCTCAGGCTTGGCCACCTACGTGGCAGAGAAGTCGGAGCCACGGCGGCTGGCTCCTCCCTCGTTGCCCGTCACCAGGTTGAAGACGAGGAAGAGAGAAAGAGAGAGGGTGAAGCCAGCAGGGCCCACCTATAAGCAGCACAAGGGCTGGGCCCGGCCGATAAGTGAAGAGGTCCCGGCCGTTTTGCGCCTTCCCTGAGCCGAAGGCGTATTCGACAGAATATGCCTCCTGCATGGCCAGGTTGCCCCAGGCAGAGCCGTTGGGCCGGCCTATCTGCTTGGCTATCGCCCTGAGCATTCAATAGACTCCATGGTAGTCCCCTTCTCATTTTTTTCTTTCTATGATTAAATACAAATCTTGTGATTCAAAATTCTGCAAGTCCCAAAAATCAAGGGCTATCCAAAGATGTGCTTTGCACATTTTTTCAATTAACTTTTCTGTTGTATTATTATTCGAATACAAATTTGAATATATTTAGCCCCACCTTTCAAAAATCATGCAGGGTTCAAATCAACTCCAAATGGAGCGATTCCAAATTCCAGAGCCTTATAATATCATGCCCTATTTTTAGAACCTTGGTCAATATTTTTTCTGGGTTCATAAAGGATCCCCTATTCCTCCTCTTATCCATTCAAAAATCCCTGATGGTCCAAACCTCCTATAGCAATCTTTACGTATTTTTCTTATGACGAGAATGGTCCAAGAAAAATATAACTTCCATTTATTTAGAACTTTTGTTTATGCTTATTGTGTGGTTTACTCTGTGGTTTCCGACGATAGTTGATGGAATAGATGGAGTACTCGGAGTTGGACCGGAAGACCTCGAAGACCAGAGAACTTGTGAGAGCAAAGGCAAGCAGCCCTTTGACAATGCTTTGAACATGTGTTATATTGCATGCTAGTAGAGAAAATATTTCCGTTGCATGTGATCATAAACATCGGCAAATAATTTAAGTTATGTTACCGATGGCTCCTCCGGAGCACTTGCATTTTAGCATGATCCTACCACCTATGAGGGTCACAATAATATCATGTTGACAAGTAGAGCTAAGCATAGTAGCATGAGCATGATGATGGTATAAAAATCAAAGGTTATGAAAACCCCGTCGGGTGCCATTAATACCCGAGGGTGATGATGAGTTAGGTGGCCACTTTTGGTGAAGTGGCGCACCGGGTATTTTGTGTGTGTATGGTTTCGGAAATGGGAATAGATTTATGATGGGTCGACCATCCCAACCTTATATGTACGACCATGTTACCCCTTTGTGGGATGGGGCTTTGTTGATTACTCTGGTCGGTGCTAGCAAAGAGCCACTTTACTAGTGGCGGGAGTGATGTGTGGTCACTCTCGTGTCGGGGTCGTGCCAGGTAGGGCGACTATGCCGTTTTTACGTGTTCTGGGCACACCATTGGTCCCCGCATGGTTGATACTGTCCAGAGTCAGTGTTCAGCCCTTGACAGATATATTGATATTTGTAACTTGTTCTTCTAAATACCATCTAGCTTATGTTGCACATCCATCCATGATCATGTTTATTTACAGTTAAGCTGCTATCCACCAGTACTACATATTACCTGTTACCATTCCAACTGCATTATCCATATCATGGGCTATTTGCGAGTACATTCAAAGTACTCATTGGCTTGCCACTGGTTATTTCATTGACCAGGTATGAGAGAACAGGAAATGGTGAAGAGCACCTTGGTGACGTTCCTGTAAATTAGGACACTTCCCAGTCGGAATGCCTGTAGGTTAAGGATGATGGCATGGGTTCACACTTTCGACCAATATTTCCGCTATTGGTCAGGTTTGGTGTGTTGGCCCTCAAGGCCCTATATATGTAAGACTTGACCGCAACGGTCATTTATTGTATTAAACAGTATGTATGGATGTAAGACTCTTGTTATTCAGTTTTTGTGTGTTCGGTGAGCATTGATCTTTGGGATCACTGAGCACGTTCATTCGGCGATCTCGACTCGTAAGTCGGGGTCCCCACAGTACGAGGTCTTCTACATCGGCATTAGGAGTTAGCCAATAAAACCAATGACGAAAAGACTTTGCGACCAAGGATCTTGAACCGACATGATGCCAAAAGTCGCTTGCGTGGATTTCATTGAGAATTTCCTGCCCTTCCTTTGGAGATACACAACGCTGAAAAACGCGAGTGCTGCTCTGGCGATCTAACTCGCCTTTGATGATGGTCATCGATTTAGATCGATGAACTATCTGGCGGGCCTCGACTTCCTCATATGGGAGTTCTGCTCGAGTGAGGTATGCTAAATACGGTACTGTACAATCTGGGGTAGCTCGAAGAGCTGCCACTAGTTGTGACTCCAAGTCTGGAATAGTTATATCCTCTTCGGACGGTAATTTCACTGAGGGGTTGCGAAGGACATCCAAAAAGACATTGGGAGGGACTGGATTCCGTTGAGAACCTAGCCACGATAAAGCATCCGCCACCTCATTGAACCCACGATCTATGTGATGGACTTGATAGCCATGGAAGTAACCCGCCACCTCGGTGAGTGCTCATCGATAAGCCGCCATCAAAGGGTCTTTGGAATCACAGGTCCGTGAAACTTGTTGCGCCACTATGTCTGAGTCGCCTAAACACCATACCCGACTAAGGTTCATTTCCTTGGCCATCCTTAGCCTGGGCAACAGGGCCTCATATTCAGCCGCATTGTTAGTACAGGGAAACATGAGCCATAAAACATAGCAGAACTTGTCACCTCGCGGGGAAGTTAGCACGACTCCAACCCCGGATCCTTGTAATTGTGTGGACCCATCAAAGTGCAAAGTCCACTATGTGTTATCTGGCCTGTCTTCTGGAGTTTGTATCTCTGTCCAGTCATTGATGAAATCCAGCAGTGCTTGGGATTTTCTGGCTGTTCGGGGCATGTACTTCACATGGTGTGGCCCGAGCTCAATTTCTCACTTGGCGATTCGTCGAGTGGCCTCGTGATTTTGTATGATATCGCCAAGGGGTGTTGAACAAACCATAGTGATTGGATGCTCCTGAAAGTAGTGTTTCAACTTCCGGCTTGCCATAAAGACCCCAAAGACCAACTTCTGCCAATGTGGATATCGTTGTTTGGATAAGGTCAAGACTTAACTGACAAAATAGACTGGTCGTTGAACCGGGCATTCCTATCCTTCCTCCTGTCGTTCAATAATAACTGCAACACTTATCGCCTTTGAGTTGGCAGCGATGTACAAGAGCATGGGCTTTTTGTCAGTCGAGCGGCTAAAACCGGTGGCTCAGCCAACTGCTTCTTGAGGTCTTCAAACGCTTCACTGGCTGCATCAGTCCAAACAAAATTGTCTATCTTCTTGAGCAGCTGAAAGAGAGGGATTGCCTTCTCCCCACGGGGCTTATAAACTTGCTGAGTGCAATGATGGGGCCAGCCAGGTGGTGGACCTAGTTTATATTAGCCCGCTTACCCAGTTAGGTGACCGCCTAGATCTTGTCGGGATTGGCTTCAATGCCTCATTCAGAAACCAAGAAGCCCAACAATTTACCGGCATGGACCCCAAAGATACACTTCGCCGGGTTAAGCTTCATCTCGTACACTCGAAGGTTATCGAATGTTTATTTGAGATCATCCAAGAGTGTTTCCTTCTTCCGAGACTTCATCATGATGTCATCAACGTAAGTGTGAGCATTGCGCCCAATCTGCGAGTGAAGGAAATTCTGCACACATCGCTGATAAGTCGCCCCCACGCTCTTAAGCCCAAAAAGCATAGAAACATAGTAGAAGGCACCGAAAGGGGTTATAAAAACTGTCTTCTCCTGATCCTCCTTAGACATTTAGATCTGGTGATAGCCTGAGTATGCATCCAAAAAGCACAATCGCTCGCAACCCGCCGTAGAGTCAATGATCTGATTGATATGAGGGAGGGAAAAAGGATCTTTGGGGCAGGCTTTGTTGAGATCCGTGTAATCAACACACATGCACCAGGTGCCATTTTTCTTCAGAACAAGCACCAGGTTTGGCAACCATTCAGGATGAAAAACTTCAATGTTATACGTGGCAGCTAGGAGCCGGGCTAACTCTCCCTCGATAGCCTTGCGTGTCTCTTCATTAAAACGATGGAGGTATTGCCATACTGGTTTCATCTTTGGATCCACATTAAGATGGTGCTCAGCGAGTTCCCTCCACACTCCAGGCATGTCAGAAGGTTTCTATGCAAAGATGTCTTGATTCTCAAGGATGAAATCGATGAGGGCGCTTTCCTATTTAGGATCCAGACCGGTCACAATGGTTAATTGCTTGGATGAGTCGCCTCAGATGAAGTCAATCTGTTTGGTATCTTCAGTCGGCTTAAAATTGAGAGGTTCTTCAGACTGAGTCATTGGCTTCTTGAGAGGACTTATGTCGGTTGGGTCGACATTAGTCGTGTAAAAATTTAGTTCTTCGGCAGCGCAGGCCAACTCAATGTAGGCTAGCTTCTCTTGTTCACATTCCTGAGCCATTTTCCTATCTCCTTTTAGTGTAATAGTGTCATTGGGACTCGTCATCTTAAGCTTGAGGTAGACATAACACGGGCGAGCCACGAAACGTGCGTAAGCCGGTCTTCCGAAGAGAGCGTGATATGGGTTCTTTATCTTCACTAATTCAAAAGTCAAGGGCTCGATCCTGTAGTTATGATCATCACCAAAGGCCACATCGAGCTTTACTTGCCCGACTGGATATGCCGACTTCCTAGGAACGATGCCATGGAAAACGGTGGTCGAAGTCTCCAAGCTGCTGTCGGGGAGAGTCATCCGCTGAAAGGTGTCATAATATAGTATGTCGATGTTGCTTCCTCCATCGATGAGGACCCTTGAGAGGTTATGGCTAGCCACTTGAGGCACTACCCCCAAAGCCAGATCTCTGGGGTTGTCAATTCGAGGAGGGTGATCCTATCGGCTCTAGGTGATCATTCGCTCAGGCCAATGGAGATACCCGGGAATCGCCGGCTCGGCATGCTGATAGCTCTCTTTTTGACCTTTATGTCCTGTTTTGCAAGAATTGGTGATGAAGACATGGTACAGGCTGCCAGTTGTCTGTTTGAGGTCCTCAGATGACCCGCCAGGGGTATCCTGATCCAAACGTTCCTCTTTGTGCTTCTCGAGAATCCGGCTCTGAAAATCTCGCATGATATAGCAGTCCTTCCATGAGTGATTGGTCGGCTTCTCGTGAGTACCATGTTTGGGGAAAGGTGCCTTGAGCACAACCTCGTAGTTGGGCATCTTGCTCGTTTGGTGATCCTTAGGGCGGCCGCTCCTCGCTGCTTTTTGAAAAAAGATGCTGAGCACATACTCTGACCCGCCTTTGTGTCGCTTCCGCTTGTTGTTACCTTGGCCTTCAACGTCCCTATCTTTGAGATGATGGGCTAAACCAGTGTTCTCCACCATAGTGTGGCTTCGGCTAGCCCTACACCCGCTGGGCTGAGCAAGACGAGCCGGCTTGACGATGCTGGTGCAGATGTATGGCTCGGGCGCTGCTTTGTTGACCCTACCGATGAAGATGTGGATCTTGCCGAAGGGGACTCGATACTCGTACTCGATTGAGTTGGCATCGAGACCCTAGCTTGAATTGTCGATGTATATCTTGCCACAATGACTCTTGGTCATCTTACCCGCCACGTAACTCCTGAACCCTGGAAGAGCTCCCTCCGAGAAATCAACTCCAACTTGCAATTGGCCCATGGTGGGCGCCAACTTTCGTGGTTTTGTCACAACAGATCTCCTCATGAACGGACTTATAGGTGAGGTCATCGTTGCGGTGTGGCGACTCGAAGGAGTTAATGGGGAATGCGAGACGAGTTTACCAAGCTTCGGCCCCTCCGAGGGAGGTAAAAGCCTACGTACTGCTTTGGTGTCTATATTGATGGGGGTTTCGATTACAATGTTGCAGAATTGCTAATCTAGCTCTCGTGAGTTTCTTACTTGATATTTTTGGCTCGAGGGATGCCCTTTATATATAGGTAGAGATCTCGAGTCTACAAGGGAGTCCGGGTCGAACAATTACTCGTGCCATATTAAAATTCTACTTTATCTTGCTTCCCAAGCTAGGAAAGCCTCTCGCGTCTCCCACCTTGTGGGCCTTAAGTCACCGTCTTCTGGTGTTGGGCCATGTGACGGCTTACTAGATAAGTTTTTTGGTCCGCCCTTGTAGGATCAAAAGTATGTCTAGAGGGTGTGTGTGATTAGACTACTTGACAAGATAAAAACTTAGCCTTTTCCCAATTTTTAGTGTGGGACAGTTTTAGCAACTATGACTAGTCAAGTACACCCTACACATGCATATCTAAGAGTATTGAAGCGGAAAGTAAAACATGCAAGTGTAAATAGAGGGTAAGGTGGGGATATCAAACTCAAAGGTTAACACGATGATTTTTGGCATGGTTCCGATATGTGGCTCTATCATACGTCCATGTTAGTGGAGACTTCAACCCACGGAGGGTAACGACAGCGAGAGTCCATGGAGGGCTCCACCCATAAGGGGTCCACGAAGAAGCGGGCTTGTCTATAACACCACGGCTTCCGTCCACACAGGATTAGCCTCACTCACAGTAGATCTTCACGAAGTAGGCGATCTCCTTGCCCTTACAAACATCATGGTTCAACTCCACAACATGAAGTAGGAATCTCCCAAGCAACACCTAACCAATCTAGGAGGCACCACCCTCCAAAAGGTAACAGATGTGGTAGAACGATGAACTCCTTGCTCTTGTGCTTCTAAAGATAGTCTCCTCAACACTCAATCACTCTGTGTCAAGTTTGGTAGGGGTAGGAGAGATTGATCTTGTGGAAAACAACTTGGGGAGGCTAGAAATCAAGGTTAAAATGGTAGGAATGGAATCTCTTGATCTCAACACAGAAAAATGGGTCTGGCAAGTGTAAGTGTGTTCTGAGTGCTTCCTCTCAGAAAAAGGTGAAAATGGGTGTTGCAAGTGTAAGTGTGTTCTGAGTGCTTCCTCCGCGAATGAGAGGTAGGTGGAGGGGTATATATTGGCAACCTCCAAAATCTAATTGTTATAGCATAATTGACCAACTCGGTGACGCCAAAGTTACAAACTCGGTGGTACCGTCTTGCTCCAAAGCTGGCAACTTTGAATCTCGGTGGAACCGATATACACAACTTAGTAAAACCGAAAAGGTGACTAGCGGTCAGATGGTACAACTAAGTGGCACCGATACAGAAAGTCGGAAATCCCAATTTTGTGTAATGGGGCAATGAAGGGTTGGTCACCCAAACTGGTAGCACCGATGCAGATTCGGTTGTACCGAAAAGGTATGGTTTGGCTGGGATGTGTCTAAGTGTAAAATCAGTATGGCCAAGTGATAAATGTTGGTGGCACCGATTTTCCTTATTTGGCTCGGGACAGATATATTTGTGGAAGAGTGGCTGAGTATTTTTGGTGGCTATCTCTAAGCACCTGAGCAACCAATTCATCATAATACACCATCCATGTTTAATAGTATTGTCTTTCCTATGGACTCAAATGTGATTTCTCACAAAGTGTAAAATGAAGAGTCTTCTTGCATGAAGCTTTAGCCAATCCTATTCCTTCCTTCATCAAGGGGCATCTCCACAAAATCCTCTAGACAAAGCATCTTTGAACTTTTCTGAAATGTACTTAATTAAATTCATTAGTCCAATGATGCATATGTTGTGATTAGTTACCAAAACTTCCTTAGGGAGCAATTGTGCTTTCAGCCCTCTTCTCTTCTCAACGGTTTGACCCAGCCCAATATGGCATGTTATACCGTGGGGTTATATCCCTGACAGAGATGATTTACCCTCTTCGACAGGGTACTAGAACGTCTCGAGATTGGTTTTTCACCGATACAGAGAGTTGCGGCGATGGAGCGGAAATTCTCTTTTTACTTCTTGGTTTCTAGTATATATGGGATTTTTAGCGTTGGAATCACACCAAATGGAGCCATGTGGGCCCCACAAGCTACCTAGGGGGTCACGCCCTGTTAGCTTGTGGCCCATTGGTGGTTCTTCGCTCCAATATTGCTAATTTCCTCGATAAAAAATTCTAAAAAAGTTTTGGGCGACTCCGAGAAGTTCCATTTTCTGCACAAAAACAACACCATGGTAATTCTGGTGAAAAATGCGTCAGCCCGAGTTAGTTCTAAATAAATCATATGAAGTGCACCAAAACCATATAAATGTATTGTAAACATAGGCAAACATGGCATGAATACTTCATAAATTATCGATACGTTGGATACGTATCAGTAGCTCTTGTGGTCAACTTCTTGCATTTCACACATGAATCATTGCCTTTCTTCGCGGGGTGGGGCACACCAGATTCACAGTGGCGGAGGGGTTGGCATGTGGATGACTTCAACGGTGACAAGCGATGGCTGGGAGGCTTTTGTGGCGGCCATAGAAAGCTAGGGATGCTGGTCCGGAGTGAGCGGAAGGGGATCAATGGCGGTGAAGGGAACCAGAAGCGGGAACTACTTCTCGAAAGTGCCCCCCCCCCGCCAAATATCGTTGCCAATAGGGGTCATGCTCAGGTCGGCCTCCTAGCCCGTGTATATAAAGGTTCGGGGCGAAGATTTACCGTGGCCATCAATTTTTTTACACCCCGCGGTCTGATACTGTGTTTGTTTGAATCACTTTTTTAATGCAAAATCGTAAACTGGCAGTTATTTTGTGGTTCGGCGCGATATAAGGGGTCTGCTAGAGATGCTCTTATGCAAAGGTGCTATGGTAACTTAGAGTTGATCACGTAGCATCTACTTCAGCTGGCTCAAAATAAACTATTAAAGATTGTAAAAATTCAATTACCTCGGTTCCAAAAATCATGTCTTACATTTGTCTATATACGGATGTATCTTGAAATGTTTTTGTGTTAGATACATCCGCATCTAGAAAAATCTGAGATAAGTAACTTGGGACGAAGGGAGTAAAACATATCAGTTTCTTGTGAAATTTGAAGCAAAAGCATGCATAATCCACCCCGAAAGAAAAAAAGGATAGGTCTAATCCAATATTTAGAGGTTTGATTTTTGGCCGGTGGTTCTCGCTTATAAATCCATAAGTGTTCAAGAAAACTAGCCACATCACCTCATGAACTTAAATTGTCAGTATTTCCCGAATCTTTCGTCCAACTGAGTTGAAATTTTAATTGAATACATGTGCGGTTTATTAGGTTGTTTTTGCATTTTTCTAAAAATGTGAAATTTGAATACTCCGCTACCACCAGATGAAGCTTGAACCGAATGACCGGCTCAAGACCTCCTTCATCACCCTTTTGGGGCCTACTTCTACAGAACCATGTCGTTCGGCCTGAAGAACGCCGGTGCCACCTTCCAGCGCTGCATGCAAAAGTGTCTCCTGCCCCAAATCGATAGGAACATGCACGTATGCATGGACGACATCGTCGTCAAAATCAAGAAGCATTTCAGCCTCCTCGACGATCTCTAGGAAACCTTCGCCAACATGCACGAGTACAAGGTCCGACTCAACCCGGAGAAGTGCGTGTTCGACATGCTAGCCTGCCATCTCCTTGGTTTCTTCATCTCCGTCCGTGAGATCGAAGCCAACCCGGAGAAGATCAAGGCCATCGAGCGCATGCACAAGCCGGCCAAGCAGCTCGATGTCCAGAAATTTGCCGGCTGGGAGAAAAGGCTCTGCCCCTCTACCAGCTCATGAAGAAGACGGCGCCCTTCGAGTGGACCGACCAGGCGGGCGAGGCCTTCTGCGACCTCAAGCGCGTGCTTTCCACCGTGCAAATCCTAGTCGTGCCAAGGGAGAAGGAGCTCATCCTGGCGTACATCATGGCCGCCAACTCTGTGGTCAGCGTCGTTTTTGTCGTGAAGCGGTTAGAAGAGGACATGGCACTATCGGTTTAGTGCCCTATATACTACCTAAGCGAGGTGCTCTCCAACTCCAAGTAGAGCTACCACCATTACTAGAAGATGTGATGTGTACTTCATTGCCAAGAATCTGAAGCTATACTTCCAGGAGCACACCATCACTTTGGTGAGCACGGATCCACTTTCAGAAATCATGGGTAGCCAGGATGCCACCGGCCGGATCACCAAGTAGGCCGTCGCCCTAGCCAACCATGACATCCAGTACGAGCCCCGCACGGCCATCAAGTACAAGACGATGTATGACTTCCTGGTCGACTGGGCGTAAGCCTAGTACAGGCCACCTCCCCCGACTGGACACACTCGCGCATGCACTTTGATAGCTCGACGATGCGCACTGGCTTGGGAGCCAACACCGTCCTGTACTCCCCAAGGTGGACTAGCTCAAGTACGTGCTTTAGATCTACTTCGCTGCCTCCAACAACATGGTGGAGTATGAGGTGCTCGTCCACGACCTCCGGCTCTCCTGAGAAATCGGCATCCGGTGCATCCTATGCTTTGGCAACTCAGACTTCGTGGTACAATAAGTTTTGGGCGAGTTGGACGTCGTGGATGCCAAGATGGCAAGATACCGCTTCCTCGTCTAGCAGCTGACCAGCTCCTTCATCGGTTATGAATTCCACCACATCCCCAGAGTGGACAATGAGAAGGACGACATGTTGGCCAAGATTGGCTCCACCCGACAGGCCATCCTAGCCGGGGTCTCCCTCGAGCGAGTGCTCAAGCCCTCGATGAAATCTTCTCCCTAGTTGGAGTCCACCTTCATCCGACCGATGATTTCAACGCCTGCTCCAGCTCGGGTACTTCCCCGACGGCTTCCGGCTCTCACACGATAGTGGCTAGCTCCCCTCCAGAAAGGTTCGACTCCGGCAACATTATCGTCTTGACCATTGAAGAGGCTCCCCCGACTGGTTGGACCCGAGGGCTGCTGCATCGGACCCACCTCTAGCCGGCTCCACACAGGCACCGAATCCAACAGCGATATGCGTGCCTTCTTGGGCTCAACTCATCATTGCTTTCCTCGGGCGTGGCAAGCTCTCACCCGACGAAGTCACGATGCGGCAAGTGCAACATCGGACTCCCGCTTACGATGTCATTAACCGCAAGCCCGTCAAACGCAGCGCCACCGGTGTCTTCCAACACTGCATCGAGGCATCCAAGGGATGTGAAATCCTCAAAGACGTCCACCATGGCGACTGTGGCCACCATGCCGCCTTGAGAGCCCTGGTGGCCAAGGCATTCCGCCAAGGATTCTACTTCCGACGTCTTTGGGCGATGCCAAGGCCTTGGTGAACAGGTGCAAAGGATGTCAGCGCTTCAGCAGCCGAAGCCACTTGCCTACCGCGGCCATGAAAACCATGCCCCTCTCATGGCTCTTTGTCATATGGGGACTCGGAATGGTAGACCCATTCAAGACCGCACGAGGTGGCATGACGCATTTGCTAGTGGCCGTCGACAAGTTCACCAAGTGGATCGAGGCCAAGGCGATCAAGAAGGTCGGCGGCCTGATGGCCATCACATTCATCAAGGACATCATCGTCCGTACGGTGTTCCCCATAACATAATCACCAACAATGGAACCAACTTCGCCAAGGGTGCTCTAGCCCATTTCTGCTCTGCTCAGGGCATCCAAATCCGCATCGTGTTGGTGGCCCACCCTTAGTCCAATGGCCAGGCGGAGCAGGCCAACGACCTGATCTTGGCCGGCAACCCCGGCTCGTCGAGCCACTAGTGCGCACGGTCGGGTGCTGGATCGACGAGCTGCTGCTTGTGCTTTGTAGCCTCATAACCACACCCAATCGGCCGACCGGCTTAACGCCGTTCTTCCTCATGTACGGGTCTAAGGTGGTGCTCTATAGGAAGGCGGAAGACAAGGAAGAAAGAGAAGATGGTGTCGACCTGCTCGAGGAAGCATGCGAGCTAGCCTTGAGCCAGTCGGCCATCTACCAAAAAACGCTGTGGCGCTACCACAACTAGAGGATTCGACCCCTTGCTTTTCGCGAGGGCGTCCTAGTACTCCGACTAGTCCAGAGGATAGCTGGCTAGCACAAGCTGACTTCCCCATGGGAAGGCCCCTTCATCGTTAGCAAGGCGCTGTGCAACAACGCGTACTACCTCATAGATGCCTAGAAGCCACGGAAGAGCAAGAGGGACGCCTTCGGCAAGGAGACGGAGCGCCCATGGAACACGGCACTCCTCCGCCCAATTTATAGCTAAGATAGTGTATGTATGTATGTCCCCACCTTTTGGGTTTAATGAATGCAACAAGTACCCCGAGGGAGACTCAAGGGCTACCTTTTCATCGTCACTCTCGAGCTCCCCTTTTCTTTCCTCCCTGGTTTTCGAGTCCGACTCGCCGACCCCGGGTGCTAGCCGTCCAGTCCGAGCCTTACCTTCTCAAGTCGGCTCACTAATGTGCCAAATGTCAAAATCCACTCTTCGCCCCACATACAAACTGGCTCCCGGCTGTCCGGTAGGCAAGAGCCAAGATTTGAAAGCACTCTCACATGAACGACACCTAAGGAAGTGTGACTCGCTTGGGCTCCCCGAGCCACTCTCAATCGGCCTCTACTGCGCTCGTCCTAGCCCAAGTCTCGCAATCCTAAGTATCATGCCACTTCCCCTAATGCCAAGGACCCGTTCCAGTCATAGACCGACTCCTTGCTTTTCGAATAGCGGGCCAAAGCCGGAGGGGGTGGCGTGAGGAAAAGGACAAGGGACGAAGGCAACAGACGAGCTCACACACGAAGATTGTTCAAAGCAAATGCTTGTGTATTTTACATTAATACATAAGGCCCACGACTGCAAGGTTCATTACAATAAAATTACACCACCAGTGGGTGGACTTGAGTACTAACAAAAGCAGAAAAAGAATAAACAAGTTCAACTGGTGGAGGCGTCATCTGCTCCAGCTCCTGCCGCCTCAGCTGAGGCACCGTTGTCCGCCTCCCCTCCGGCTTTGATGTATGCACTGGCACCGAAGCCGATCTCCTCGTCGTCTGTCTCGTTGGTGCTACCCTCCGGGTTGTCGAAAGCCAATGCATAGTCTTCCTCTGGGGGCGGCGTGCCATCCGCGGCCAGCTCCAGGACGTACACGTCCCACGTGTCATAGGACGCGAGATCACTCCCCGGGCTGCTAAAGGCTCAGCGACCGCCGTGAGAGTAGCCTCCGTGCCTGCACGTCGGGTGGCCATCAACCCTAGATCCAAGTCCAGGTTCCAAGACATCACGAAGTTGAGCGTCATCTCCACGCTGGCTCGCGCGATGGAGGCTCTCTAGGAGTTGACATGCACTGACCCGACCACCCACCACCACGCTAGCCGGTTCATGGTGCTGGGCCGCACCGCGTCCGACCAAAGGGTCCGCACTAGTCCAAGGCCAGCGATATGGAGCCGGTGCATGACGCTCACCACCCTCTGCTGACGGGCCTCGGTGGTGATGCCAACCTCCGCCATGGTCTAGTCGGCGAGCGGCCCAATGTGGACCCCTTCTACGTGCTAGTCCTCTTGATGGTCCTCTATGGCCGCATCCGCCTCACCCTGCGTCTGGGGAAATACCCCTAGGGTAGAAGAAAAAATAAATAAGGACAAAAGTCCAAAACCAAGGCAAGACAAATAAGGAAGAAGGACTCGAAGGCGAGGACCTGGTCAATATGGTGCGCCTCCTGCAACATGCCTTGATCCTTGACCGACCAGGCACAGCCTCGTCTGTCGTAGTCCTCCCCCATCACACGCGCATCCTCAAGGGTCCTCTCCAGCACTATGTCCTTGTACGCCAGCGCCTGACAGTGAGCTTCGGCGAGTCGGTCTAGCTCCCCCTGGCGGGCTGCCTCCAGCTCCCTCCTCTCCTCCAATCGGAGGGCCGCCTCCTGCCACCTCTTAAGCTTGCGTTGGTTTTCTCTTGAAGAGGAAAGGGTGATGCCGCGAAGTAGATAAGTATTTCCCTCAGTTTGTTGAGAACCAAGGTATCAATCCAGTAGGAGGAACAAGCAAGGCTCTAGTAGTAGTACCTACACAAATAATCAAACACTTGCACCGAACGCTATAAAGGGGTGGTCAATCCATTCACAGTTATTAGCAAGGATGAGATCTAATAGAGATAGGTATAAAATATTGCGGAAACAAAAGTAAATAAATAGAAGGAATATATTTTTGGCATTTTTGTTTATAGATCTGAAAATAGAATATGGAAAATAGACCCGGGGGCCATAGGTTTCACTAGAGGATTCTCTCATAAAGGAAAATAATACGGTGGGTGAACAAATTAGTGTCGAGCAATTGATAGAAAAGCGAATAATTATGAATATATCCAAGGCAATGATTGTGCATATAAGAATTCAAAAGAGACTCAAATAATATTCATAGATAATCTAAACATAAACTCACAATTCATAGGATCTCGACAAACACACCGCAAAAGAGTATTACATCAGATAGATCTCCATGAAGGTCATGAGGAACATGGTATTGAAGATCAAAGAGAGAGAAGAAGCCATCTAGCTACTAGCTATGGAGCCGTAGGTCTATGGTGAACTACTCACACATCATTGGAGGGTCAATGGAGTTGATGTAGGTGCCCTCCATGATCAATTCCCTCCCCGACCGATTACTGGAAAAGGCTCCCAGATTGGATCTCTGGGGAACAGAGGCTCTGAGCGTCGTAAAAGTATTTTCGTCGCTCTTTTTGGTGATATGGGAATATTTGGGAATTTATAGGCCAAAGAATAGGGTTAAGAGACCTGCAGGGGGCCCACAAGCCAGGGCGGCCACCCCCCAGGGCGCGCCCTGCAGGCTTGTGGCCTCTCGGCAGTTTCCAAGCCCCTACTCCAAGTTTGTTGCGTGTCTTCTGGTCCAAGAAAAATCTTTTCGAAGATTTTGTTCCGTTTGGACTCCGTTTAATATGCCTTATCGGCAATACTCAAAAACGTGGAAAAACAAAAACTGGCACTAGGCTCTAGATTAATAGGTTAGTCCCATAAATAATATAAAACAACATATAAATGCATATAAAACATGAAAAAAAGATAATATAATAGCATGGAATAATAAAAAATTATAGATACATTGGCAACGTATCAAGCATCCCCAAGCTTAATTCCTGCTCGTCCTCGAGTAGGTAAATGATAAAAACAAAAAAATTGATGTGGAATGCTACCTAACATATTTATCCATGTAATATTCTCTATTGTGGCATGAATATTCAGATCCATAAGACTCAAAACAAGAGTCTAATATTGACATAATAACAATAATACTTGAAGCATACTAATAAGGTAATTGCTTCCTTTTGAAATAGAATGGTCTTAGAAAGTTATCCCTACAAAATCATATGGTTTGGCTATGCTCCATCTTCACCACACAAAGTTTCTAAATCATGCACAACCCCGATGAAAATCAAGCAATTGTTTCACACTTTTTATGTTCTCAAACCTTTTCAACTCTCATGCAATACATGAGCGTGAGACATGGATATAGCACTATAAGTGGAATACAGTGTGGTGGAGGTTGCAAAAGTAAGAGGAGAAGATGGTCTCACAACAACTAGGCATATCAAAGGGCTATGAAGATGCCCATCAATAGATGTTAATGTGAGTGAGTAGGGATTGCCATGCAACAAATGCACTAGAGCTATAAGTGTATGAAAGCGCAAAAAGGAAACTAAGTGGTCATGCAAAATATGTAATTCCACTAGTTATATGAAAGTGGCAAAATAGGAAACTCTGTGCGAAGAACATGGTGCTACTTTGAAGCACAAGTGTGGAAAAGGATAATAGCATTGTACCTTCTCTCTTTCTCTCATTTTTTCTTTTTTATAGCTTTTTTCTTTTTTTCCTTTTTTGGTGGGCTTCTTTGGCCTCTTTTATTTTTTTATGGGCTTCTTTGGCCTCTTTTATTTTTTGTAAAGTCCGGAGACTCATCCCAACTTTTGAGGGAATCATAGCTTCCATCATCCTTTTCTCACACGGGACAATGCTCTAATAATGCAAATCATCACAATTTTATTTACTTACAACTCAAAGATTACAACTCGATAGCTAGAACAAAATATGAATCTATAAGCAATATGGAAGTGATGGTGTGTGTCATAAAAACGGAACGGTGGTGTTGCATGGCAATATATCTCGAAATGGCTATGAAAATGCCATAATAGATAGGTATGGTGGCTGTTTTGAGGAAAATATATGGTGGCTGTTTTCAGGAAGGTGGGTTTAATGTGCCGGCGAAAGTTGCACAGTACTAGAGAGGCTATCAATGTTGGAAGGATGAGAGTGCGTATAATCCATGAACTCAACATTTGTCATAAAGAACTCACATACTTATTGCAAAAGCCTACTAGTTATTGAATCAATGTATTAGACGCATGCTCCTAGGGGAAGGGTTGGTAGGAGTTAACCATCGCGTGATCCCGGCCTCCACACAAAGGTTGACAATCATTAAACAAATCATGCTCCGACTTCATCACATAATGGTTCACCATACGTGCAAGCTACGTGAATCAAAAGCTTTAACACAAGTATTTTTTCTAATTCAAAATTACTAACTAGCATGACTCTCATATTACCATCTTCACATCTCAAAACTATATGCAAGGAATCAAACTTCTCATCATATTCAATGCACTTAATATGAAAGTTTTTATTATATCCCTCTTGAATGCCTATTATATTAGGACTAAATTCATAACCTAAACTAATTACCATGATGTTTAAAGAACTCCCAAAATAATATAAGTGAGGTACGGGAGTTTAATAATTTCTATAAAACACAACATCGTCGTGCTCTACAAGATATAAGTAAAGCACTAGAGCAACATTGCCTAGCTCAAAAGAGATAAGTGAAGCATAAAGAGTATTCTAATAAATTCATGGTTCAGTGTGTCTCTCTCTTTCAAAAGATGTGTGCATCAAGGATGATTGTGGCAAACTAAAAAGTAAATACTCATATCATACAAGACGCTCCAATCAAAACACATATCATGTGGTGAATAAAAATACAGCCTCAAGTAATTTTACCGATGGATTGAAGACGAAAGAGGGGATGCCTTCCGGGGCATACCCAAGCTCAGGCTCTTTTGTATCCTTGAACATGACTTGGGGTGCCTTGGGCATCCCCAATCTTAGGATCTTTCCACTTCTTATTCCGTAGTCCATCTAATCTTTACCCAAAACTTGAAAACTTCACAACACAAAACTCAACAGAAAACTCATGAGATCCGTTAGTATAATAAAAATAAATCACTACTTTAGGTACTGTTGTGAACTCATTATTTATTTATATTGGTGTAATATTTACTATATTACAACTTCTCCATGGTTCATACCCCCCGATACAACCCATATATTCCTCAAAATAAGCAAACAACACAAAGAAAACAGAATCTGTCAAAAACAGAACAGTTTGTAGCAATCTGTTCACTTCGAATACTTCTCTAACTCCGAAAATTCTGAAAACTTAGGAAAATCTAGGAAATTTTTAAGCCAATATTTTGTAAAAAAATTCATATCAAAAGCACGTCCCATTGAATTTATAAAATTCCTGGACCGAGAGAAATAGTTTCTGTTTTTCAGCAAAATCAACTTGCAAACACCATAGACCATCCCAAAGGTCTTACTTGGATCAAACACTCATTAAAACAATAAAGCACAATTATTAAGAGGTAATAATGTGTGCATCACTCAAAAACAGAAACAAAAACGAAAGCAAAACAAATAAAATAAAATTGGGTTGCCTCCCAACAAGCGCTATTGTTTAACGCCCGTAGTTAGGCATAATGCAATAGATCTAGGCATTGTCATATTTGATATGCAATACATAGGTAGCTCTCATAATAGATTCATAAGGTAATCTTATTTTATTTCTAGGAAAGTGATCCATGCCTTTCCTTAATGGAAATTGGAATCTAATATTACCTTCTTTTATGTCAATAATTGCACCAATCGTTCTAAGGAAGGGTCTACCAAGAATAATAGGACATGTAGAATTGCATTCTATATCAAGAACAATGAAATATATAGGCACATAATTACCATTTGAAACAATTAGAACATTATTAATCCTTTCGGCAGGTTTCTTAATTGTAGAATCTGCTAGATGCAAATTTAAGGAACAATCGTCAAATTCAGGGAATCCTAGCACATCACATAAAGTTTTCGGAATCGTGGAAACAGTAGAACCAAACCAAACAAAGCATGACACTCATAATATTTATTTTAATCTTGATCTTAGGTTCCCACTCATCATAAAGCTTTCTAGGTATAGAAACTTCCAACTCAAGTTTTTCTTCAAAAGATTTCATCATGGCATCCACAATACGTTTAGTAAAAGCTTTATTTTGACTGTAAGCATGCGGAGAATTCAACATGGATTGCAACAAGGAAACACAATAAATTGAGAAAATATCATAATTAAAATTCTTGAAATCCGAAAGAGTGGGCTCATTGCTATTTAAAGTTTTGACCTCTTCCATACCACTTTTATCAATCTTATCACTAAGATCTATGAACTCTGAATCATTAGGACACCTCTTAAATAAAGTTGACTCATCTCCAGTCCCATATTTTTCAAGGTTTATTCTAGAAAACAAAGATTCAATAGGTTTCACACCAATCACTTTTAGATCTTCATCAATATTATCACGAGAAAACACTTTTTCAAGCCATTCACGCTTAGCACGTATTCTAGCGGTTCTTTCCTTACACTCATCAATAGAAATTCTCATAGCATTTAAAGACTCATTAATATCATGCTTGGGTGGAATATATCTAATTTTCAAAGCATCAATCCCAAGATAAATAATATCAACGTTCCTAGCCAAATCATCAATCTTGAGCAATTTTTCTTCAATCATAGCATTGAAACCTTTTTGAGAGCTAATGAATTCTTTAATATTATTCTCAAGATCATAGGGCATCTTATTATTAGAGGAATTACTAGGAAATGGCCTAGGATTGAGATTACCTCTGTACGCATTATTGCCAAAATTGTTCCTAACAACAAAATTCACATCCATAGATTCATTATTATTTCCAATCAAAGAAGACAAAGGCATATCATTGGTATCAATAGGAACTCTTACTAGCAAAAAAATTCATTAATTCGTCCATATTTCCACTCAAAGTATTTATTTCTTCGATAGTATGCACTTTTTTACTAGTAGGAGATCTTTCGGTATGCCATTGAGAGTAATTTGCCATAATATTATCTAGGAGTTTAGTAGCTTCCCCTAATGTGATTTCCATAAAGGTACCACCTGCGGCGGAATCTAAAACATTTCTAGAAGGAAAATTCAATCCCGCATTAAAGAAATGTATAATCATCCATAAGCTCAAACCATGCGCGGGGCAATTCCTAATCATTAGTTTCATCCTATCCCAAGATTGTGCAACATGCTCATGATAAAGTTGCTTAAAATTCATTATATCGTTCCTAAGGGAGATAATCTTAGCGAGCGGAAAGTACTTCGAAATAAAAGCATCTTTACACTTATTCCATGAATCAATACTATTTTTAGGTAAAGAAGAAAACCAAGTTTTGGCACGATCTCGTAATGAGAAAGGAAATAGCTTTAATTTAGCAGTTTCATTATCCACGTCTTTATTCTTTTGTATATCACACAACTCAACGAAAGTATTTAGATGGGATGCGACATCTTCACTAGGAAGGCCAGAAAGTTGTTCTTTCATAACAAGATTGAGCAAAGCGGCATTAATTTCTCAAGATTCTGCACTAGTGGCGGGAGCAATCGGAGTACTAATAAAATAATTATTAGTAGTAGTGGAAAAATCACATAACTTGGTATTCTCTTGAGTCATCGTGACAAAGCAAGCAATCTAGCAAACAAGCAAGCAAACAAAAGACGAACGGAAAAAGGGCGAATAAAGAGCCAAAACTTTTTGGTATTTTCTGAAAATCATTTTAGAAGTGGGGGAGAGGAAAACGAGAGGCAAATGGCAAATAAAGTAAATCCAAGAGATGAGTTTGTTATGGGTACTTGGTAAGCGTGATCTTGCTATGTATCCTCCCCGGCAACGGCGCCAGAAATCCTTGTTGCTACCTCTTGAGCTTGCGTTTTTCTTTTCCCTTGAATAGGAAAGGGTGATGTAGCAAAGTAGATAAATATTTCCCTCAGTTTGTTGAGCACTAAGGTATCAATCCAGTAGGAGGAACAAGCAAGGCTCCAATAGTAGTACCTACACAAATAATAAAACACTTGCAGCCAACGCTATAAAGGGGTTGTCAATCCCTTCAGAGTTATTTGCAAGGATGAGATCTAATAGAGATAGGTATTAAATATTGCGGAAACAAAAGTAAATAAATTGCAGGAATATATTTTTGGTATTTTTAGTTTATAGATCTGAAAATATAATATGGAAAATAGACCTGGGGGCCATAGGTTTCACTAGAGCCTTCTCTCATAAAGGATACTAATAGGATGGGTGAACAAATTACTGTCGAGCAATTGATAGAAAAGAGAATAATTATTAAGATATCCAAGGCAATGATTATGCATATAGGAATTCAGAATAGACTCAAATAATATTCATAGATAATCTTAACATAAACTCACAATTCATCGGATCTTGACAGACACAATGCTAAAGAGTATTACATCGAATAGATCTTCATGAAGGTCATGAAGAACATGGTATTGAAGATCAAAGAGAGAGAAGAAGCCATCTAGCTACTAGCTATGGACCCGTAGGTCTATGGTGAACTACTAACACATCATCGGAGGGGCAATGGAGTTGATGTAGATGCCCTCCGTGATCAATTCCCTCTCTGATACATTACCGGAAAAGGCTCCCAGATTGGATCTCTCGGGAACATAGGCTTCGACGGCGTAAAAGTATTTCGTCGCACTTTTTGGCGATACGAGAATGTTTGGGAATTTATAGGCCAAGGAATAGGGTTTGGAGACCTACGGGGGGGGGGGGGGCACAAGCCAGGGCGCGCCCTGCAGGCTTGTGCCCTGTAGGCTTGTGGCCTCCCGGCAGTTGCCCTGCCCCATACTCCAAGTCTGCTGCGTGTCTTCTGGTCCAAGAAAAATCTTTCCAGAGATTTTGTTCTGTTTGGTCTCTGTTTAATATTCATTTTATGCAATACTCAAAAACGTGGAAAAAACAGAAACTAGCACTAGGCTCTAGATTAATAGGTTAGTCCCAAAAATAATATAAAACAACATACAAATGCATATAAAACGTCCAAAACAGATAATATAATAGCATGGAGTAATAAAAAATTATAGATGCCTTGGAGACGTATCACCTCCTCACGCAGCCAACTGTACTCCGCGGACAGGTAGTCGTGCTGCTAGCTGGCTACAACCAGCCGATGCGAAAGGGCATACGACTCAAGGGCAGGGGATGCAACAAACCAATGCTTCAGGGTTAGCTCCCCATAAGAAAATAAAGGAAGAAAACGCTAGCAACCACATACCTTGCACTTGCTCCAGGCCCGCCTCCTTGGCGGCCAGCCAACCCTTGGCCTCCCGATGCAGTGCGAGCAGCTTGTTGAACGCAACCACCCGGCGGTCGTGATGGCGCTATAGATGATAAATGATGAAGGATGCTCCATAAAGACTCGACACGTCTGCCTCATACCCGTCCCGAGCCTTGAGGGCTACACCCAGTGGGTGCACTAGCACGCCCCCACTGAAAAGCATATGGAAGAGAGCAAAAACAAAGCAAACACATGGTGGCACTTACTGCCACAGACTTCTCAAGGTGGATCATCCGGCTCTGTGTCTCCTAGGCGGCTTACCTCATCTTCACGTGACAATCGACAAACTCGGCCTTGAGCGCGATCACCGTGGCTGTGAGGGAACTCGGGGAAGCCCCACTGGTGGCATCACTTGCCACCGACCATGACTTCTATGGTTGGGTCCGGGAGCTGGTGCTGGCGCCGCTCGGGGCTGACAGCCTCGACACCACCATAAGGGGTCCGGTGCCGAGAGATGGCGCGTCCTCCAGCACCAAGACACCTGGTCCCGTGGTGTAGTCACAGAACCAACTCGGGGACCCTTGCCGACTCGGGGACCACAACCTCCGAGACACCGCCAACTCCGGTTCCGTATTGTCCAGCTCCCACGTCGTCAGTCCGGCTCATGTTGGGGCCCCCGCATTGTCGGATTCTGGCTCCGGCGGTGCGCTCGCCTCTGGATTGCCATCATTGGGGGACATGACCATATCGGTGGCTGCACGCGCCTCCTCTGCGTCCTGGGCAGCGGCTTCGGCCCGTCGCTCCGGGTCGTGCACCCTCTTTGAGTGCCTCTCCTCATGCAGCGGCGACGTGGTCGAGCTATAAACCCACAACGCCCAGTCATCCGCCCTATCTTCAACGCGAGCCACCGTGGGCTCACTCGCACTCCCGCCTCCTCCAACCGGCAATGCTCCTTCGTCGTCAATTCTTGCTCGGCGGCCTCCTGCTCCTGCTAGGCGGCACGCAACTGTTCCTCCTCGGCGCCCGCATTCCTCCCGCACGCCTCGACGCCACAATCGATGGTCTCTCTCACCTCTCCCACCCTCCCTCGGGTGCGTGGGGTCTTGCGCGGCGTAGAGGGTGAGTTGAGAGAAGGAATGAAGGAAAAAGAGCCAAACTAAGACCAAGAAAAACAAAATGAACGACTCACCCAATGGTCGTGGGGACTGCACGCATCGGCACTGGCCCAGTGGGGGCGACGTGCGCCTTCTTCCCGCCTCCTCCGTGTCTACCACCCGGTTGCACCCTAGCCACGTGCTTCGCGTCCAGTCGGGAGCTAACTATGTTCTGACTCGCCGGGCGTTGCTATGGGGCCGGTTTGCCTGGTCCGCCTCCTCGGCACGGAGGCATCGTCCTCCACAGCATCCAACTCTGCTACATCGTGCGCCTCCTCAAACTCATAGTCATCATCGTCCGTCCATTCTCAAAAGGGAAAAGAGGAGGGGAACTCAACAGCTGGATTGGACCCGCCGGCTCCTGATTCATTGGCTTCAACTTCCTCGTCCGCCGGATCCACATCCTTGAAGTCCTCCATCTCTTCGGCATCAGACTCCGCCCTGTCGGCCATTGTCTCCCCGTAATCATGCAGGTTTGCGAAGATCTACGTTCGGGCCGGGCCGCGGGTCTTTTAGAGCCGGTCACAAGTAATGAAAAGTAAGGGAGACGGTGTGCTGCGTACCTGGGGAGGCGGATGCGCATGGCTGCAAGGGCCTTGCCCCCATTGCCACCCCACTTCTGGGAGCTTGGTGGTGGCTATCATGTTCACCCGCCTCGCGAAGTCGCGATGGCAATGGGTTTCAGCTCCTTCGTGGAGAGCCGGCACATGGAGAATCGTCCCCCATGATGCAGATGCGGTGCGGGCGGTGTTGCAGCGGCAGCATCGGGCACGCAATGATGATGTTCATGAGGTCGACGACCTTGAGGACCTCCGCCTCGGTCAGCTCCGTGAGTCGGGTGCACTCCTGGTTCACCTACGCATCGGTTTGCCATGGGTCCATCCCCCAGTTCAGCTGCACAATTGGCGGCTGGTTGACGAAGGGGCAATTTGATGTAGTCCAGTGTCGGGTCCACGTTCTTCACATAAAAGAATGAGCGCTGCTAGTTCTTCACCGACTCCTACAATGAAAGGTGGCTCCGAGCCGGTTGTTGATTAAGGCCGCCTCGCAAGCAGTCATCTCCTTCGTCCCTCTCGCCTTGTCCTCCACGGTCTGCTTCTTGAGGTATAAGAGTCGACACCAGAGGTCAACCGTGGATCGATCCCGATGAATCCCTCGCACAGCGCGACATAGGCGGCATGCTGCAGGATGGAGTTGGCCCCAAGGTGGTGGGGTTGTAGCCCGAACTGGGTGAGGATCCGGCAGAAGAAGGTGCTTGCGGGCAGCCTAAACCCGTGGGCAAAATGCTTGAGCAAGATGACCACCTTTCCATCCTTGGGCGCCACGACGCACTCCGCCCCGGCGAGACGCTCCTTCACGAGGCCCGGTGGAGGTGGAGATGGTCGATGTAGTCCTCGTCGACGTCGCTACCGTCACACGTGCCCGTGCTCCCCATTGCTGGGCTCGAGGCAGGCTCAGGTGCGGCGGCGGCATGAGCGGCACAGAAGAAGTTGCACAGCTGGGTACCGGACATCGTGAGCGTCAACTCGGAGTGGTGAAGGCCGGGCAATGTGTGCTGGAGCTATATCTCTCTCACTCCTTCCTTGTGAGTAGGACGCATCAAGGAAGACATGGGGCGGGGGCAATGAGGGCAGAAGGCTTGCCCTCTGCCCCACCCATCCATTTAAACCGCTCAAGCCATTAGTAGGGGAGTGGATCAGTTGCGCATGATACCCCCCCCCCTCGCACGGGTCCATTAACGCGCGTGGGGAAACCAACCGCCGGCCACGTGCGCAACAAATCCCAATGTGGGTCGAGGTCAAGGCCGGGCGGGCCCCGGCCCATTGTCTTGTCTTGTCAACTGTGTGGCTTGGCAGGGCTCGTCCTGCTACGGGCGACACGTGGAGGCCATGTTCCACGCAACCGATGCATCACCGCGCGTCGACCGGTGCCGACCGACCGGGTCCCCGGATGCTGCGCGTAGACGGGCGATCTGGCTCCCAAATTTCACGAACAACAATCACGGGGGACAAGCCGATGAGGCCCATCACCTCGAGCCGGTGGGTCTCTCCGGCTTCGGGGACTAATGTTTAGGGGAACACCCCGGGTTAGCAACACAGTGGCTGGTGCCCCTTTTGAAAAACATCGGGGCGAGCCTTGCCCCTCCAGCGTCAGCTCCCATTGGCCGGCTCGTGCCGCACAAGCAGGCTCGGGGCAGAGCCCCTCCCTTTTCGGCTCCGGGGCGACCCGCCAGCCGACATAATGAGATCTCAAAGGCAAATATTCAACTCATCACAACAAGATAGAAAGGGAAGAACACCATATGATCCAACTATATTCACAAAGCCCATGATACATCAAGATTGGGACATCTCAGGAACACGAGAGAGAGAGAGAGAGGGAGAGAGAGAGAGAGAGATCAAACACATAGCTACTGGTACAAACCCTCAGCCCCGAGGGTGAACTACTCCCTCCTCGTCATGGCCTTCGTCGGGATGATGAACATGGCCACCAGAGATGATTTCGCCTCTCCAACAGGGTACTCGAAAGGCTCCAGATGGGTTTTTCATTGATACAGAGAGTTGGGATGGCGGAGGGGAAGTTCTCTCTTATTTTGGGGGTTTCAGGTATATATATGATTTTTCAGCATTGGAATCACGCCAAACGGAGCCATGTGGGACCCACAAGCCATCAGGGCACAACCTAGGGGGGTTGTTGGCTTGTGGCCCACAGGTGTCTCCCCTTCGGTGGTTCATTGCTCCAATATTGCTTATAACGAGAAAAAGATATAAAAAAGTTTCGAGTGATTCTCAGAACTTTCATTTTCTGCACAAAAACAACACCATGGTAATTCTGCTGAAAACAACGTCAGTCCGGGTTAGTTCTAAATAAATCATATAAAGTTCACCAAAACCATATAAAAATATTGTAAACATAGGCAAGCATGGCATGAATACATCATAAATTTTCGATACGTTCGAGACGTATCAGCATCACCAAACTTAATTCCTACTCGTCCTCAAGTAGGTAAATGATAAAAGAAATAATTTATGAAGTGTGAATGCTAGCGTAGGATATAAGTTTGATCAATGATAATTCTAAGCACTTTTTCTATCATCATAACCAGCAAATTTTTCATAAAAATCATTATGACTGAGTAGCAATCAGTTCACATATCATGGTTCAAACAATGCATTCTCTTGAAACTCAACATCATATGTTCTTAGTCATCAAACAATTTCAATGTATCATCAAGTCTAAGTAAGAACTCCACATAATCAATTATCATATAGTCTCCATGATTGCTCAAACTCAAAGTGTATTTTTAGAACAAATATCATTCATCGAACACAAAGAAAGATAGGGGCTTAATGTTTTGCCTCCCAACATATTTACCATAAAGGTAATTGTCAACAATAATTAATCTTGATCAAATGTATTTGAGTGGATATGTATGCTTGGATATTTCCCCACCACATGGTGCTTCCCAACTAATAGACCGAGGTTGGAATAAGAAGTTGACTCAACACGAAAAGTAAGTAACATGAAAGTAAACAGATTGTCCCTTCGGAGAGGGAAGCATGGTTTTGCAGAGGTGCGTGAGCTCATTCTTTTCAAATATAGATGAATATGTAATTTTGGGTTGTGTGACTTTCCTCTCAACATCACAATAGAGTTTTCAATATCTTCCATGCTAATCACATTATTGGCATTTCCCAAACAGTATTGAAATTCTACCCCCTCCACCATTCAAACACATTCCATGGCTAGCTGTATCCACGGGTACCATCCAAACACTTTCTAGGGGGTTCTTGTTTATTTATTTTTGTATTTTGCAGGACTGGGCATCCTTTTTAGCACCCTGTCTCATGCAACAACAAGTGAATAAACACTCATCTTAAGAATAAATCTCTTAGCATGGAAGATAATGACCGCCCCGTCGCTCCATGAGCGGTACGAGCACACAAAATAGATGTTTATTTCTATGTTTAGAGGTGGAACATGCAAATTTACTTGGAATGGCAGTAAATACCGTATATAGGTAGGTATGGTGGACTATCATGGAAGAAACTTGGTTCAAGGATTTGGATTCACAAGTAGTATCTCCACTTAGTACGATGTTTTAGCTAGCAAAAGGTTCTAAACAAGCACCACATGTTGGCGGATCCATAACTATATGACTTCTATGCAAATGTACCCAAACATAACCATTACATTGTCTTCATTCTCCAACTTCAACTATTTGAGAAATTTTGAAAATAATTAATGGGTATTCACAATCATAAAGGATGTCCAAATAATATATTTGTATGTGAAAGTTCTCTTTCTTATAGTAAATTTCTGACCGCAGCCAGTCGCATTTGGAAGGCTTTGACATAATTTCAGGTTCACGAAAGAAAAAGAGTTGCACAAATATGTTGGCGGGTTATCTGGATGAACACGAATTGTTTTGAAAAAGCAAGGGATTCAAGAAATAAAGTAGCCTACAAGGTTCAAGTCGCCCTAACATAAAAACGGTTTACCAAGATGGTGAGTTACGATCGCATCAAAGAAGCCGTGTGAGCATAAAGGCGGCTTAAAGGAGAATAGTGAGTTTAGTTTCTGCTAAGAGTGGAACAAACAGATTTCTACCAAAGGGCATAAAAATATGGATCTACCAATGGTTCCATAAAAAGAAAAAAAAACAGTGGCGCTTGGATGACAGTACAATATGGAGCAATGACAGTTCATTATTTGAATCTCGATTCCGCAGGACATTTCAGAAGAATTATAGGAAATGGATCCCTATATCTACTGCAACGTAAATAGTGGGGAAAGTTTCATCGAAGAACTAAGAAAGTCTATAATGGCGATGAATACACATGAACTCTGACGAACCCTACTAAACCATGGTGGATCCACAAATGAATCTAGGAAATGAGAGAACTTACCTGACAGCGCTGATGGCGGTAGAGAAGACCCGCGACTCGAAGGAGCAGGAGTACGACAAAGGGTCCTGGACCAGATTGACTGATGATGGGGATTCTCTAGCGCCGGCGCGGTGAAGGTACGGGGTCGAACAAGAAGAATAAGATGGGGGCGAGGTAAAAATAAAATATGCCCTCATGAGTATTTAAAGGCCAGGGCTGAAGTGAAAACGGTAGGCTGGGAATCGAGGAGGCGCAATAAATCTCTGAACTGATGGTGCCTTGATTTTCGGGCTTAGTAGATAAGACAAGAAATCCATTGGAATGATGTCACTAAGATCCCTAAAATCTTGGGGCGGGTGACGTCACTGACAAACAGAGCAAGAGCTTCACGCAACATTTAAAGCCGGCATTTCTGCCTTGGAAGACAAAACCTGGGTTGCATATGAGCCGCCAAGATTAAAGTGAAGTCTATTAATGTGAATAAATTCAAGTCAGTCTCAGGCCTAATGTTGGGGATATGATAGAGGGAAGGTCCCGATCTTTCGATGAGATGATAACTATCGATTTGGTGGAGACGACTTTGACGATCTGACTACAAACGTGCATGATGTTTCGCCTTAGCAATCGCTAAACCAATCTCCAAGAGGTTATTGACCACGCCGGAGCACGATCAACCTGACCACGAAGGTCTATTCCTGCAAGCAATCGAAGAACAAGAAATAATATGATATTGCAATCTGAATAGTACAAATATAGATGAAGTATTGATAAGGGTGGGGATCCGAAAGCGGTCTTAGTCTGATCGTTGGACACAAACGAAGTACACGAATTTGCAATGGCTAACTTTTCACTAAACAAATCTCAAGCAAAAAGCTACTAGGTTGATCTACTTATATAGGAGCAAGGGGTGGTGGCCAAGGAGATGGGAGGACGTCCTAAGGCAGCCTAAAACTAACCAAAGGTGGTAGAAGGCCTATGGGCTTGTAGTTTGACTCGGATTCTGGTGCAACATCAGATTGTTTGGAAGCTATCTCCATGTTCCCGACGAATTTGAAGGTGATTCCAATTGGGCTCGAAAGCCCATAAAATCTAATTTGCATCCCAAAAAGAATCACCCAATTCGAATTCCGGATGTAAAAGTTCTTATCATTTTGGTACAGGCATGTTTGTGCAGTCCGAATCTGAGTCCATAACGTGAAGACTTGGAATCTATCTTCTCTTGGGCTAAAAGTAACGTGAGAGAATTTCTTGAACAGCAAATAATTATTTCCTTTGACATGAGAGGACCTTTTGAATAGTATTCAACCATTTCCTCTTTCCTTGTCATCACATGTGATTCATAAAAGTGTTCGGCCATTCTGCATTTAGGCATAAAACAAAAACAGGTGAAGTATTTTTGTTCCGGATAACATAAATAAATTATTGCATGAATTTTATTAGAAATCACCTCAAATAAATAAACATATGCAATGATTGTGATAATATCCAAGGTCTTCATGTCCTCATCATCCTTCCCTTTTTGAAAATAAAACTGTCCTCGGTGCTGCTTAATCTGAAATGTGGCTAACAAAAGAGACAAGGTGTATATGTTGTGTATGTATATGTCATCCATTTTTTACTTTCCTTGGTTTTTGCACATATGACACATGTATACATGAGTAAATTTCATAGGTTATGAAAAATAATGTCAAAATATTATCACAAGAAGTAGAACGCATGAAAATATTGCAACTCAGTTTGCACATATAAGTGAAGCTCTTATGTATATCAAAAGGTTGACAATGCTCATCACTAAACCATCCCAATAGGCTGAAATAAGAAAACATGCAACATGTCATGTCAAAATGATTAAGAAAATTTACATGCTACAACAGGCTGAAATAAGAAAACATGCAACATGTCATTTGACATATAATCATCACCAAGATTGGAGGTCATATCAAAATGATTAAACATTGGCACAATTATTTTCAAAGATAGTTTATCCAAATTTGATTTATTCCCTTATTCACATGGTTCTTTCTCAACAATAGTTAATTCAATGGGTGCACTCAAATTTTTTGATATTGTAGTTTTTTGATCAGACGGCAAAGTCAAATCATCAACGTAGTTCTCTAAAATAGGCGATGCAATTGACAAGGCATTCATCATACTCATGTGGAGTTGGAAGATAAGTACCTTTGTCATTACCTCTTATGATCAACTCAGATGATGTAGCCACTCTCGATGGTAACGTGTCACATGGTGAAGTTGATATAGCCCTCACAACAGTTAATGTGGTCGTCATCGTACGCCCAGTAGTTGAAGAAACAACCATATCAACTCTTGGAATAAGCACCTTGCACTCTTTCTCCTTGTGGGCAACGCGTCGTTTTATTTCCTGTTCAGCTTTGCAAGCAAGACGAAACAAACGATCCATAGGATAACGCTTTTCATGAATTAGTCTCTCCTGAATATCATGGTTTAATCCTCCCCAAAATCTATCCATAAAATCTTCTTCACTTTCTTCTAACGAGGAATGCAACAAGGTCGTTTGTAAATCATCATAATATTTCATTACAGTGCCACTACCTTGTTTTAAATGTTGTAGCTTTTTAATCATGCCACGAGTATAATAAGTAGGAATGAATGCGTGTCTCATGGCAAGTTTCAAATCATCCCAAGTAGTAGGTATATAATTAGGGTGTAATCGACAATATTTGCACCACCAAACTGAAGCATAACCTATGAAAGAACCAACCGCAACCTTAACTTTTTTGTGTTCAGCAAAATTATGGGAAGCAAATATATCATTTATTTCAAATTCCCATTCAATATATAAAGCAGGTCTAAAACGGTCATTAAATGATGGTATAGAAACATTAACCTGATCATGTGTATTTGCATCTCTATGCACCTCTCGGAACGGTTGTTTTGGTGGCACATCTCCCACGATCGAAGAAGCCCATGGATTGACAATTGTGGATCCTTTCATGACTAGTAGAAAAAACAAAATCCAAAAATATTGTTCCTATGAACTACTAGGAAGTGGTGGTGGTGGTGGTGTGTCACAAATCCATCAAGCCAATCTCAAATTCTTACCAGTTCTTACCCAACAGCAGGTGGTGATCGGCAACCGGTGTAGTCAATATCTCTGAAGATTGAGTAAAGCAATTACCAGGTAAACGTATGTATGCACGGTGTAGAAATATGTGGTGCTAATAAGGCTTAATATATGGTAGCAAAATAGTATCAATAATCAATTTAGAGATGCAATGTTGAATAAATGCTCAACGACGGTACTATGTTGGTCCTAGGCTAGACCATACTAGAGACGCGAGCCTAGAACACTAATGGAGTCACGCCAAACACAAATAGCAGCAACGGATGATATGAAGTAGCTCTATGTCGGGGGGATAACCCCGGGGTAGGCTCATCAATCCTACTCCTTTTCCTTCGGCCAAGAAGGAACAACAAGAACCATTTTGTAAAGGCCAAGTCCCCCTGGCCGGCTAGGAAGCACCTGCCGGCTGGGGGCAAGGCGTCCAACTCTCTGGCCGGCCAGGAAGCACCTGTCGGCTAGAAGCCAGACGGCTACCTCTCCCTGGCCGCCTAGGCCAAACCAGCCGGCTAGGGGCAAGGCGGCCGTGCCTAGGCTGGCTAGTCAAGTAGGCTAGCCTGCTAGGGATCACAAGTCACATCAAACCGTAGGTCATGACGAGACCCTACGGTTAAAGGTGGCTACGCGTCAGCAAAGGTACTCGATCGGGGTGCACGGCAGGTACAAGAGTCGGTGGCCACGCCGCTGACCTCCTCCGGCTCTGATCCATCACCCTGCACAATGTCGGCCCGTCAAACTCTCAGTCCATTACTGCACTCGGCATGGGAACAGTGGAGACGGCCGTACTGCCTGCCCATGAGGATCCTCGCTGGATGACGCCGGACGTACCACACGTGCCCTCCATCAACCTTATGCGAGAGCCTTATTGGCTAGTCGGTGGGTCCCACAGCAAGACGGGACCTCGCAGCCGGCGGGCCCCTGAGGCGACAAGACAAGACCCCGTTGGCCACCTAGCCAGCCGGCGAGGCTGCTAGCCGGACCCCACACTTGTACCTTTTATCCATATTGTGGGTCGGTGGGTTCGTGTATAAAACCCCCCGACCCCCCTCCATGCAGACGCGAGCCGGCAACTCCTTCTTCCTCCTCCGCAATACAGCTCCAGGAGCACTTTGTAGTCCCATTCATACATCATACACTCCGACAGGATTAGGGGTATTATCTCTACGGAGAGCCCTGAACCTGGGTACATCGTGTGTTCCATGCTTGTACCATCCTTGTTCCTAGCGCCCTCCGGTGCCACTTCGGTTCCCGCCATCTTTAGCCTACCCATGGCTTATGTTGTGAGTAAACACCGACATTTGGCGCCCACCATGGGGCCGTCCCCGGCATCGGCTCGCTTCATGCGCTGGGTGGGGCCCTGCTCTTACACCGTCGGATGCATCGCCTCCGGACCGATTTGCATGCCCATGGAGCCTGCTTACGATGAGGCTTCACCGATGATGATCGACGTCCCAGTCCGTCATACGGATTTGGACGGGGAGTCCGACGACGAGTCACTCCCCAGCGTCATGGTCGCTGCTATGAAGAACCTCAGCGTTCTCCTTAGCAATTTGCATCTCGGCGATGGTCCTCGCTACCCTGGCGAGGACTTTGATGTCGAGGCGTTATGCGCCAGCTTCAGTAGGCTCTCTATCGTTGAGACGCCTACATTCAACGTGTACCCCAACAATGTACTCGTCTTTGACGGTCCTAAGTCGTTTGTGGGGCTCTTTACCCCGTATCACGTCACTACTGTCTCAAGTGTTGTGGAGGTGATGGTTATCGGCGCCGGCACCGGCAAGGCTCGTGGCAAGTCATGAGCAGACACTGGTGAGCCCGCTGCTGTCTCCGCCGATACGCTTCAGGCCGCTCTCACCGGCTTGAAGACACCCATCGCCACCTCCACGAACCCCACTAACGCGCGGGCCTCGCTGGAGGAGGCTCGCAGGCAGATCTTGGGGGAGGGCATTGCCATCGCCGCAGCTAAACGCCGGATGGAGGTCACGCAGCGTGAGTATAACTCTTCCTATGGCCTCACTCCGGTTTCCGAGGGCCCTAGCCGGCTTGGCGCGGTCCGCGGCCGCGACCGTGTCATTGCCGAGATTCTAAGCGGCAAGCAGCCCATCTACGAGACTCCTGCTGCCAACTTATGGGCGGCCCAGGCGGCCATGGCAGAAATGCTAGGCTTGGAGGGCGAGGAGCGCGTCTTTCTGGAGAAGCGGGTCAACGAACTCCTTGACGCCGCCAACGAGCACCAGACACGGCTAGACCCCAGTCAAGCTCAGTCGGAGTCTCCGGGACCCAATCCCGTAGCGCGCCGTAACCTCAGCGGTCATCATCAAACCGAGGGATCTTCCTCACGTTGAACTTCCGGCCGGAAGGGCGATGGCAGGCACGACAGGTGTTCTCAACGCCAGAGTGAGCATTCTTCGAGCCGGCTGCTACTTCTCAATCAACAGCACGAGAAATTGACACGTTGATGGAGACTCGGCTTGCGTTGGTTTTTCCCTTGAAGAGGACAGGGTGATGCAGCACAGGAGCAGTAAGTATTTCCCTCAGTTTGAGAACCAAGGTATCGATCCAAAAGGAGGGTCTCGTCAAGTCCAGAGTACCCGCGCAAACACAAACAAGCTTGCACCCAACGCTTCAAAGGGGTTGTCAATCCCTTCAAGATTATTTGCAAAGTGAGATCTGAAGGCGGAAAGTGCAACGAAGTAAAAAGTGTAAGGCTGAAAATATGGTGTGGAGTAGACCCTGGGGGCCATAGTGTTCCCTAGAGGCTTCTCTCAAAATAGCAAATATCACGGTGGGTGAACAAATTACTGTCGAGCAATTGATAGAACCGCGCAAAGTCATGACGATATCTAAGGCAATGATCATACATATAGGCATCACGTCCGAGACAAGTAGGCCGATACTTTCTGCATCTACTACTATTACTCCACACATCAACCGCTATCCAGCATGCATCTAGTGTATTGAGTTCATGACGAACAGAGTAACGCCTTAAGCAAGATGACATGATGTAGAGGGATAATCTCAAACCAATGATGAAAACCACATCTTTTTACCCTTGATGGCAACAACATGATGCGTGCCTCGCTACCCCGTCTATCACTGGGTAAGGTCACCGCACGGTATGAACCCAAAACCAAGCACTTCTCCCATTGCAAGAATCATAGATCTAGTTTGCCAGACAAAACCCACAACTCGAGGAGAATTACAAGGATATGAAATCATGCATAAGAGAGATCAGAAGAAACTCAAAAAAGATTCATAGATAATCTGATCATAAATCCACAATTCATCGGATCTCGACAAACACACCGCAAAAGAAGATTACATCGGGTAGATCACCATGAAGATCATGGAGAACTTTGTATTGAAGATCCAAGAGAGAGAAGAAGCCATCTAGTTACTCACGCATCATCAGAGAGGTCATGGTGTTGATGAAGAAGCCCTCCGTATCCGAATCTCCCCTCCGGCAGTGCACCAGAACGTGCCCCAGATAGGATCTTGCGGAGACAGAAGCTTGCGGCGGCGGAAAAGTAATTTTCATGATCTCCTGATTTTTTTGGGATTTTTAGGGAATTTACACGCGCAACCCCTAGGGCAGAGGGCGCCCAGGGAGCCCACAAGCCTGTGGGCCACGGCCTCCCCTCCTGGCCGCGGGGTGGGGGCTTGTGGGGCCCCTGAGGCTCCCCTGCCTTGTCTCTCAAGCTTCCTGATCTTCTTCCGTTCCGGAAAAAATCTTTTCGGGGATTTTCTTCCGTTTGGACTCCGTTTCAAAATTTCCTCTGAAAGGGGTCAAAAACATGGAAAAAACAGGAACTGGCACTTGGCACTGAGTTAATAAATTAGTCCCAAAAATATATAAAAGGCATGAATAACATCCAAAGTTTGACAAGATAATAGCATGAAACCATCAAAAATTTAGATACGTTGGAGACGTATCAAGCATCCCCAAGATTAACTCCTGCTCGTCCTTGAGTAGGAAAGTGATAAAGAATGAATTTTTGATGTGGAATGCTACCTAGCATAGTTGTCCTTTGCAACTTCTTTCACGTGACATGAATGTTCAAACCCGTAAGATTGGAAACAATAGTTTGCTATTGACATGAAAACAATAATACTTCAAGCAAACTAGCAAGGTAATCATGAACTTTCAAAATAACAAGGGCAATGAAAGTTATCCCTACAAAATCATATCATCTGGCTATGCTCCATCATCCTCACACAACTAATGTAAATCATGCACAACCCCGGTATTGGCCAAGTAATTGTTTTCACACTCTTATTTTCTCAAACTTTTTATAACTATCACGCAATACATGAGCGTGAACCATGGATATAGGACTATCGATGGAATAGAGTGTGGTGGTGGTTGTGAGACAAAAAGGAGGAGATGGTCACATTGACTCGGAATATCAAAGGGTTATGGAGATGCCCATTAATAGATATCAATGTGAATGAGTAGGGGTTGCCATACAAGAGATGCACTAGAGCTATATGTATGTGAAAGCTCAAAAGTAGAACTAGTGGGTGTGCATCCAACTTGCTTGCTCACGAAGACCTAGGGAAATTTTGAGGAAGCCCATCATTGGAATATACAAGCCAAAATATATAACGAAGGTTCCCACTAGCATATGGTAGTGACAAAGCAAGAAGCTCCCAATCATGAAGAACATGGTGCTATCATGAAGCACAAGTGTGGAAAAAGATAGTAGCATTGTCCCTTCTCTCTTTTTCTCTCTTTTCTTTTTTTCATTTGGGCTCTTAGGCCTCTCTTTTTTTTCTCCTCCCTTTTTTTATTCTTGGGCTCTTTGGACTCTTTTTTTTATTTCCTCACATGAGACAATGCTCTAATAATGATGATCATCACACTTTTATTTCCTCACAGCTCAAAATGATGATGATGACTCCATAGGAAATGCCTCCGGCAGTGTACCAGGATGTGTAACGATCTAGCATGGCGTATGACATTGAAACATCTCGCTAGCTATCTTTTGATCATGCAATGGCAATATGAGAGTGACGACACAAGTCATGAGACAGAACGGTGGGAGTTGCATGGCAATATATCTCGGAATGGCTATGAAAGTGCCATAGTAGGTAGGTATGGTGGCCGTTTTGAGGAAGGAATTTTGTGGGTTTGTGCACCGGCGAGAATTGCGTGGCACTAGAGAGGCTAGCAATGGTGGGAGGTGAAAGTGCATCTATACCATGGACTCACATTAGTCATGAAGAACTCACATACTTGTTGCGGAAGTTTTTATTAGTAATCGAAACAAAGTGCTAAACGCTTACTCCGAGGGGAAGGGTTGGTAGGTGTTAACCATCGCGCGATCCCGACCTCAACACAAAGGATGACAATCAATAGATCAATTATGCTCCGACTTCCTAACATAGTGGTTCACCATACGTGCATGCTACGGGAATCACTAACTTCAACACAAGTATTTCTAGATTCACAACACCCTACTAACATAGCTCTTAATATTACCGAATCCACGTATCAAAACTAATTGAGAGGAATCAAAACTTCTCGTTCTATTCAATGCACATGAAGATGGAGGTTTTTGCATCCTCTTTGGGTATCTATCACCTTTGGGACTACTTTAATAGCATAAGACAACTACCAAATCACGCACCGCCGTGCTCTAAAGATATAAGTGAAGCACTAGAGCAAAATTATCTAGCTCAAAAGATATAAATGAAGCACATAGAGCAAAAAGTATCTAGCTCAAATGATATAAGTGAAGCACTATGAGCATTCTAGCAAAATCACGATGAGTGCATGTCTCTCTCTCTCAAAAAGGTGTGCAGCAAGGATGATTGTGAAACAACAAAAGGAAAAGACTCCTACGATACAAGACGCTCCAAGCAAAACACATATCATGTGGTGAATAAAAATATAGCTCCAAGTAATGTTACCGATGGATTGAAGACGAAAGAGGGGATGCCTTCCCGGGGCATCCCCAAGCTTAGGATTTTTGGTGTCCTTGAATTTGGCTTGGGATTCCTTGGGCATCCCCAACCTTGAGCTCTTTCCACTCCTTATCTCATCGTCCATGAGAACATCACCCAAAACTTGAAAATTTCACAACACAAAATTTAAAGAGAAACTCGTGATAACATTAGCACAAGAAAGCAAACTACCACTTCTTTTGGTACTGTAGCAAACTTGAATTCTATCTATATTGATGTTGGGCTATTGTATTCTCACTTTTCCATGGCTAGTACCCCCCCCCATACTAACCATAGTGTCATCAAAACAAGCAACCAACTCAACAAAAACAGAATCTATCAAAAACAGACCAGTCTGTAGCAATCTGTATACTTCATATACTTCTGGTACCTCTAAAACTATGAAATATTACGACGGCCTGGGAAAAAAGCATATCTACCAGCAGCAAAAAGAATCAACTGAAAATCTCTTTCTAAACAAAAATTAAAAATCATCTCGTGAGCGAAAAGTTTCTGTCTTTTTCCAGCAGGATCAAACAACCATTACCGAGACTAGTCATAAAGGTTTTGCTTGGCTCAAACACAAAAAACACAATCACAACAGAATTGTGAAGGTGTGGATGCATCAAAACAGAAATAAAAAGATAAATTCATTGGGTTGCCTCCCAACAAGTGCTATTGTTTAACGCCCTTAGCTAGGCATAAAAGCGATAGAATCATGTATCGTCGTCTTTGGTGCTCAAACCATAAGTAGCGTGATCACTTATCATCTTAAGGTTTTCATCTTTCTTGCTAGAAGATTCACCACTACTTTTAGGAACAAAAACAGACTTGGTGATTTTATTGTGGGCAAAATTTGGAGTATTCTGCACAGCGGAAAAAGCGGAACCCAAGTTGGTTATAACATCCTCTAGTTTGCCAATCCTAGCGGAATCATGACCTAGCTTTTCGTTAACTGTGGGTTCCTTCTCCTTTAAATTTTTCAAAACCATTCCCACCTTGGATCCGTACTGAGTGATTTGATTGTGGATATTTTTATCCAAATTCTCAATGAGTTCAATCGTAGTAACTTTATTTTCAATAATGTCCAGCCTACGCATCACATGTTCCAGAGTTAAGGTAGTTCCATTAACCATGAGTGGGGGTGAGACTACCAAATTTATCACAGCTCCGTAAGAATTAACGGTATGCCTACCCAAGAAATTTCCACCTACGATGGTGTCAAGAATATACCTATTCCAAGGAGAAACACCCACATAAAAACTGCGAACCAAGACGGTCGTGGATTGCTTATGAGTATATCTACTCTGAGCATTGCAAATCCTATTGTCACATCCCTAAAACCTTAAGCTAGATAGCATTGTGCTCATGTCTTCTTTGCATTTGCATTCAAGAAGTTTCAACAAAAACAACAAAGTGGCAAAGGAAAAACTCTAAACCCTAGCCACCATTTCAATTAAAGGAAAATTCAACTAGTTCAAAATTCAATGAACCCAAAATGGCCTCAAGAAATGTTCAAACTTTCTGATAAATCATGAAAGCAAAGGAGCATTGGAGAAAACCATTTTCTTGACACTTTAAGCATTTTAAATAAATGCAAAAGCCACTGGTTTCAAATTTAAAAATTTGAAATCAGAAACTATAATTTTCCAAAAATGTTGAAAGTCTTGGAAATGAGTGGGGATATTATAACAAATATTTCAGGAGGTCAAAATTAGTTTTTACTTTTTGTTTTGGAGCTGAAATAATTAGCAAAGCAATAACTAGCAAAACAGAAAAACAAAAGCAGAAGAAAAAGGAAAAGACTTACCTGACGCCCACGCCAGGCCCAGCCCATCTCGCCGCTCGTCCTCTTCCCCGCGCCAGTAGGCAGCAGGAGGTGGCCGCCGCCTCCTCCGGCGCGGCCATGCACCTGCGTGCCTGCCTGGCCGCCGGTTCGCGCTGGCGACAGCGGGGATAAGCTCCCCAGAGCCTCCCCTATCCATTCCCCCGCCTCGGTTCTCCTCCTCCGCCCGGATCCCCTCCTCCTCCCTGCTGCCGCCATTAGAGCCGAGCTCGAGCTCGAGCTGGCCGTTGCCCTGGCCATAGGAACCCCTCCCCGAGCACGCCATTAGATCCGCCTCGTCGCCCTGGTCGTCTCTGCAGAAGCCGAAGTCCCCTCGAGCCCTGCAACGCCCGCAACGCCGTCGTCTTCTTCCTCCGGCCGCCGGACATCTCCCGTCGATTCGTCGCCCCCAGGCCTTCCCCGAGCCGTCTGAGCTCTTCTCTGCACTCCCGGTGAGCATGCGGTGGTTTTCCCTAAGCTTTCCCCCGTCGATCCCCTCCTCTAGCCCTAGTTTCACCGGAGCCCGACGAGCACCGCCGCTGCCGCTCGTCGCCGGTAGCCCTCCGATGTCCAGCTCGTCCTCCCGAGAGCACCAGCAGCTCCAGGACGACGCGTAGATGCCGTAGCAGCTAAGAACTAAGCGTGGATCCCTCTGATTCAAAGCCCCCGACGTCGCCCGAGCTTCGGCCGCCGCTCCGGCTCGTCGCCGATGCCTCTTCCGGCGACCCTAGCCTCCCCAGTTCGTCCTGCCAGATCGGCCGCTTCGCGAGCTTGCTTTAGCTACCAACCGCGTGCGTTTTCGTGCGGTGCAGCGCCGCCTAGGTCGCCTCCGGCGAGCCCTCCGCCGCGGGTTTGGTCGCCGGCGACCACCCTCCGGTGGCCGTCGACGTGGCCGGCCATTAGGGCCTAATCGCCCTCCTCTGAGTCGCTGCCAGAGGGCCCCACGCTTGGTCAAACCCCAATTAGGGGCTGGTCAGCGCGGGATTAGCCCCAGAGAGGCTGACCAGTGGGGCCCCCTGTCAGGTTTGACCTGCACAGGTCGGCTGACCTGCTGACGTCGGCCTCATGCAATAAATGGAATTTTCAGTATAAAAATAATTCAGGAAATTGCTAAAAACTGCAAAAATCATAGAAATTAATCTGTAACTCCAATGAAAATAATTTATATATGAAAAAGTATCAGAAAAATTCAAGGATTCTGATTATGCTATTTTCAGCTATGTTTGAAAAAGTTGCAGAACCCTAAATTGTGAAATAAGGAATAATTCAATTCTTTTAATCACTTTATAAATGGAATTTGCAAAAATATCCAAATTTCATTATAAATGCAATGATCACACACTGCCCTAGATGTAAATCAGTACCATAACATGACATTTCATGCATGTTAACATTAGGTTGATCTGAGCATCAGGTCGAATCAATTAAACCGGTATCCGGAATACCCGTTTGAATTGCTATTCGAATGTGATTCAAATCAACTCTAAACCTAAAACATCTTGATTATAATAACTTATCACTTTGCATTCTCATGCCATGCTCATGCATCATTTTGATTGCATATGATTGTTATTGAATGTTGTCGTTCATTTCGGTAGGCTCCGCACCCCCGGATTCCACCGAATATCCATCCGACGGATATCGTTCCTCCTCTGAGCAACAAGGCAAGCAAACCTTTTGATCATCCCGATAACACCTATGTTCTTGCTCCTACACCTATTTATTGCATTAGGATCAAATGCTTCAACTGCTTTTGCCACGATAGTTGGACCCACTTCCTTTGCATGACTTAACCTTGTCACAGTAAATAGCCGAACCTTGCAACCTAGCATACCTGGTAGTTGCTTGAGCTATGATGTGCCTTATCCTGCTATGCATGCTATGCTTAGAGTTGTGTATGGTCTGTCATCTGGGAGATGAACAGAAATGTAGAATGTGTTCGGTGAGCAAAGGTCGTGTGTTGAACTTGATTTGGTAAAGGTACCGGTGAAAGGCTGTGTAGGAGTACATGGCGGGTTGTTTCATTGGAACCGTCCTTAGGAACTGAGTTCCGTGTATGTAATCCAAGACTAGATACTACCACATGCTGGGCCCTGAAATATGACCCCGCTCGGCCTATTAATCGCGCAGTACTCGGTCCAGGAGTTGCAAGTAGTTTCTGGTGTTTATAGTAATGCTGGAGGCCGTGCATGGTGCTGACCTGAGAGGTGGACCGTGATGCGGTAGGCAGTGGCACGGTGTACCAAGTGGCACCCGGATGGTGGGCTTGGGAACCCTGCGCACATCGTTTGAGGCCGTGGCGGAAACCTCGGCCGGACTTCCGTACGGGTTACTCTCAGATAGGTGATAAACCTGGACTAGGTACTAGTGTGGTTAACGGTCGTGGCCGACTCCCTCGCTGGGCTTCCGCTTGAAGGTTGCCGAGGTGCATGACGTGCACATGGCGATAAGTGGCGGGAGCGTGTGTGACGAAGTACACCCCTGCAGGGTTATGATCTATTCGAATAGCCGCGTCCGCGGATATGGACTACTTGGAGACATATGTTGTTCATAGATAACTTCAATGGCTACTCCTAAAATTGTCAAGATAAGCGTGAGTGTCGTGGACGGCATTTCCGTATGGAGACGGAATGATTCCACGATAGTGTATTGTTGTGGTGTTAGAGGACTCGTGTGCGAGAAATCAAGTTGTCAAAACTAATTTCAAAAGCAAGTTGTCTAGCCACGAGTCAAATGCTGGCTTTCCGCTTGGAACCGCACAATACCTTCTTGATACCTTACATGAGTAGTTAGCCATCCTAAAGTCTTGCTGAGTACCTTCGTACTCATGTTTGCTTAATAATGTTGCAGAGGTTGCTAATGACCCTAATGGAGGGTTCTTCGTAGACATCGACGACGACGAGTAGCTGGTGTCCCAGCTACGATCTGGCCCTACGTCGGCTCTGTAGTATAGTCAGGCCATGTGCCTTCTAGTTGCTCTGTCTGTACCCAGACAGTTTATAACTCTTCCGCTGGCTTGTATTGTGTGACTGATATTATAGGTCGTGAGAACCTTAATGTGTAATAATATGTGTGTGGCTCTTCCGAGCCTCTTAAATAAAGCTTGTATGTTTATGGTTATGTTGTGATGCCATCGATGTATCTATACATATCGGTATGCCATGCGTACGTGTGTCTTACTTGATATGTATGGGGTTCGAATACCTAGTTGTGAACTTTAGTAGCACTCCTTACAAGGAAATGCCCCTTTGTGATCCAACGAGCCTTGGTAGTTCGCTACTGCTCCGGACGCATTGGTTGACCGGCATGTGTCCTTCTTAGCTGCTGTGTTTGTCCCCTTTGGGGAAATGTCACGCGACGTAATGGAGTCCTTGTAGCTTGCTACGACTCGTCTACGTTCGTTGATGACCGACACCTGCTTTGTTGGGTCATGTATGCCTGTCCTTGTGCGGAACTGCCACTTTGGTTTATGACTAGACATGTCGATCCGGGTTCTTTGACATTGGAATGCTAGCGACACGATCGCATACGTGAGTCAAAAGACGCAAACGGTCCCGGCTAAGGTAAGGCTGCAGCCGTGGAGTTAACCGTGCGTGAGACCACAAAGAGATGCGATGTGTTACAGGCTGGATTCCTATGGCTTAGGATCGGGGTCCCGACAGCGTTGGTATCAGAGCCTGAATGACTGTAGGATTACTAAGCCAAACTGGTCGAAGTTGAGTCTAGAATTGCTTTAGTTATATATAAGGTAATTGTTTGTGGAAGGGAACGTAACACTCTTGTTCTCTTCTCAAGGTATTCTATTCTGGTCATCCTCGTCTTTTCTGCGGGAATTAAGGACTAGGTTACTCATCTTCTCCTAGGCTCGGATTTTTGATCGGTAGATTATAGGACTACGGGTCGAGAGATATTGGGTTTCTTTTATTCCTAGGAAGCAGGAAGTAAGATTGGTGATGAGAGAGTTGAACTTGATAGTTGAGTGGTGACGCTATTTCATTTTTGGGTTGTCTCAAAATTTGTTTTTGAGCATTTACAGCCGTTATGCTGCCCAATTTTGCATTCAGAGCTCTAATGCTTCTGCATTACTCTCTATTTACAGATGCCTGGCCGTCCTTCTCGTCAGGTGGTACGTCTGACCAGGTGCATTGATGTACCGGGTCATACGGCCATGCTGGTCAGGATGATGTCGGTGTGCGGTTACCGCTGGTACCCCGAGTACACAGTGGAGGAACAGTACCGAGACTTCAACCAGAGCCAGTACATCTGCACTGTTAGGGTATTTCCAGACTACCCTGGAGCGGAGAAGCCAATCCATTGGTCCTATGGGTTGGGAGTCACTGTTGACATGGCAGTACAAGATGCTGCCTATTCAATGCTGACTATTATGAGAGCGAGACATGCACCGCTGCAGAATTCAGAGTTCTGCTATGTTCCGGCCTCTCAGTCTGGTGAAGAGGGATACCTCAGTGGAGTCTATTTTGATTCTTCTATGGAGGATCCACTTCTGCAGTCCACTGTTGAGATGCTAGAGAACAGAGATAGGGATGCTCGTGCTCTCCGCATGGAGCTTTACGCTACCCGTGCCCGCCTGTGGACAGCTTTGACGCAGCTGGCACCGGTAGTCCAGACAGGGTATGGAGAGATGGAGATGCTGAACCCTGTTAGGACCCATCTTCCGGCCCACGTTGATTGGCCAGCTATAGGAGGAGTCACACCTCTTTGGGACCCCTCTTACCACCAGTCAGGGGACCAAGGCCACATCCGTGTCCTTATGGATCCCAGGGATCTCAGGCTAGAGTGTTTCCTGATTCGCAGGTTGAGCTTCCAGGTCATGGAGGTAACCTCTATGAGATGTTCTATGCGGATGCCTGAGCTGTGAGCGGAAGGATAGTATGGTAGTAGCCGTACGTTCACAGTCCTGTGTGACTTGTGGAGTATGGTAGTAATGTGAAACGAATTCCGGAGGCCTAGATAAATAATGTATAGGAAGCTTGTAAGCCTCTGATGAGTAGTTCCACCATTTCAGTAGTTTGCTCTTCGAGTAAGTTTGTACTGAACTATGTAAGGGTGTGTATGAACCATGGTGTATATATAGCAGTTGCTTGTTACCATGTTGTTCGGATATTCATTTCCGCATTTCGTGTGTTCAGTACATTCTTAATCCATAGCTAGTAATGATATGATATTGGTCTAAGCTATGAGTTTGTTTGTCAGGATGGTGTTCACCAGGTTGAACCGTGCCCCAGCTCATGAGCAAGGTGAGGGTAGTCAAGCGTCGCAGGAAGACCTGCCTCACCCACCTTCTTTGGTAGAAGTGATGCTTGAGGCAGAAAGAAACAAAAGGGAGACCAACCGACTGCTAGAGCGTATTGAGCAGAATACGGCTCGACAGCCTAGGAATGCTGCAGTATCCCTTAACGACTTTGTGAAGCTGAACCCTCCAAAGTTTCATCATTCCGTCGATCCCCTCGACGCTGATGACTGGCTATGCAGCATTTCACGCAAGATTCGCTCTGCGAATGTGTCTGAGGCCGACAAGGTGACCTTTGTGGCGTATTTCCTGGAGGGACCCGCCAATCTGTGGTGGGAGAATTTTGAAGCTATGCGTCCCGCTGAACCAGTGGCCACATGGGCAGACTTCAGTGCAGCTTTTCGTCTGCACCATATTCCAGAGGGCCTGATGGACAGAAAGAGAGAGGATTTCTGTGCCTTCACTCAGGGCAAGTTGTCTGTGGATGCCTATAGCCGCGAGTTCGGTAACCTCGCCCGCTATGCAACAGAGGAGGTGTCTACTGACGCCAAGAAGCAAGCAAGCTTCCGTAAGGGTCTGAGCCCTGAGCTCCGTCGAGATCTGCGCCTCCATGACTGTGCAAGCTTTCAAGCCCTGGTCAACAAAGCGATCAGTGCCGAGACTGGTCATACTGACTTCGAAGCCACAAGGAAGCACTCCCGTGACTTTGGCTCGTCTTCTGGTTCCGCGTTTCCAAAACGCAGGCTATGGGTTCCAAACAGTTCTCTGCCGCCAAGATACACTCCGAGGCCATCCTACATGGCGCCTCAGACGAATCAGGCCAATCCTCCAGCAAAAGCTTATGGTGGTCCAGCTAGCAATGCTGCACCACGTGCCAACCAGGTGATATGCTACAAGTGTGGAGAACCAGGGCATTATTCCCGTGAGTGTCCTCAGAATGTGGGTGCCAAGCAACCCGGAAAGTCCGTCGGGCAGGCCAAGTCGGGCAAAGCGTTTTATGTGAAGCCAACTCCTGCACGTGGCCGTGTGAACTATGTGTCAGCAGAAGAAGCTGCAGAGGATCCCGACGTCATGCTGGGTACGCTTCTTGTTAATCATCACCCAGCGTCCGTTCTCTTTGACACTGGGTCTTCTCATTCCTTCATTTCAGAAAGTTATGCACAGTTGCATAACATGTCATTTTGTGATATGCCGATCCCATTGGTGGTCCAAACCCCTGGTAGTAAGTGGCAAACCTCTAGGATAACCTATGACAATGAAATTCTAGTAGACAGGCTAGTTTTTCTAGCCTCATTGATAGTACTGAAATCTTCGGATATTAATATCATCTTGGGCATGGACTGGTTGTCAGCTCACTATGCCAAGATTGATACTCACTCTAGAAATGTCCAGCTTACCCATCCCTCGGGTGAGATAGTAAATGTCTCTACTCGAGTTGCCAAATGCCAGCTCTATTCCCTAAATGCCAACCCTCTTCCGGAACTTGAAGACATTCCGGTAGTCCGTGACTTCCCGGATGTTTTTCCAGAGGAACTTCCAGGAATTCCACCTGACAGAGATGTAGAGTTTGTGACAGATCTTGTTCCGGGAACTGTCCCAATAGCCAGAAGACCTTATAAGATGGCACCCCTGGAGCTAGCCGAACTTAAGAAGCAATTAGATGAGGCCTTGAGCAAAGGTTTCATTCGTCCTAGCTCTTCTCCTTGGGCTTGTCCCGTCCTCTTTGTCAAGAAGAAAGATGGAACGGATCAGATGGTTGTAGATTACCGACCAGTTAACCTGGTCACCATAAAGAACAAGTATCCGCTCCCCAGGATCAACGACCTGTACGATCAGCTCGCTGGATCCTCAATCTTCTCCAAAATGGATTTGAGGTTGGGATATCATCAAATCAAGATTAAGAACGCGGACATTCCAAAAACGGCCTTTGTTACTCGTTATGGCCAATATGAGTACACCGTTATGTCCTTCGGTTTAACCAATGCCCCAGCCACCTTCTCTCGACTGATGAATTCAATCTTTATGGAGTATTTGGATAAATTCGTCGTAGTATACCTCGATGATATTCTCATCTACTCCAAGAATGAACAAGAACATGCCGAGCATCTAAGGCTGGTATTGATGAAACTTCGAGAGCATCGCCTCTATGCCAAATTTTCAAAATGTGAATTCTGGTTACCAGAAGTGACCTATCTAGGCCACGTAATCTCTGGTAAGGGTATTGCTGTCAATCCCGAGAGAGTTCAAGCTGTCCTTGATTGGACTCAACCTGAATCGGTTAAGCAAGTTAGGAGTTTTCTTGGTCTAGCGAGCTATTGTCGCCGCTTCGTCGAGAATTTCTCCAAGGTTGCAAAGCCTCTAACTGAACTCCTCAAGAAGGATAAAAAGTTCGAGTGGACACCACAGTGTGAGCATAGTTTTCAGGAACTGAAAAGACGCCTGACCTCCGCACCTGTGTTGCTACCACCAGATTTTTCTAAGGACTTTGTTATCTATTGCGACGCCTCGCGAAAAGGATTAGGTTGCATTCTCATGCAAGATCGTCATGTGATCGCATACGCATATCGACAGTTGCGTCCACATGAGGATAATTATCCCACACATGACCTTGAGCTTGCAGCTGTGGTCCATGCACTAAAAACCTGGCGACATTACCTTCTGGGTAATCGTTGCGAAATATTCACTGATCACCAAAGTCTGAAATATATCTTCACCCAGCCGGATTTGAATCTCAGGCAAAGACGGTGGGTTGAGTTGATCTCGGATTACGACTTAGGGATAACTTACACCCCGGGGAAGGCCAATGTTATGGCCGATGCACTAAGTCGTAAATCTTATTGTAACAATTTGATGCTACAACAAGGTCAACCACTTCTCCATGAGGACTTTTGAAAGTTGAATCTTCATATCGTTCCTCAAGGATTCCTTTCTACCCTGGTGGCGAAGCCTACTCTTAAGGATCAAATTATAGCTGGCCAAAAGCGTGACAAGGGTATATCACGGATCAAGGAGAATATTTTTTGCGGAAACGCTAAAGAATTTTCCATGAATGATCAAGGTGTGGTGTTCTTTCAGAATCGTTTAGTGGTTCCTAAGAACCCACATCTAAGGCAGTTAATCCTTAAGGAGGCTCATGATTCCCCTCTCACCATTCATCCTCGTAGTACTAAGATGTATCAGGACCTACGCCAGAGGTTCTGGTGGACTAGGATGAAGAGAGAAATTGCTGAGTTCGTTGCTAACTGCGATGTTTGTCGTCGAGTTAAGGCAGAACATCAAAGGCCTGCTAGCACCCTTCAACCTTTAGCTATTCCTGAATGGAAATGGGATAAAGTTAGCATGGATTTCATTACCGGATTTCCCAAGACCAAAAAAGGAAACAATGCTATCTTTGTGGTCATTGACCGTCTTTCCAAAGTGGCTCATTTTCTTCCTGTTCGTGAGAGTATAACAGCTAGCCAGCTAGCGGAGTTATATATCTCTCGAATAGTGTCTCTTCATGGTGTTCCCCTGGAAATTAACTCGGACCGTGGAAGTATCTTTACTTCTCGCTTCTGGGAAAGTTTTCAAAATGCCATGGGGACTCACTTATCTTTTAGCACTGCTTTCCATCCCCAGTCAAGTGGTCAAGTAGAAAGAGTGAATCAAATCCTAGAAGATATGCTCCGAGCTTGTGTTATTTCGTTCGGTATGAATTGGGAGAAGTGCCTTCCATTCGCCGAATTCGCTTATAACAATAGTTATCAATCAAGCTTGGGCAAAGCCCCTTTTGAAGTTCTCTATGGACGAAGATGTCGAACACCTCTTAATTGGTCAGAAACCGGAGAGAGGCAACTCTTTGGCCCGGACATGATCTAGGATGCAGAAGAGCAGGTTCGCATTATTCGTGAAAAGTTGAAAACAGCCCAGTCTCGTCAAAAGAGCCAATATGATCGTCATCATAAGGCTGTGACCTTTGAAGTTGACGAGAAGGCTTATCTTCGGGTTACACCTTTGAAGGGTACCCATCGTTTCGGTATCAAGGGCAAGTTGGCTCCTCGTTACATTGGACCTTTTCGCATTCTTGCCAAACGAGGAGAAGTTGCCTACCAGTTGGAACTTCCTCCGCATCTTTCCAAAGTTCATGATGTTTTCCAAGTCTCGCAACTCAGGCATTGCTTTTCGGATCCTATCCGTGAAGTGGACCACGAAACGCTTGATCTCCAAGATAACCTTTCTTACCGAGAATACCCCGTGCGTATTCTTGATCAAGCTGAGCGTACCACTCGACGTCGAAACCTCAAGTTTCTTAAAGTTCAATGGTCAAATCATTCTGAAAAGGAGGCAACTTGGGAAAGAGAGGATCGTCTACGACTCGAATATCCTGCGTTATTCCCGACGACTTCTAAATCTCGGGACGAGATTATTTTGAGTGGGGGTGAGTTGTCACATCCCTAAAACCTTAAGCTAGATAGAATTTTGCTCATGTCTTCTTTGCATTTGCATCCAAGAAGTTTCAACAAAAACAACAAAGTGGCAAAGGAAAAACTCTAAACCCTAGCCACCATTTCAATTAAAGGAAAATTCAACTAGTTCAAAATTCAATGAACCCAAAATGGCCTCAAGAAATGTTCAAACTTTCTGATAAATCATGAAAGCAAAGGAGCATTGGAGAAAACTATTTTCTTGACACTTTAAGCATTTTAAATAAATGCAAAAGCCACTGGTTTCAAATTTAAAAATTTGAAATCAGAAACTATAATTTTCCAAAAATGTTGAAAGTCTTGGAAATGAGTGGGGATATTATAACAAATATTTCAGGAGGTCAAAATTAGTTTTTACTTTTTGTTTTGGAGCTGAAATAATTAGCAAAGCAATAACTAGCAAAACAGAAAAACAAAAGCAGAAGAAAAAGGAAAAGACTTACCTGACGCCCACGCCAGGCCCAGCCCATCTCGCCGCTCGTCCTCTTCCCCGCGCCAGTAGGCAGCAGGAGGTGGCCGCCGCCTCCTCCGGCGCGGCCATGCACCTGCGTGCCTGCCTGGCCGCCGGTTCGCGCTGGCGACAGCGGGGATAAGCTCCCCAGAGCCTCCCCTATCCATTCCCCCGCCTCGGTTCTCCTCCTCCGCCCGGATCCCCTCCTCCTCCCTGCTGCCGCCATTAGAGCCGAGCTCGAGCTCGAGCTGGCCGTTGCCCTGGCCATAGGAACCCCTCCCCGAGCACGCCATTAGATCCGCCTCGTCGCCCTGGTCGTCTCTGCAGAAGCCGAAGTCCCCTCGAGCCCTGCAACGCCCGCAACGTCGTCGTCTTCTTCCTCCGGCCGCCGGACATCTCCCGTCGATTCGTCGCCCCCAGGCCTTCCCCGAGCCGTCTGAGCTCTTCTCTGCACTCCCGGTGAGCATGCGGTGGTTTTCCCTAAGCTTTCCCCCGTCGATCCCCTCCTCTAGCCCTAGTTTCACCGGAGCCCGACGAGCACCGCCGCTGCCGCTCGTCGCCGGTAGCCCTCCGATGTCCAGCTCGTCCTCCCGAGAGCACCAGCAGCTCCAGGACGACGCGTAGATGCCGTAGCAGCTAAGAACTAAGCGTGGATCCCTCTGATTCAAAGCCCCCGACGTCGCCCGAGCTTCGGCCGCCGCTCCGGCTCGTCGCCGATGCCTCTTCCGGCGACCCTAGCCTCCCCAGTTCGTCCTGCCAGATCGGCTGCTTCGCGAGCTTGCTTTAGCTACCAACCGCGTGCGTTTTCGTGCGGTGCAGCGCCGCCTAGGTCGCCTCCGGCGAGCCCTCCGCCGCGGGTTTGGTCGCCGGCGACCACCCTCCGGTGGCCGTCGACGTGGCCGGCCATTAGGGCCTAATCGCCCTCCTCTGAGTCGCTGCCAGAGGGCCCCACGCTTGGTCAAACCCCAATTAGGGGCTGGTCAGCGCGGGATTAGCCCCAGAGAGGCTGACCAATGGGGCCCCCTGTCAGGTTTGACCTGCACAGGTCGGCTGACCTGCTGACGTCGGCCTCATGCAATAAATGGAATTTTCAGTATAAAAATAATTCAGGAAATTGCTAAAAACTGCAAAAATCATAGAAATTAATCTGTAACTCCAATGAAAATAATTTATATATGAAAAAGTATCAGAAAAATTCAAGGATTCTGATTATGCTATTTTCAGCTATGTTTGAAAAAGTTGCAGAACCCTAAATTGTGAAATAAGGAATAATTCAATTCTTTTAATCACTTTATAAATGGAATTTGCAAAAATATCCAAATTTCATTATAAATGCAATGATCACACACTGCCCTAGATGTAAATCAGTACCATAACATGACATTTCATGCATGTTAACATTAGGTTGATCTGAGCATCAGGTCGAATCAATTAAACCGGTATCCGGAATACCCGTTTGAATTGCTATTCGAATGTGATTCAAATCAACTCTAAACCTAAAACATCTTGATTATAATAACTTATCACTTTGCATTCTCATGCCATGCTCATGCATCATTTTGATTGCATATGATTGTTATTGAATGTTGCCGTTCATTTCGGTAGGCTCCGCACCCCCGGATTCCACCGAATATCCATCCGACGGATATCGTTCCTCCTCTGAGCAACAAGGCAAGCAAACCTTTTGATCATCCCGATAACACCTATGTTCTTGCTCCTACACCTATTTATTGCATTAGGATCAAATGCTTCAACTGCTTTTGCCACGATAGTTGGACCCACTTCCTTTGCATGACTTAACCTTGTCACAGTAAATAGCCGAACCTTGCAACCTAGCATACCTGGTAGTTGCTTGAGCTATGATGTGCCTTATCCTGCTATGCATGCTATGCTTAGAGTTGTGTATGGTCTGTCATCTGGGAGATGAACAGAAATGTAGAATGTGTTCGGTGAGCAAAGGTCGTGTGTTGAACTTGATTTGGTAAAGGTACCGGTGAAAGGCTGTGTAGGAGTACATGGCGGGTTGTTTCATTGGAACCGTCCTTAGGAACTGAGTTCCGTGTATGTAATCCAAGACTAGATACTACCACATGCTGGGCCCTGAAATATGACCCCGCTCGGCCTATTAATCGCGCAGTACTCGGTCCAGGAGTTGCAAGTAGTTTCTGGTGTTTATAGTAATGCTGGAGGCCGTGCATGGTGCTGACCTGAGAGGTGGACCGTGATGCGGTAGGCAGTGGCACGGTGTACCAAGTGGCACCCGGATGGTGGGCTTGGGAACCCTGCGCACATCGTTTGAGGCCGTGGCGGAAACCTCGGCCGGACTTCCGTACGGGTTACTCTCAGATAGGTGATAAACCTGGACTAGGTACTAGTGTGGTTAACGGTCGTGGCCGACTCCCTCGCTGGGCTTCCGCTTGAAGGTTGCCGAGGTGCATGACGTGCACATGGCGATAAGTGGCGGGAGCGTGTGTGACGAAGTACACCCCTGCAGGGTTATGATCTATTCGAATAGCCGCGTCCGCGGATATGGACTACTTGGAGACATATGTTGTTCATAGATAACTTCAATGGCTACTCCTAAAATTGTCAAGATAAGCGTGAGTGTCGTGGACGGCATTTCCGTATGGAGACGGAATGATTCCACGATAGTGTATTGTTGTGGTGTTAGAGGACTCGTGTGCGAGAAATCAAGTTGTCAAAACTAATTTCAAAAGCAAGTTGTCTAGCCACGAGTCAAATGCTGGCTTTCCGCTTGGAACCGCACAATACCTTCTTGATACCTTACATGAGTAGTTAGCCATCCTAAAGTCTTGCTGAGTACCTTCGTACTCATGTTTGCTTAATAATGTTGCAGAGGTTGCTAATGACCCTAATGGAGGGTTCTTCGTAGACATCGACGACGACGAGTAGCTGGTGTCCCAGCTACGATCTGGCCCTACGTCGGCTCTGTAGTATAGTCAGGCCATGTGCCTTCTAGTTGCTCTGTCTGTACCCAGACAGTTTATAACTCTTCCGCTGGCTTGTATTGTGTGACTGATATTATAGGTCGTGAGAACCTTAATGTGTAATAATATGTGTGTGGCTCTTCCGAGCCTCTTAAATAAAGCTTGTATGTTTATGGTTATGTTGTGATGCCATCGATGTATCTATACATATCGGTATGCCATGCGTACGTGTGTCTTACTTGATATGTATGGGGTTCGAATACCTAGTTGTGAACTTTAGTAGCACTCCTTACAAGGAAATGCCCCTTTGTGATCCAACGAGCCTTGGTAGTTCGCTACTGCTCCGGACGCATTGGTTGACCGGCATGTGTCCTTCTTAGCTGCTGTGTTTGTCCCCTTTGGGGAAATGTCACGCGACGTAATGGAGTCCTTGTAGCTTGCTACGACTCGTCTACGTTCGTTGATGACCGACACCTGCTTTGTTGGGTCATGTATGCCTGTCCTTGTGCGGAACTGCCACTTTGGTTTATGACTAGACATGTCGATCCGGGTTCTTTGACATTGGAATGCTAGCGACACGATCGCATACGTGAGTCAAAAGACGCAAACGGTCCCGGCTAAGGTAAGGCTGCAGCCGTGGAGTTAACCGTGCGTGAGACCACAAAGAGATGCGATGTGTTACAGGCTGGATTCCTATGGCTTAGGATCGGGGTCCCGACACCTATACCAAGCATCCTTTAAGTTTTCTTCCTCAATTTGTTTGAAATTGAGAACTTCGCTCTCGGGAGTATCGTTCGAAGTGGTGGGTCTAGCCATGAGAACGGGTAGACTATCCCACACGGACGAACAGAGAGTAAGCGAGAGAAAAGGGCAAACGAAAAGGGCAAACGAAAAAGGCAAATTGGTGAAGTGGGGAAGAGGAAAACGAGAGGCAACTGGCAAACAAAGTAAATGCAAGAGATGAGTTTGCGACACCTACTTGGATGAGTTCTTGACTTTATCTTCCTCCCCGGCAACGGCGCCAAAAATCCTTCTGCTACTTCTCAAACAACAGTGCCAGAAATTGACACGTTGACGGAGATTGGGCTTGCGTTGGTTTTTCCCTTGAAGAGGAAAGGGTGATGCAGCACAGAAGCAGTAAGTATTTCCCTGAGTTTGAGAACCAAGGTATCGATCCAGAAGGAGGGTCTCGTCAAGTCCAGAGTACCTACACAAACACAAACAAGCTTGCACCCAATGCTTCAAAGGGGTTGTCAATCCCTTCAAGATTGTTTGCAAAGTGAGATCTGAAGGCGGAAAGTGTAACGAAGTAAAAAGTGTAAGGCCGAAAATATGGTGTGGAGTAGACACTAGGGGGCCATAGCGTTCACTAGAGGCTTCTCTCAAAATAGCAAATATCACGGTGGGTGAACAAATTACTGTCGAGCAATTGATAGAACCGCACAAAGTCATGACGATATCTAAGGCAATGATCATACATATAGGCATCACATCCGGGACAAGTAGACCAATACTTTCTGCATCTACTACTAGTACTCCACACATCGACCGCTATCCAACATGCATCTAGTGTACTGAGTTCATGACGAACAGAGTAACGCCTTAAGCAAGATGACATGATGTAGAGGGATAATCTCAAACCAATGATGAAACCCCCATCTTTTTACCCTTGATGGCAACAACATGATGCGTGCCTCGCTACCCCTTCTGTCACTGGGTGAGGTCACCGCACGGTATGAACCCAAAACCAAGCACTTCTCCCATTGCAAGACTCATAGATCCAGTTGGCCAGACAAAACCCACAACTCGAAGAGAATTACAAGGATATGAAATCATGCATAAGAGAGATCAAAAGAAACTCAAATAAGATTCATAGATAATCTGATCATAAATCCACAATTCATCGGATCTCGACAAACACACCGCAAAAGAAGATTACATCGGATAGATCTCCATGAAGATCATGGAGAACTTTGTATTGAAGATCCAAGAGAGAGAAGAAGCCATCTAGTTACTAGCTATGGACCCGTAGGTCTATGGTGAACTACTCACGCATCATCGGATAGGTCATGGTGTTGATGAAGAAGCCCTCCGTATCCGAATCGCCCCTCCGGCAGGGCACCAGAACGTGCCCCATATGGGATCTTGCAGAGACAGAATCTTGCGGCGGCGGTAAAGTAATTTTGACGATCTCCTAATTTTTTGGGATTTTTAGGGAATTTATAGGCGCAACCCCTAGGGCAGAGGGCGCCCAGGGGGCGCACAAGCCTATGGGCCGCGGCCTCCCCCTGGCCGCAGGGTGGGGGCTTGTGGGGCCCCTGAGGCTCCCATGCCTTGGCTCTCAAGCTTCCCGATCTTCTTCCGTTCCGGAAAAAATATTTTCGGGGATTTTCTTCCGTTTGGACTCCGTTTCAAAATCTCCTCTGAAAGGGGTCAAAAAACAGGAACTGGCATGCATAACATCCAAAGTTTGACAAGATAATAACATGAAACCATCAAAAATTATAGATACGTTGGAGAAGTATCACCAGCGTCGCGGGGATGATGAGAGTGATGTGGTATATGAGGTTCCTCGTCCGGGGAGGACCCATGCTACCGGCTCACAAGGCTCCTTTTCGACCGTGGCTTAGATCGGCGCTCGCGTCCCCGAGGGTGACCACGACGCCCGCAGGCGTCTCAACGCCCTGGCACAGTCAGATCTTCTGGAGAAGGACGGTCCCATTGGTCCGGCATGCTTTGGCCCCCGGATCTGAGGGGAGCCGTTTCCCCGAGGCTTCACTCTGCCTCGGGACACTCCCAAGTACAATGGCACAGCCAAGCCAGAAGACTGGCTGATCGACTACACCACCGATGTTGGCATCGTCAGGGGCAACAAGCACGTAGCCGTCCGCTATGTACCACTCATGATGGCCGGCTCGGCTTGGACGTTGCTTAACAGCCTTCTAGCCGGCAGCATCAACTCGTGGGTCGACTTCGAGGAGGTGTTCGTCCGCAACTTCACTAGCACCTACAAGCGTCCTGGCCGGCCTCGCGAGCTGGCCATGTGCGTCCAGAGCCCCGACGAACCCCTTCGCGACTACGTCACACGCTGGACGGAGCTTCGCAGCTCCTGCGAGGGAGTGCATGAGGTACAAGCCATTCAGTACTTCATCGACGGCTGCCGAGACGGCACTCTCCTCAAGCACAAGCTCATGTGCTCCGAGCCCACCTCTCTAGCGGTGCTCATGGTCAAGGCGGACAAGTACGCCATGGCCGACTACGCAATGTGGGTCAAGGTGACCGCCTCGGACAAAGTTGTCCCCATGTCGACTACTCCCAAGCCGGCTGGTGACAATCGAGGCAGCCACAACAACAACAAGCGCAAGCCGGATCAACTTGATTCGCGCTCCAACAACAAGCTGGTAGCCAACATGGAAGGAGAGCCACCGGCTACTCAGGTCGGCTCACAACGGAGGCGGACCGGCAAGAACGACTGGCAGCCCAAGCAGTCCTTCGAGCAAATGCTTGACGCGCCCTGCAAGATGCACTCTGGGGCGAAGCCCTCTACCCATAACCTTCGACAGTGCAGCTTTGCACGATGACTTCCGCAAGGGGAGGGCCTGCCGGCTGCCCCAGGAGCACCTGCAGCTCCTCATGCTCCGGCTCCCAGTCCAGCTCCGGCTCCTCCACCGCCTTCTCACAACAACGACCGTCTCCACAACGACTACCCTCATCAAGATGGAGCACTTGTGGTCTTCACCAGTGAAGGCGACAACAAGCACAACAAGCGCCACCACCGGCGCGAGGTGAATGCCACGGTCCCCCCGGTTCCCCAATACATGCACTGTTCTGAAAAGCCCATCACATCGAGCCGGGTTGACCATCCTGCGGTGATGCCAAACCCTGGCTCATACGCGCTCGTCCTCGACCCTACTTTCGCCTCCTAGAGGCTCACCTCTGGTTCTCCGGGGTGTTGGTCAACAGCGGCAGTAGCATCAACATCCTCTACCTCGACACCGTCCTCAAGCTCGGGCTCAAGGAGAAGGACGTCTTGACGACCAGCACTGTCTTCCACGGCATCGTGTCGGGACAGTCCTGCTCGCCGATCGGCAAAATCCAGCTAGACGTCCTTTTCGGTGACAAGACTCACTTCCGTCGTGAGTCCATATCGTTCGAGGTGGTGGATCTCAGCAGCCCGTATCACGCGCTGCTGGGCAGGCCGGCTCTGGCAAAATTTATGGCGATCCCCCACTACGCCTACCTTAAGATGAAGATGTCGGGTCCGAAGGGCATCATCAACATTGCTGGCGACTGCAAGAAGTCGCTCGAGTGTGCACAGGAAAACAGCCGCCTGGCTGACGCCATGGTGATTGCTGATGAGAAAAGGCAGATTGACCGGCTCGTGGCTCACGCTACCGAGCAGCCGGCGATCCCTACTCCTCCATCCCAGTCGGCCGGCGAAGGCTCCTTCAAGCCGGCTGATACGTCCATTTTGCATCATACTTTCATGTTGATATTTATCGATTTATGGACTGTTATTATACTTTGTTGTACCATACTTATGCCTTTTCTCTCTTATTTTGCAAGGTTTATTTGAAAAGGGAGAATACCGGTAGCTGGAATTCTGGACTGGAAAAGGAGCAAGTCTGAGTCCTCTATTCTGCGCAACTCCAAATGCCCTGAAAATCAACGTGGAATTTTTTGGGAATATATAAAAAATATTGGGTCAAAGAAGTGCCAGAGGGGAGCTGCCAGGGGCCCACAAGCCTGGTAGCCGCGGCCTACCCCCCTGGCCGCGTCTACAAGGCTTGTGGGCACCCTGGTGGCCCACTGGCACCCCTCTTCTGCTATATGAAGGGTTTCATCCGAAAAAAAATCAGGGCGAATCTTTTTCGAGCAGGCGCCACCGCCACAAGGCGGAAGTTGAGCAGAACCAATGTAGAGCTCCGGCAGGACGATCCTGCCGGGGAAACTTCCCTCCCGGAGGGGGAAATCGTCTCCATCGTCATCACCAACACTCCTCTCATCAGAGGGGACTCGTCTCCATCAACATCTTCATCAGCACCATCTCATCTCCAAACCCTAGCTCATCACTTGTAACCAATCTCCGTCTCGCGACTCCGATTGGTACTTGTAAGGTTGCTAGTAGTGTTGATTACTCTTTGTAGTTGATGCTAGTTAGATTACTTGGTGGAAGAGTTTATGTTCAGATCCATGATGCTACTCATTACACCTCTGATCATGATTATGATTATGCTTTGTGAGTAGTTACTTTTGTTCCTGAGGACATGGGATAAGTCATGCTAATAATAGTCATGTGAATTTGGTATTCGTTCGGTATTTTGATATGATGTATGTTGTCTTTTCCTCTATTGGTGTTATGTGAACGTCGACTACATAACACTTCACCATTATTTGGGCCTAGAGGAAGGCAATGGGGAGTAGTAACTAGATGATGGGTTGCTAGAGTGACAGAAGCTTAAACCCCAGTATATGCGTTGCTTCGTAAGGGGCTGATTTGGATCCACTAGTTTAATGCTATGGTTAAACATTGTCTTAATTCTTCTTCTGTAGTTGTGGATGCTTGCGAGAGGGGTTAATCATAAGTGGGGTGCTTGTCCAAGTAAGGGCAGTACCCAAGCGCCGGTCTACCCACATGTCAAACTATCAAAGTAACGAACGCGAATCATATGAACATGATGAAACTAGCATGACAGAAATTCCCGTGTGTCCTCGGGAGCGTTTTTCCTCCTATAAGACTTTGTCCAGACTTGTCCCTTGCTACAAAAGGGATTGGGCCACTTTTCTGCACCATTGCTACTCTCGTTACTTGTTACTTTTCACCTGCTACGTTTCACCTCACTACACCATCACTTGTTACCGCTACTTTCAGTGCTTGCAGTTATTACCTTGCTGAAAACCGTTTTTCAGAGCCTTCTACTCCTCGTTGCGTTCGACACTCTTACTTATCGAAAGGCCTACGATTGATCCCCTATACTTGTGGGTCATCAAGACTCTTTTCTGGCGCCGTTGCCGGGGAAGCAAGCGCCTTTGGTAAGTGGAATTTGGTAAGGAAACATTTATATACTGTGCTGAAATTTATTGTCACTTGTCACTATGGAAACTGTTCCTTTAAGGAATTTGTTCAGGGTGTCTTCACGACGAATGGAAGCATGAGGAGTTGCTCCTCAACCTAAGGTACCTACTGAAAATATCTTTTATGAAATTCCTTCGGGTATGCTTGAGAAACTGCTGGCTAATCCTTTTACAGGAGATGAATCATCACATCCAGACTTGCATCTAATCTATCTAGATGAAGTTTGTGGTTTATTTAAGCTTGCAGGTTTGCCCGAGGATGAGGTAAAGAAGAAAGTCTTTCCTTTATCTTTGAAGGATAAGGCGTTGACATGGTATAGGCTATGTGATGATACTGGATCATGGGACTACAATCGGTTGAAATTGGAATTTCATCAAAAGTTTTATCCTATGCATTTAGTACATCGTGATCGGAATTATATTTATAACTTTTGGCCTCGTGACAGGGAAAGCATAGCTCAAGCTTGTGAGAGGCTTAAATCAATGCTATATTCAAGCCCCAATCATGAGCTCTCGAGAGAAATTATCACTCAAAACTTTTATGCTCGGCTTTCTCATGAAGATCGTACCATGGTTGACACTTCTTGTACCGGTTCTTTTATGAAGAAGGATATTGACCACAAGTGGAATTTATTGGAAAGAATCAAACGTAACTCTGAAGATTGGGAGCTTGAAGAAGGTAAGGAGTCAGGTATGAATTTCCAGTTTGATTGCGTTAAATCTTTTGTTGAAACAAACACTTCTAGAGATTTTAGCGCTACGTATGGACTTGACTCTGAGATAGTAGCTTCTCTATGTGAATCTTTTCCTGCTCATATTGATCTTCCCAAAGAGAAGTGGTTTAAGTATCATCCTCCCGTAGAAGTCAACATAGTTAAACCCAATGTAGTTGAAGAGAAAGTCATTTCCTATAATGATCCTATTGTTCCTTGTGCCTACACTGAGAAACCACCTTACCCTGCTAGGAAAAAGGATTATTCTAAAGCTCCAACTGTGATAATTTGGGGTTACATTAGACCACTTGCACCCCCTGAGGAAATTAGAGTTGAACCTAGTGTTGCTATTATCAAAGATCTCTTAGCCGGAGACATAGACGGGCATGTTATCAAATTTTGTGAGGACTCCGCTAGAATTGCTAAACCTCACACGAAAGACAAATACGGACCGTAGTTCGTTTGCCCGTTGTTTCTGTCAAGATAGGAGATCACTGTTATCATGGTTTATGTGATATGGGTGCTAGTGTTAGTGCAATACCCCGGTCCCTATATGATGAAATCAAAGATGAGATTGCACCTGCTGAGTTAGAACCCATTGATGTCACTATTACGCTAGCTAATAGAGACACTATCTGCCCTGTGGGAATTGTGAGAGATTTGGAAGTCTTGTGTGGTAAGACGAAGTATCCTACTGATTTCCTCGTCCTTGCTACTGCACAAGATAGCTTTTGCCCCATCATATTTGGTTGACCCCTTCTCAACACTGTCAATCCTCATATTGATTGCATTAAACAGACTATCATTGTTAGTTTCGAGGGTGTGTCTCACGAATTTAACTTCTCCAAGTTTGGAAGACAACCCCATGAAAAAGAGTCGTCTCGTGGGGATGAAATCGTTGCTCTTGCCTCTATTGTCGTGCCTCCTATGGATACTTTAGAGAAATATCTGCTTGAGCATGAAAATGATATGCATATGGATGAAAGGGATGAGATAGATAAAATTGTTTTAGAACAATATCCTATTCTTAAGAATAATCTGCCTGTTGAACTGCTTGGGGATCCTCCCCCACCAAAGGATGATCCTGTGTTCGAGCTAAAACAGTTACCAGATACACATAAGTATGCCTATCTTGATGAGAAGGAGATATATCCTGTTATTATTAGTGCTCACCTCTCGAATCACGAAGAGAAGAAGTTATTAAAAACTTTGACGAAGCACTGTGCTGCTATTGGATATAATCTTGATGATCTTAAGGGTATTATTCCCACTCTATGTCAGCATAATATTAAAACCGATCCTGATTCTAAGCCAGTTGCTGGTCATCAACGGAGATTAAATCCTAGGATGAAAGAGGTCTTGAGAAAAGAAATACTAAAGCTTCTGGAAGCAGGAATCATTTATCATGTTGCTCATAGTGATTGGGTAAGTCCAGTACATTGCGTACCTAAGAAGGGAGGTATCACCGTCGTTCCTAATGATAAGAATGAACTAATCCCACAGAGGATTATTACTGGCTATAGGATGGTGATAGACTTCCGGAAACTGAACAAGGCAACCAGGAAAGACCATTGTCCTTTGTCGTTTATCGACCAAATGATAGAAAGGCTATCTAAACACACACACTTCTGCTATCTAGACGGTTATTCAGGTTTCTCACGAATACCTGTTGCACAATCTGATCAGGAGAAAACCATTTTCACCTGCCCCTTCGGTACCTTTGCTTATAGACGTATGCCTTTTGGCTTATGCAATGCACCTGCCACCTTTCAAAGATGTATGATGGCTATATTCTCTGACTTTTGTGAAAAGATTGTTGAGGTTTTCATTGATGATTTCTCCATTTACGGTTCTTCCTTTGACGATTGCATCAGCAACCTTGATCGAGTCTTACAAAGATGCAAAGATACCAACCTCGTCTTGAACTGGGAGAAGTGCCACTTCATGGTTAATGAAGGCATCATCTTAGGACACAAAATCTCTGAGAAAGGCATTGAAGTTGATAAGGCTAAGGTTGATGCAATTGAGAAAATGCCTTGCCCCACAGATATCAGAGGTATATGAAGTTTCCTAGGTCATGTTGGTTTCTATAGAAGGTTCATTAAAGACTTCTCTAAGATTTCTAGGCCTCTTACCAACCTCTTGCATAAGGATGTTCCTTTTGTTTTTGATGAGGATTGTGAGGAAGCTTTCGAAATACTTCAGAAGGCCTTGATAACCGCACCTATTGTTCAACCACCTGATTGGAACTTGCCCTTTGAAATCATGTGCGATGCTAGTGATTATGTTGTTGGTGTTGTTCTAGGACAAAGAGTTGATAAGAAGTTGAATGTCATTCACTACGCTAGTAAAACTCTAGACAGTGCCCAAAGAAACTATGCCACTACGGAGAAGGAATTTTTAGCAGTCGTGTTTTCATGTGAAAAGTTCAGATCTTATATAGTTGACTCCAAAGTCATTATTCACTCTGATCAAGATGCTATTAAGTACCTTATGGATAAGAAGGACGCTAAACCTAGGCTAATCAGATGGGTTCTCCTACTACAGGAATTTGATTTGCACGTTGTTGACCGAAAGGGTGCTGATAACCCTGTAGCAGATAACTTGTCCGGGCTAGAGAATGTCCTTGATGAACCACGACCTATTGATGACAGCTTTCTTGATGAGCAATTGAATGTCATCCGCACTTCACATAGTGCATCGTGGTATGCCGATTACTCAAACTATATCATAACCAAATACATACCACCCAGTTTCACCTACAAGCAAAAGAAGAAATTCTTCTTTGATTTGAGACACTACTTTTGGGATGATCCTCACCTTTATAAGGAAGGAGTAGATGGTGTTATTAGACGTTATGTGCCTTAACATGAACAGGGACAGATCCTGCAGAAGTGACATTCCGAAGCCTACAGAGGACACCATGCTGGAGATAGAACTGCTCATAAGGTATTGCAATCAGGTTTCTATTGGCCCGCTCTCTTCAAGGATGCCCGTAAGTTTGTCTTGTCTTCTGACGAATGCCAAAGAATAGGGAATATCAGTAAACGTCAGGAAATGCCTATGAACTATTCACTTGTCATTTAACCATTTGATGTCTGGGGCTTTGATTATATGGGACCCTTCCCGAGTTCCAATGGGTATACTCACATTTTAGTTCTTGTTGATTACGTCACTAAGTGGGTAGAAGCTATCCCCACTAGAAATGCTGATCACCACACCTCTATTAAGATGCTTAAAGAAGTCATTTTCCCAAGATTTGGAGTCCCTAGATATCTGATGACTGATGGCGGTTCACACTTCATTCATGGTGTTTTCCGCAAGATGCTCGCTAAGTATGATGTCAACCATAGAGTTGCATCTCCTTATCTTCCTCAGTCTAGTGGTCAAGTGGAGTTCAGTAATAGGGAGATCAAATTGATCTTACAAAAGACTGTCAATAGATCTCGAAAAAATTGGTCTAGCAAACTTGACGATGCACTATGGGCTTATAGGACTTCTTATAAGAATCCCATGGGCATGTCGCCGTATAAAATGGTTTATGGTAAGGTCTGTCATTTATCTCTTGAGCTAGAACACAAATCTTATTGGGCAATCAAAGAGCTCAACTTCGATTTCAAACTTGCCGGTGAGAAGCGGTTTTTTGATATCAGCTCATTAGATGAATGGAGGGCCCAGGCATATGAGAATGCCAAGTTGTTCAAGGAAAAGGTTAAGAGATGGCACGATAAAAGAATACAAAAACATGAGTTCAATGTAGGAGATTATGTCCTGCTATAAAATTCTCGCTTAAGATTCTTCGCAGGCAAGCTTCTCTCTAAATGGGAAGGTCCCTATGTTGTCGAGGAAGTATATCGTTCCGGTGCTATCAAAATCAATAACACGGAAGGTAATTTTCCGAGAGTGGTAAATGGGCAAAGAATCAAGCATTATATCTCTGGTACTCCCATAAATGTTGAGAGCAATATCATCAATATCATAACTCCAGAGGAGTACATAAGGGATGTTTATCACCCTGTTTCAGACTCTGAAAACGAAGAGGTATGTGTTTCGGTAAGTAATTGGACTCCAAAACTTTTCCAGTAGGAAATTTTCTCCTTTTTGAAATTTATGGAAAAATGGAAAAATAAAAATCAGTCCGGAGAGCGCACGAGGCGGCCACAAGCTTGGTAGCCGCGACCTACCCCCCTGGTCACGGCTACAAGGCTTGTGGGCACCTCGTGTGCCTCTCGGACTCCGTTTTCTTGCGGAGCACTCCTTCTGGTCAAGAAAAAATCATTATATATACGCCCGAGGGTTTTGATCTCCGTATCGCGCAGTTTTCCTCTATTTTTCGTTTCGAGCCTGTTTTCTGCCACAGATCTAGGTCAAGATGTCTTCTCAGGATTCAGAGGGGGAGAGCTATGTGGCTGATTACCTTGCTAACCCCAAGGTCTATGGGGACTTGGAACCATATGGTTGGACCACTGATGAGGAAGAGGACTATGATCCCAAGGGGAAGAAACAAACGAGTTCCGATGAAGAGGAGGCTCCTCTACCTCAACCTGGACACACTCATGTGGAGTTCAAGAAGTCGAGCCTCCCTGACTCAAGGAAGAAGCCTAAGAACTTGTTTATCCCTTCTCGTTTCTTGCAGGAGAGTAAGCAGGAACTTTGTCAAAGAGTGTTGAAGCTTGAGGAGGAAAATGATGATCTGAGAGAGCAGAATTTCATGCTCAAGTGGAAATTAGACAAGCTCAAGACCTCTACAACTAATCCTCCACCACCACCAAAGGAAGACAACTAAGCATTGGTATGGGCAACTCCCTTGGCTTATGCCAAGCTTGGGGGAGTTTCCCTGGTATCGTATCACCTTTATATCTTTTGATTTTACCTTTGTTTTAGTTCTTTCTTTTCCATTTTTTACTTTCTTCTCTTAGTGGGATAAGTATTTAGTGTTTAGTTTGAGTCTTTTGCCTTGTGTCTGCCCCGATGTATTCGAGCTTGCGAGCTATATAATAAAGAGTATCTTAGTCAAGGGCTTTGTTTTGTGCCGTGATCAAAAGTATGAAAAGAACGATAGCATGAAAGATCATGAGATGATCTTTTGGAGAGTGATAGCTTCACATATAACAAGTATGATGATTGAAACTTGTTGAGAATATACCAACATAGACCCCAGTCATTGTTGCAATTAATAAGAAGTAATAAGGAAAGAGAGGTTCACATATAAATATATCTTCCTAGACACTTTCTACAATTGTGAGCACTCACCAAACTATTACATGCTTAGAAGTAGATGTTGGACAAGGAAGACAACATAATGAATTGTGTTTGCTTGGTTCCAAACAATGTTATATGATTAGAGATCCCTTAGCACGTGGCGATTGCTTCCACCTCATATTAGCCAAAACTCCCGCACCAAGTAGAGATACTACTTGAGCATCCATAAACCTTCAAACCAGTCTTGCCATGAGTGTCCACCATAACTACCAATGGATTGAATAAGATCCCTCAATTAAAAGCGACAGACTGCATAATAAAGTTCTTTATCACAGGAGGTAATATAAGTGACGTTCCTCCGTACTAAGAGGACACGCATCCAAACCTCAAAAGCGCATGACAACCTCTGCTTCCCTCTGCGAAGGGCCTATCTTGTACCTTTACCTTTTGTCCTTGTGAAAGTCATGGTGATCAACACCAATTCCCTTTTCCGTCTTCATCTTGGTGAACGTCATATGCTAGGGAAAGATCTATATTCATATATCAACTTGGAGATGAGTACTTATGCTTTATTATTGTTGACTTTACCCTTGAGGTAAATGGTTGGGAGGCAAAATTATAAGCCCCTATCTTTTTCTGTGTCCAACTGAAACTTTTATACCATGAGTACCACGTGAGTTGTAACAATTGTGGAGAACAAAAGAGATGATTGAGTATGTGGATTTGCTCTACAAGCTCTTATTTGAATCTTTGTGATGTTATGATAAATTGCAATTGCTTCAATGACTATGGACTGTTGTTGGCTACTTCTCGGTAAGGTTTTTGATTCATACTTTTCTTTGTGAAGGAATTGTTACTTTCCCATAAGAATCTTTATGATGTATTGTTGTTCTATGTGTGATCATGATGCCCTCATGTCCGTATTTTGTTTTATCGAAACCTTCATCCCCAAACCTGTGGACATGTTTATGGATCTTGGTTTTCGCTTGAGGACAAGCGAGGTTTAAGCTTGGGGGAGTTGATGCGTCCATTCTGCATCATACTTTCATGTTGATATTTATCGCTTTATGGACTGTTATTATACTTTGTGGTACCATACTTATGCCTTTTCTCTCTTATTTTGCAAGGTTTATTTGAAGAGGGAGAATACCGGCAGCTGGAATTCTGGACTGGAAAAGGAGCAAGTCTGAGTCCTCTATTCTACGCAACTCCAAATGCCCTGAAAATCAACGTGGAATTTTTTGGGAATATATAAAAAATGTTGGGCGAAAGAAGTGCCAGAGGGGAGCTGCCAGGGGCCCACAAGCCTGGTAGCCGCGGCGTACCACCTGGCCGCGGCTACAGGGCTTGTGGGAACCCTGGTGGCCCACTGGCCCCCCTCTTCTGCTATATGAAGGGTTTCGTCCGGAAAAAAATCAGGGCGGAGCTTTTTCGAGGAGGCGCCGCCGCCACGAGGCGGAAGTTGAGCAGAACCAATGTAGAGCTCCGGCAGGACGATCCTGCCGGGGAAACTTCCCTCCCGGAGGGGGAAATCGTCGCCATCGTCATCACCAACACTCCTCTCATCAGAGGGGACTCGTCTCCATCAACATCTTCATCCGCACTATCTCATCTCCAAACCCTAGTTCATCACTTGTAACCAATCTCCGTCTCGCGACTCCGATTGGTACTTGTAAGGTTGCTAGTAGTGTTGATACCTCTTTGTAGTTGATGCTAGTTGGATTACTTGGTGGAAGAGTTTATGTTCATATCCTTCATGCTACTCATTATACCTCTGATCATGATTATGATTATGATTTGTGAGTAGTTACTTTTGTTCCTGAGGACATGGGATAAGTCATGCTAATAATAGTCATGTGAATTTGGTATTCGTTCGTTATTTTGATATGTTGTATGTTGTACTTTCCTCTAGTGGTGTTATGTGAACGTCGACTACATAACACTTCACCATTATTTGGGCCTACAGGAAGGCATTGGGGAGTAGTAAGTAGATGATGGGTTGCTAGAGTGACAGAAGCTTAAACCCCAGTCCATGCGTTGCTTCGTAAGAGGCTGATTTGGATCCACTAGTTTAATGCTATGGTTAGACGTTGTCTTAATTCTTCTTTTGTAGTTGCGGATGCTTGCGAGAGGGGTTAATCATAAGTGGTATGCTTGTCCAAGTAAGGGCAGTACCCAAGCGCCGGTCCACCCACATGTCAAACTATCAAAGTAACGAACATGAATCATATGAACACGATGAAACTAGCATGACAGAAATTCCCGTGTGTCCTCGGGAGCGTTTTTCCTCCTATAAGACTTTGTCTAGGCTTGTGCCTTGCTACAAAAGGGATTGGGCCACTTTGCTGCACTGTTGCTACTCCTCTTACTTGTTACTTTTCACCTGCTACGTTTCACCTCACTACACCATCACTTGTTACTGCTACTTTCAGTGCTTGCAGTTATTGCCTTGCTGAAAACCGTTTATCAGAGCCTTCTGCTCCTCGTTGGGTTCGACACTCTTACTTATCAAAAGGACTACGATTGATCCCCTATACTTGTGGGTCATCACCGGCCAAAGAGACCAAGCAGGTGCCACTCGACCCTGCGAACCCCAAGCAGTGCGTCACCATCGGGGCTCACCTTAGCCCCAAAGAGGAAGGCGAGTTCGTCGAATTCCTCCGTGAGAATCAGGACATCTTTGCATGGTCTCCCAAAGACATGCCTGGTGTTCCGACGAAGTACGCCGAGCACAAACTTCACGTGCGACCGGATGCAAAGCCGGTGAAACAACCTTTGCGCCGCTTCACCGAGGGGAAGCGACGCACAATTGGGGAAGAGATTGCCCGGCTCCTTGCAGCCGGCTTCATCACGGAGGTTTTCCTCACGGACTGGTTAGCCAATCCAGTCCTGTTGCTGAAGAAGAACAACACCTAGCGAATGTGTATCGACTACACGCCTGAATAAGGCATGCCCAAAACACCCTTTCGCTTTGCCCAGGATAGATCAAGTGATCGAGTCCACAGCTGGGTGCAAACTGCTTTCGTTTCTAGATGCTTATTCAGGCTACCATCAAATCAAGCTGGATCCAGCTGATTGCCTGAAGACCTCCTTCATCACGCCCTTCGGGGCCTACTGCTACACCACCATGACGTTCGGTCTGAAGAACGCTGGTGCGACATTCCAACGCTGCATGCAGCAGTGCCTACTGCCATAGATTGGCAGAAACATCCACGTCTATGTGGATGATATCGTCGTCAAGACCAAGCAACACTTCAGCCTCCTCGACGACTTGCGGGAGACATTCGCCAACCTGCGTGAATACAAGATCCGGCTAAACCCGGAGAAGTGCGTCTTCGGGGTTCCAGGCGGCAAGCTCTTGGGGTTCTTCGTGTCCGCTCGTGGCATCGAAGCGAACCTTGAGAAAATCGGCACCATCGAGCGGATGGTGAAGCCGTCTTGAATCCTAGACGTCCAGAAGTTCGACGGCTGCCTAGCGTCCCTTAGCCGGTTCGTCAGCCGGCTCGGCGAGAAGGCGCTTCCACTCTACCAGCTCATGAAGAAAACAATTAAGTTCGAGTGGAACGACCAGGCGGGCGAAGCCTTCCACGACCTCAAGCGGGTCATCTCAAGTCTGCCAATCTTGGCAGCACCGGCTGAAAGGGAACCCATTCTCATATACATTGCAGCGACCACTCGCGTGGTTAGTGTAGTGCTGGTAGTCGAGCGCAAGGAGGAGGGCAAGGTATTGTTAGTGCAATGCACTATCTACTACCTCAGCGAGGTCTTGTCCGCCTCCAACCAAAACTACCCCCACTTCCAGAAAATGTGTTATGGTGTTTACCTTGCCGCAAAGAAGTTGAAGCAATACTTCCAAGAGCATGCCTTCACTGTGGTGAGCACTGCTCCACTTTCAGAAATCATGGGCAACCGTGACGCGACTGGCCGGATCGTCAAGTGGTCCATCTCCATGGATGACCACGACATCCACTACGAGCCTCGCACTACCATCAAGTCTCACGTGGTGGCCGACTTCCTTGTCGACTGGGCTGAAACCGAGTTTGAGCCGCCGCCTCCAGATTCCACTCATTGGCTTGCCAAGGAGACTGGTATGCGGCGGCTCCTTTGCTTCGGTGACTCGGACCTTGTGGTGCAGCAAGTCTCTGGCGAATGGGACGTCAGGGACGCTAACATGGCGAGCTACCGCTTCCTCATCCAGCAGATCAGCGGCCTGATGACCCACAAGTATAGGGGATCAATCGTAGTCCTTTCGATAAGTAAGAGTGTCGAACCCAACGACGAGCAGAAGGCTCTGATAAACGGATTTCAGCAAGGTAATAACTGCAAGCACTGAAAGTAGCGGTAACAAGTGATTGTGTAGCGAGGTGAAACGTAGCAAGCAAAGAATAAGAAGTAACAAGTAGTAGCAATGGTGCAGCAAGTGGCCCAATCCCTTTTGTAGCAAGGGACAAGCCTGAACAAAGTCTCATAGGAGGAAAAACGCTCCCGAGGACACACGGGAATTTCTCTCATGCTAGTTTCATCATGTTCATATGATTCACGTTCGTTACTTTGATAGTTTGATATGTCGGTGGACCGGCGCTTGGGTACTGCCCTTACTTGGACAAGCATCCCACTTATGATTAACCTATCTCGCAAGCATCCGCAACTACAAAAGAAGAACTAAGACAAAGTCTAACCATAGCATTAAACTAGTGGATCCAAATCAGCCCCACACAAAGCAACGCATAGACTGGGGTTTAAGCTTCTGTCACTCCAGCAACCCATCGTCTACTTACTACTCCTCAATGCCTTCCTCTAGGACCAAATATGGTGAAGTGTTATGTAGTCGACATTCACATAACACCACTAGAGGAAAAACAACATACAGCATATCAAAATACCGAACGAATATCAAATTCACATGACTATTATCGGCATGACTTATCCCATGTCCTATGGAACAAAAGTAACTACTCACAAAGCATAATAATAATCATGATCAGAGGTGTAATGAATAGCATCAAGGATCTGAACATAAACTCTTCCACCAAGTAATCCAACTAGCATCAACTACAAAGAGTAATCAACACTACTAGCAACCTTACAAGTACCAATCGGAGTCGCGAGACGAAGATTGGTTACAAGAGATGAACTAGGGATTGGAGAGGAGATGGTGCTGATGAAGATGTTGATGAAGATGCCACCCCTCCGACGAGAGGAGTCTTGGTGATGAAGATGGCGACGATTCCCCCCTCCGGGGGGGGGGGGGGGAGTTTCCCCGGCACGATCGTCCTACCGGAGCTCTAGATTGGATCTACTCAAGTTCCGCCTCGTGGCGGCGACGAAACCACAAAAAAGCTCTCCCTTGATTTTTTTTGGACCAGGACGCTTCATATAGCAAAAGAGGGGGCTAGTGAGCCGTGAGGGAGCCCACAAGCCCCCACTCCGCCACCAGGGGGTGGCGGTGTCAGGGCTTGTGGCACCCTGGCAGCCCCGCTCCGGTAGTTCTTTTGCCCAGTATTTTTTATATAATCCAGAAAAAATCCACGTAACTTTTCATGGCATTTGGAGATGTGCAGAATAGTGGACTAGGATTTGCTCCTTTTCTAGTCCAGAATTCCAGCTGTCTGAATTCTCCCTCTTCAAATAAACCTTGCAAAATAAGAGAGAAAAGGCATAAATATGGTACCACAAGTAATATAACAGCCCAAGAAGCAACAAATATCAACATGAAAGCATGATGCAAAATGGACGTATCAACTCCCCCAAGCTTAGACCTCGCTTGTCCTCAAGTGAAAACCAAGTTCCATAAACATGTCCACATGTTGAGGGACGAAGGTGTCGATAAAACATAATATGGACATGAGGGCATCATGATCACACATTGAACAGCAATACATCATAAAGATTCTTATGGGAAAGTAACAATTCCTTCACAAAGCAAAGCATGAAGCAAAAACCTTACCGAGAAGTAACCAACAATAATCCATAGTCATTGAAGCGATTGCAATTTATCACAACATCAGAAAGAGTCAAATAAGAGCTTGTAAGGCAAACCCACATACTCAATCATCTCTTTCGTTTTCCACAATTGTTACAACTCACGTGGTACTCATGGTGTCAAAGTTTCAGCTGGACACAGAGGAAGATAGGGGCTTATAGTTTTGCCTCCCAACGGTTTACCTCAAGGATAAAGTCAACAACAATAAAGCATGAGTACTTAACTCCAAGTTGATATATGAATATAGATCTTTCCCAAGCATGTGACGGTAGCCAATACAAAGGCAAAAAGGGAATTGGTGAAGATCACCATGACTCTTACAAGGGTAAAAAGTAAAGGTACAAGATAGGCCCTTCGCAGAGGGAAGCAGAGGTTGTCATGCGCTTTTGAGGTTTGAATGTGTGTCCTCTTACTGCGGAGGAACATCACTTTATATTGCCTCCTGTGATAAAGAACTTTATTATGGAGTCTGTCGCTTTTATGTCTTCCTCATCACAGGTTCGTACAAAGCTTATTTTCCACACACTAATAGATCATACATATTAGAGAGCAATTTTTATTGCTTGCACCGATGACAACTTACTTGAAGGATCTTATTCAATCCATAGGTAGGTATCGTGGACTCTCATGGCAAAACTGGTTGGAGGTTTATGGATGCACAAGTAGTATCTGTACTTGCTGCGGGAGTTTTGGCTAATATGAGGTGGAAGCAATCGCCACGTGCTAAGGGATCTCTAATCATATAACATTGTTTGGAACCAAGCAAACACAATTCATTATGTTGTCTTCCTTGTCCAACATCTACTCCTAAGCATGTAATAGTTTGGTGAGTGCTCACAATTGTAGAAAGTGTCTAAGATGATATATTTATATGTGAACCTCTCTTTCCTTATTACTTCTTATTAATTGCAACAATGACTGGGGTCTATGTTGGTATATTCTCAACAAGTTTCAATCATCATACTTGTTATATGTGAAGCTATCACTCTCCATAAGATCATCTCATGATCTTTCATGCTATCGTTCTTTTCATACTTTTGATCACGGCACAAAACAAAGCCCTTGACTAAGATACTCTTTATTATATAGCTCGCAAGCTCGAATACATCGGGGCAGACACAAGGCAAAAGACTCAAACTAAACACTAAATACTTATCCCACTAAGAGAAGAAAGTAAAAAATGGAAAAGAAAGAACTAAAACAAAGGTAAAATCAAAAGATATAAAGGTGATACGATACCAGGGCAACTCCCCCAAGCTTGGCATAAGCCAAGGGAGTTGCCCATACCAATGCTTAGTTGTCTTCCTTTGGTGGTGGTGGAGGAGTAGTTGTAGAGGTCTTGAGCTTGTCTAATTTCCACTTGAGCATGAAATTTTGCTCTCTCAGATCATCATTTTCCTCCTCAAGCTTCAACACTCTTTGACAAAGTTCCTGCTTACTCTCCTGCAAGATACGAGAAGGGATAAACAAGTTCTTAGGCTTCTTCCTTGAGTCAGGGAGGCTCGACTTCTTGAACTCCACATGAGTGTGTCCAGGTTGAGGTAGAGGAGCCTCCTCTTCATCGGAACTCGTTTGTTCCTTCCCCTTGGGATCATAGTCCTCTTCCTCATCAGTGGTCCAACCATATGGTTCCAAGTCCCCATAGACCTTGGGGTTAGCAAGGTAATCAGCCACATAGCTCTCCTCCTCTGAATCCTGAGAAGACATCTTGACCTAGATGTGCGGCAGAAAACAGGCTCGAAACAAAAAATAGAGGAAAACTGCGCGATACGGAGATCAAAACCCTCGGGCGTATATATAATGATTTTTTCTTGACCAGAAGGAGTGTTCCGCAAGAAAACGGAGTCCGAGAGGCACACGAGATGCCCACAAGCCTTGTAGCCGTGACCAGGGGGGTAGGCCGCGGCTACCAAGCTTGTGGCCGCCTCGTGCGCTCTCCGGACTGCTTTTTATTTTTCCATTTTCCATAAATTTCAAAACGGAGAAAATTTCCTACTGGAAAAGTTTTGGAGTCCAATTACTTACCGAAACACATACCTCTTCGTTTTCAGAGTCTGAAACAGGGTGATAAACATCCCTTATGTACTCCTCTGGAGTTATGATATTGATGATATTGCTCTCAACATTTATGGGAGTACCAGAGATATAATGCTTGATTCTTTGCCCATTTACCACTCTCGGAAAATTACCTTCCGTGTTATTGATTTTGATGGCACCGGAACGATATACTTCCTCGACAACGTAGGGACCTTCCCATTTAGAGAGAAGCTTGCGTGCGAAGAATCTTAAGCGAGAATTTTATAGCAGGACATAATCTCCTACATTGAACTCATGTTTTTGTATTCTTTTATCGTGCCATCTCTTAACCTTTTCCTTGAACAACTTGGCATTCTCATATGCCTGGGCCCTCCATTCATCTAATGAGTTGATATCAAAAAACCGCTTCTCACCGGCAAGTTTGAAATCGAAGTTGAGCTCTTTGATTGCCCAATAAGCTTTGTGTTCTAGCTCAAGAGGTAAATGACAGGCCTTACCGTAAACCATTTTATACGGCGACATGCCCATGGGATTCTTATAAGAAGTCCTATAAGCCCATAGTGCCTCGACATGCCCAGGTGATACGATCCAGGGCAACTCCCCCAAGCTTGGCAGAAGCCAAGGGGATTGCCCATACCAATGCTTAGTTGTCTTCCTTTGGTGGTGATGGTGGTGTTGTTGGAGCAGTCTTGAGCTTAACTAATTTCCACTTGAGCAAAAAGTTCTGCTCCCTTAGATCGTCATTTTCCTCCTCAAGTTTCAAACTCTATGGAAAAGCTCATGCTTACTCTCCTGCAAGAAACGAGAAGGGATAAATAAGGTCTTAGGCTTCTTCCTATGGTCAGGGAGGCTTGACTTCTTGAACTCCACATGGGTGTTTGCAGGTTGAGGTAGAGGATCCTCCTCTTCATCGGAACTCGTTTGCTCCTTCCCTTTGGGCTCATAGTCCTCTTCCTCATCAGTGGTCCAGCCATATGGTTCCAAGTCCCCATAGACCTTGGGGTTAGCAAGGTAGTCAGCGACATAGCTCTCTCCCTCTGAATCTTGAGAAGACATCTTGACCTAGATCTGCGGCAGAACAAGCTCGAAACGAGAACAGAGGAAAACTTCGCGATACGGAGATCAAAACCTTTGGGCAACTATATGTTGATTTTTTCTGGGCCAGAAGGAGTCCTCCGCAAGAAAACGGAGTCCGGGAGGCACACAAGGTGCCCACAAGCTTGCCCTCCGCCACCAGGGGGTAGGGGCGGTGGCAGGGCTTGTGGCCGCCTCGTTCGCTCTCCGGACTTCTTTTTATTTTTCTAATTTTCCAAAAATTCCAAAATAGAAGAAATTTCCTATTGGAAAGGTATCGGAGTCCAATTTCTTACCGAAACAGATACATCTTCGTTTTCAAGGTCTGAAACAGGCTGATAAACATCCCTTATGTACTCCTCTGGAGTTATAACATTGATGATATTGGTCTCAACATTTATCACTACTGGAATCTGCTGGTTTGCCGATAGCCAGAGCTGACGGCAAAGGACAGTTTAACTGATGGCAAAGGCTTTGCCGTCAGTGAGCTGTCGGCAAAGGTACCGGCCAAGATTTTATCGGCAATCACCTTCTTTGCCGACAGCCGGAGCTCCACCGACGGCAAAGACTTTGCCATCAGCTTTGTGGCACGGGCTGACGGCAAAGAGCAGTGGCGGCAACGGCGCAGGCCGAGCTCCGTTAGAAGGTTAACGGCAGGCTTTGCCCACAGCCGTAGCAAAGCTGACGGCAAAGCCTCTCCTCTTTGCCCACAGCCGTAGCAAAGCTGACGACAAAGCCTCTCCTCTTTGCCCACAGTTGTAGCAAAGCTAAAGGCAAAGCCGAAACCCCTAGGCCCCCTAGGTCCCCTCTTTGCCCACAGCCGTAGCAGAGCTGACGGCAAAGCCGAAACCCCTGGGCCTTGGCCGCCTCTTTGCCGACAGCTGGAGCCCAGCTGATGGCAAAGCCGAGAATTTGGTATTGCCAGGATACACAGGCTGCCGCCACGTGTCTTCTTTGCCGTCAGTGAGCTATAGGAAAAGACCCTCTCTGCTTTTTTTCATATTTGTTTTCTGTTAATTCCCTGCATTTGCAAAACATAGATACAAACAGCAACATATATATATTGAATCTTCCCCTAAACAGCACCACAAGTGCATCACAAAGTGCAAACAGCACAACACAAGTGCAAACAACACGAATATATGTCATTAAAGTGCAAACAAGATCACAAAGTATTACAAAGAATCACAAGTGCATCCACAAATACAATTGCATTACAAAGTTCATCTAGGACTACACAAGTGCATTACAAAGTCTCGAGCATCCATCCATATGCCATGCTGCTTTATCAAAATCTGCATAGTGAGAAAGAATTTAGAAGAAGAATACAATAAGAAAGAAGTTATCTAAATTAAGCTAAGCAATTAGAAGAAGAAATGGAAGAAGAAGAAGAAGAACAAGAAGAAGAAGTGGAAGAAGTGGAAGAAGAAGAAGAAGAAGAAGATAGAGAAAAAGAAAGAAGAGAGGTTATCTTTTTCTCCTCTTTCTTCTTCTCTTATTTCTTCATCTCTTGTTTGTTCTTCTCTTCTGGTTTCTTTTAAAACTTTCTAAACTAATTATGTCATTTTTGAGCTCTAATATCAACTAGAATTTACTAAGCTAACTAAACCATGGCTAATATCAACTAGAATTTACTAAGCTAACTAAAGCCTGGCATAATCTAAGTTGATCTAAACAATAAGAAGAATAAGAAGGAGAGGAATAACTTACCAAATGCCAGGAAACGAAGGAGAAGTTGCATCTCCGTTGGTCACTGGGTTGCTAGGGCTCTCACCAGGAGAAGTAAAGGGATCGTGGGATTCAACTCTTGAATGATGCTGCAACAAGGCAAGAGTTAAAATATGTGGTTAGTACGGCAACAGACAATGGTATAAGACCGTGCAAGGTTGGTCATTGAAAGGGAACTCACCGTTCCCACCGGAGAAGGCATCGGCGGAGGGGGCGGCAAACCTTGCTTCTCACACATAGCCTGCAAATTAGTTTTCGAGGAGTCAAAGAAATAGCCTTGTTGCGTCTCACACATAGCCTTGCTTCTCACACAACTGACTTACCGCAACGAAGTCGTGCATGGCCTTCGCATGGGCATTATTGTGTGCCCTCTCCTCGTCAAGCAACCTCTGCGTATTCCGGTCCCTCTCCTCCAACAAGAGCCTGGTGGCCTCCCTCTCCTTCATAAGTGCGGCCTGCAACCACTCCTCAAAAGGAATTTTCATCATCCATCCAGGGACAAAAGAACGAAAGAAATAATGAAGAAAACTAACCTCGATGGCAAGATCAACTGGCCTCGCGCGTTGCCGTATTGCAGGAGCGGAGCTCGTTTGCCTCGACTTGATCTGAGGTAGAGTCTCAGTGATAGGGACGAAGCCATCACACATGGCCAGCGTGCCATGACTCTTACCGCCACCAGAGATCATTAACGCCTCTGGATCGATAGGATTCTGGCTCGGGTCAAAGTCAGGCCCGCGCAGCTGTTTGACCACCTCAGAATAAGACGTCTTCTTGCTGTAGGCGGACAGGCTTGTGTACGCCGACGGCCCGTCCCCCTCAGAATATGCCTTCGCCGTCTTGTACGAGCCCTTATGGGCCATGCTAAACGCGGCGTATCCCTCAGGCTCGGGCTGATTATTGTGTTTGGCCTACATGAAAAGACAAAGAATTAGTACAACAAAAATCATGAACGAACGAATTATTGATGAAACAAAACAAGGCACACATACCCATTTTTGGCGTATTGCTTGATGTTGGCATTGCCTTGGTGGTGTGGCACACCAACCAATTGGGCACGACGGTCCTTGGCCATAGTGTGGGTGCTCAACCAAGCCTCTGTGCACCACGTGTCCGTTATCATCTCCCAACAATCCATCTTATCAGCCAACCATCTCGGGGGCACCTATGAATGTAAGTTAATAAAGAATGAAACTAAGTATTATAACTAAATAGACCTAACTAGCCCTAAGAATTGATCTTTGGAATGTACATACCTCCATGTACTCGGTCTTATCAAGGAAAATCTTTCGACATTCAGTCTTTGTCTTCGGCTCCCCTTGCTTGGCGTACCAATCTCGAACAGCCTGAACACGCAGCTCGTGCCTCGTCTTATTCAATAAACTCTTGCACTCTTTCACGAGGTTCTTCTTGGTCGCTCCTCCGTCCCCTCCTCGACCCTAAAGTAACTCTGCAATTATGCCAAATAGATGCATAGATGAATAGTGAAATGATTTGGAAGGAAATAACAATATATAACATTGTATACTTTTTATTGGGTAAAATAATAGTTACCCAAAAATCAGCCAACACCTTGTCGGCCACGCTCACGCAAACAACACCATTGACATGTGTGTTTTCCGGGAGCAGAGCGGCTTGGTAGTGCTCCCACTTGAGTCCTGGCTCGGGAACCATACCCTCACCGGGCAACTGCACTATCCCGGGGAAGTGCTCCCTAAGTAAAGCACCAAGAAGGCAGTTTGGATTCCGGGTATTCTGCAGGTAATCCCACCCCCTACATAATGATAAGGCAAAGACATTAGCTACTTGGTGAAATATAATGATATAAGGTACACAATATATATCAACTTACTTCTCGCCTTCTGGCTTAATTAACGGCGTGTGCTGCAAGTCCAATCGGTTTGGAACTCGTGTCATACCACGTTGGTAGACTGACTTGCTGGCAGCCCCCTCAGCCTCCGCCTCAGCACCCTCCGCCTCAGCCTCCGCCTAAGCCCCCTGCATCGGTGTCTCCTCCTGGACGGTAGGATCCCGCACCGGCGACACCCTCGTCTGCAAGGATGAAGTGGCCGAGGGTGGTGGCGACTGGCTCCTATCATGCAGCCTCCCTCTCCCACGACCACGTCCTCTGCCTCTCTTCTTTCCTACGCCTCTCCCACGGGGCTCCTCGGCAAAGCTCTGCAACAAAGTTCTCCGTAGCTGCCCAGGTGCTATCCTCAACTTATCCCCGCCTGCCATGTCTCACCACCTGTAACGATAAATAGTTAAATAATTAGTACAAATTCAAGGACAATAATTCAATGAACAATAATAAATACATGAATAATTCAACTAATAATTAAATAATTAAACAACAATGTTTGGATGCATACAAAGTACTAATAGTCTGGATCATCTGTCTCTTCTCCATGGTCAATTGAAGCAAAATCATCATCAGTATCACACGTGTCGTCATGACTGATATCGTCATCGGGTTCAAGGACATCATGTGGAAGGCCTTTTTGTAAACGATCAAGCATTGATAGCTCATCGGCATTGGTAACTTCTTCTACTTCCACTTCTTCCTCATCATCACGTGAGTCTTGTTCCTCCGTGTTCAGGGTGGATGTAAAGCAGTTTCGGGTACGACGTCTGACACGACGTGATTCTTGGAAAAATTCTCCATCATATGTTATTGGGTCAATTTAAGGTTCATAATCGTCTTCATTTGGGGGAGGTGGTCTAAGATGTGGCGGCACATCGAACACGACATACCAACCTTCTAGGTTCTTAACACTTTGACGACAGTATGGCAGATAGAAAACTTGGGTGGCCTGTTGAGCCACAATATAGACATCGGCACCGCTTAACTGCCTGTCTTGTCGAGTTTCGACAATCCCAAGATGTTCATGAGTCCGTCTTGTCTTAGTAGGATCGAACCAATGACATTTGAACACAACAACGTTCGGAGGAATTTCACCATAATAATGAAGTTCGTAGACTTCTTCAAGTCTTCCATAATACTCGACACCTCCCTCGCCTATAGCAGAGACACCGGAATTGTTTGTTTTTCGACCGGGCATTGAAAGCTCTTTGCTAGCAGTACGAAAGCGATACCCGTTGATGTCGTACTTCTGAAATGTACGGACCTTAAAGTCAAAACCATTAGCTATTTGTCTCAATTCATCGTCGACTTGCTCATCTGAATTAGCCTAGAAGTTAAGAAAAGATAGAGTTTGGTGTGTTACTCATGAGTAATAGCAACAAAGGAAATCACTTATTATATATAAGGGAGGTACCGTTTTTTTGAACCAAGAGATGAAACCGGGATAGCCGCCTCCTGTCTTTTCAAGAAGTTCATACTCGAGAATGGATTCTTTCTCGATTGCAACACCATTCGAGAATTGTTCGACGTATCGACTGTATCAATTAATAATAGTTGTTAGACACAAAACTTGTTAAAAGTTGCGAAACAATGTACAGAGCACTTACTCGATGTATGGCCGAACTTCTGTTAAATTGTTCAATATATACATCGTTAGTGTGCGCCACTCCTCGACGCACAGCAACTTTGGTTTTCCCACACCAGAAGGTGCGAGCTTCCCTTTGAAAAGGCTGAGATTGGATTCACGTCGTTTGGGGTCGCCCAGATTGTACCGAGGCTTTGGATTATGCAAGTTGTGCATAGTGGCGTCATAGTGTGCTGTTACGAAATTTGTCGCCTCCTCGGTAATGAACGCCTCGGCCATCGATGCTTCAATTCTACCTTTATTTTTACATTTTCCTCAAAGTGTCTTCTGCATTCTTTCAGTTGCGTAGCACCAATGATTTTGCACAGGGCCACCCCATCTTGCCTCGGTTGGGAGATGCAAAATCATGTGTTGCATCGGATTAAAGAAGCCCGGTGGAAAAATCTTCTCTAACTTGCAAAGCAACTCAGGCGCCAACTCTTCCATGTCATCTATCAAGGCACGCGACAACTCTTTAGCACAAAGAACACGGAAGAAATAGCTCAACTCGGCCAATACTAGCCATTCAGCCTCGGGGATATAACCACGCAACATCACCGGCATTATCCGCTCAAGCCATATGTGCCAATCATGACTCTTGAGCCCAAAAAATTTCATTTTTTCAATGCTCACTCCCCTCGCTAGATTCGCAGCATACCCATCGGGGAACATCAACTTTTTTTGCACCCACAAGAGGATTTCCCTTATTGCTCCCTTCTCAAGATTGTACCAGGCAGGTGGTTTGGACCAATTTTTTCTTCCTTTCAGTTCTCGCATGTTTAGTGATGGCCTATCACACATAGTCTCCTGGTCAACTCTAGCCTTTGTATTATCTTTGCCCTTATCAGTGCCAAAAAATGTGCCAAGAAGGGCCTCGACGATATTCTTTTCAGTGTGCATCATGTCAATGTTGTGTGGAAGTAAGAGGTCTTTGAATTAGGGGAGATCCCAGATGCATGGCTTGTGGGTCCAGGCGTGTTCCTCATTATAACCCAAGAAATACCCTGGACGGTTTGGATCAGGCTCCATAGATTTTAACTGTTCATTAATTGGTGCCCCCGTCAACGCAGGTGGTGCAGAGTGTTTGACAACTTTACCTTTCATGAAATTCTTCTTCTCTTTTCTGAATGGATGGTCCATAGGCAAGAGCTGTCTATGCAAGTCAAAGCAGGAATACTTCCCACCCGCCGGCAACCAATGAAACTTAAGAGCTGCCTTGCATTGTGGGCATGGGAACCTTCCATGCACACACCAGGCAACGAAAAGCGCAAATGCTGGCAGATCATGCAACGAGTATTGGTACCAAACATACATTTGAAAGTTCTCTTTCTTAGCTGCGTCGTATGTGTTGACCCCATTCACCCAAGCTTCTTTCAAGTCATCCATCAGCGGTTGCATGTACACACTCATATTCTTCCCCGGGTATTTTGGCCCTGGAACTATCAACGTCAGAAATATGTGCTTTCTTTGCATAATGGATGATGGTGGAAGATTGAGGGGAATGACAAATACAGGCCAGCAACTATATTGGGTAGCCGTCATACCAAAAGGATTGAACCCATCGAGGCTGATGGCGATTCGACAATTCCTTGGTTCTTTAGCTTTTTCCTTATGTATAGTATCGAATGCTTTCCATGTGTCACCATCTGAAGGGTGTACCAACATCGGAACTCTGTGTTCATCTAATTCTTTCCTAATTCCATGTTTGTGCCATGTCATCTGTTTTGCTGTTTCTTCGAGCATGTAAAGTCGTTGAAGTCTTGGTAGGATCGGCAGATACCGTAGGACACTCACGGGGATTTTGCTCTGCTTCTTATCACCTTCACCGTTTTCTACCTCAACATATCTGGAGGACTTGCAAAATGGACAATATGTTTCCTCCGCATACTCTTTCCTAAATAAGGCACATCCCTTCTCACAAGCATGTATCTGCTCATACGGCATCTTGAGTGCACTAAGGATTTTGTTTGACTCATATAGGTTTGAAGGCATAATATGACCTTCTGGTAGAAAGCGCCCAAATAGGGTCATCACTGAGTCAAACAGATCTCTTCCAATGTTGAACTGGGCTTTCAGAGCCATTACTTGTGCGATGGCATCTAGCTGAGAAATCTTAGTGTGCTCGTGAAGAGGACGTTTTGAAGACTCCAACACGGCATAGAAGGCTTTCGCCGATTCCTCCATCTCTTCGTCCTTGTTCCGAGCATCATCAAAGTCATCCACCATGTCTTCAATCCCTGTACCATGATCATCGGTGCACCGACGCAACACCTCGTCTCTGTTACGTTCGGCCGACTCACCATGAAATGTCCACAAGGTATAGCCAGGAGTAAAACCACGCATCTGCAGGTGTTTACCCATTACATCCTTTGTCTGTCGCGAATAATTCTTGCACTTAGTGCAGGGGCACCATGTTTTTGGCTGGCCTTTAGAAAACGCCGTTTCCACGAATTCATAGGTTTTGCTCAACCATTCATCGGTCATATCTCTCTGACTATGGTGACCGGTGTACATCCATTCACGATCAGTCATTCTGGCAAGCTAGCTACATAGTATCCACATATAAAACAATATAAAATATCGATTCATCAAGTATGTTAAATTAATTATGGCCATTTTTTAATCATGGTTAATACATTGGGATGCACGGCATGCACACCTACCAGCTACTAGGTAAAGATGGGTCCTAATCCCACCCGAGTATGTGTAGATTGGGTCATTTCCCACTGCTCTGCTCCCGACCCAACGCAAAATTTCGGCAGCACCTCCCTGCTGTTCTCCTGATACACGTCTCGGCAACTAACCGAGAGGATGTGTACCCGGAGAACAACAAGGAGGAGCAGTCAAAACTCTGCATGGGATCCGGAGCAAAGCGTGGGAAACGACCCAATCTACACATACCCGGGCTATCAATGGATAACGTTGGACAATTCGAAAGAATCACCGTTATAAATATGCAAATGCATGCATATTTATGACAGGAACCCTTTCGAACCGGAGACGCATATTGGTTACGCAACACCTTTGCATTTTAATACTAAAAATACCTAGCTAGATAGTGTCATCAGCACGAAGGCCGGAACAGAGCAAAATAAAGGGGGTGGAGGAGGAGTTAACAAATGTGCTCACTTTCGAATGCAGGGGAGGTCGTCGAAAACCAATCCCTCGCGGAGAAGCTACTACACATTTAAATGCACTCAATCAACACAAATACGCACTCGCGGTAATTAAGCTAACTAATACTAACATCTACCATTTAAATGCATTTTTCTAAAACTCTGAATCTCCATATCTTTACATGCGAAATACTTAAATTTCACTACTAAATTGTGATCTTCGGGGGCATAATTCATAGATAGAACTCAATTCTATGTGATTACTCGATTATGGACTTACTTTACTGATTTATTTCATGTTTTTGCAATACCACTAATGAATGCTTTGCGAGTTTGTCACTATTCTTGATGTTCAGAATATAAATTTCAGGAAGGATTTGGGTTTGTTTTGTTGCAAGAACTCTTTTTTGCAGCCACGAATATGGAGATAAGGCAAACCACACATGTTTTTGCGTCATGATATATAGACACATACCATTGCTATGTACTCTAATTTGTGCAATTGTTCTCCAAAACTACTTTGAGTGTGATGCATTCAGGTTTTTTGTGTAGAGCTAATATTACTTCCCCTATTTTGTAGATTAATAAAGTTCTTCGAGTAATCTATACTTATACTAATTAGGGGCTCCCAAGAAATTCCTACATTAATTAGAAATTAGGAGCCGTTAATCTGGTGGGACCAAGTTATTACGGTGTAGATTACTCTATATAATATGAAGTTGGCAATATATATTATGTTATTTTTATACTATGGAAATACCAGATATTTCTAATTCAATCTCTCACATATCCGTTTTTGTCAGTTACGCATCCCTCACGTATATCTATCTCAAAAAATAATATCTCTAACGTATCTCTCTCTCTCTCTTAACATATAGTCCAAGTTTTTTACAACTGCACCACGTTCTACATCAATGTATAGTAGTGCAGACGAGTATAATATGGAACGACCAGCTCATCCTTTAGTTAGTTAACACAACGTGTAAATGCTAATGTTTTTGCACACCACTACATGCATAATTATGAACAGTGGTCGTATATCATTGTTCTTTCCCCTCATCACTAGCAGAATCTAATTTCAAACAGATGGCAGATCAACGGTGTTTCATGCTAATGTTTTCAAGTTTACCAAAAATTTGGTTTGTACTTCAAATTTAATTTCATAAAGGTGTTTATCAACAATTAACAGTTAGAAGGGTTAGAGCTTCGTACCTGGCGCGGACGGACCGGCGGGAGGGAGAGGCCCCGCGCTTCCTCCGCGGAGGAGGGGAGGAGGAGGGGACTCCGTCGGCGTCGGGCGGTGGGGCGGCGGGGGCCGGGGCGGGCGGCGCCTCATCGTCCGGCGGCTGGCGGCGGGCACGCGTCCAGGCGGAGCGGCGAGGGCCTGAGCCGGAGGGGGCGGCGCAGGGCGGCGCGAGGAGGCGCAGGGCGGGGCGGGCGAGGGGCGGCGCAGGGCGGGGCGGCGAGGGGCGGCGCAGGGCGGGGCGGCGCAGGGCGGGGCGTGGGAGAGCAGGGCGTGGGACGGTTTTTTTTTTATAACAGGGCGTGGGACGGTTGAGAGAGAGGAGGTCGTGGCTGGGGATAAGGCAGCTGTCTTTGCCCTCAGCCAGCTGTCGGCAAAGACAGCCGTTAGTCTTTGCCCTCAGCTAGTTGTCGGCAAAGACAGCCCCCGTTTTTTTTCTGGTCGAGGCGGCGACTGGGTTAGCCCCTATGCCGTCAGCCTTCCTATGCCGACAGCTTTTTTGTCCTTTGCCGTCAGCTGGCTACCGGCTTAGATAAAGTGGACGGCATAGATTTTATTTGTCGTCAGCCCCTCCTACGCCGTCAGCATTTATTTTGGCTGAGGGCAAAGTCTCTTTGCCGTCAGCCCCGTGAAATTGCTGATGGCAAAGCTTAAAGCTGTCGGCAAACTAGCAGATTCCAGTAGTGATGGGAGTACCAGAGATGTAATGTTTGATTCTTTGCCCATTTACCACTCTAGAAAATTTCCTTCCTTGTTATTGATTTCGATGGCACCGGAACGATATACTTCCTCGATAACATAGGGACCATCCCATTTAGAGAGAAGCTTGCCTGCAAAGAATCTCAAACGAGAATTGTATAGCAAGACATAATCACCTACATTGAACTCTCGTTTCTGTATTCGTTTGTCGTGCCATCTCTTAACCTTTTCCTTGAACAACTTGGCATTCTCGTATGCCTGGGCTCTCCATTCATCTAGCGAGTTGATATCAAACAACCGCTTCTCACCGGCAAGTTTGAAATCAAAGTTGAGCTCTTTGATTGCCCAATAAGCTTTGTGTTCCAGCTCAAGAGGTAAATGACAGGCCTTACCGTAAACCATTTTATACGGTGACATGCCCATGGGATTCTTATAAGCAGTCCTATAAGCCCATAGTGCATCGTCAAGTTTGCTAGACCAGTTCTTTCGAGATCTATTGACGGTATTTTGTAGGATCAACTTGATCTCCCTATTACTCAACTCCACTTCACCACTAGACTGAGGATGATAAGGAGATGCAACTCTATGGTTGACATCATACTTAGCTAGCATCTTGCGGAAAACACCATGAATGAAGTGTGAACCGCCATCAGTCATCAAGTATCTAGGGACTCCAAATCTTGGGAATATGACTTCTTTAAGCATCTTAATAGAGGTGTGGTGATCAGAATTTTTAGTGGGGATAGCTTCTACCAACTTAGTAACATAATCCACAGCAACTAAGATGTGAGTGTACCCATTGGAACTCGAGAAGGGTCCCATATAGTCAAAGCCCCAGACATCAAATGGTTCCATGACAAGTGAATAGTTCATAGGCATCTCTTGATGCTTACTGATGTTCCCTATCCTTTGGCATTCGTCACAAGACAAGACAAACTTACGGGCATCCTTGAAGAGAGTGGGCCAATAGAAACCTGATTGCAATACCTTATGGGCAGTTCTATCTCGAGCATGGTGTCCTCCGTAGGCTTCGGAATGACACTTCTGCAGGATCTGTCCCTATTCATGTTCAGGCACACAACGTCTAATAACACCATCTACTCCTTCCTTATAAAGGTGAGGATCATCCCAAAAGTAGTGTCTCAAATCAAAGAAGAATTTCTTCTTTTGTTGATAGGTGAAACTGGTTGGTATGTATTTGGCTACGATATAGTTTGCATTATCAGCATACCACGGTGCACTATGTGAAGTGCGGATGACATTTAGTTGTTCATCAAGAAAGTTGTCATAAATAGGTAGTGCGTCATCAAGGACATTCTCTAGCCTAGACAAGTTATCTGCTATAGGGTTATCAGCACCCATTCGGTCAACGACGTGCAGATCAAATTCCTGTAGCAGGAGAACCCATCTGATCAGCCTAGGTTTCGCGTCCTTCTTCTCCATGAGGTACTTAATAGCAGCATGATCAGAGTGAATAGTGACTTTGGAGTCAACTATGTAAGATCTGAACTTTTCACATGCAAACACGACTGCTAAAAATTCCTTCTCCGTAGTGGCATAGTTTCTTTGGGCACACTCTAGAGTTTTACTAGCGTAGTGAATGACATTCAACTTCTTGTCAACTCTTTGTCCTAGAACATCACCAATAGCATAATCACTAGCGTCGCACATGATTTCAAAGGGCAAGTTCCATTCAGGTGGTTGAACAATAGGTGCGGTTATCAAAGCCTTCTTAAGTATTTCAAAGGCTTCCTCACAATCCTCATCAAAAACAAAAGGAACATCCTTCTGCAAGAGGTTGGTAAGAGGTCTAGAAATCTTAGAGAAGTCTTTAATGAACCTTCTATAGAAACCAGCATGACCTAGGAAACTTCGTATACCTCTGATATCTGTGGGGCAAGGCATTTTCTCAATTGCATCAACCTTAGCCTTATCAACTTCAATGCCTCTTTCAGAGATTTTGTGTCCTAAGACGATACCTTCATTAACCATAAAGTGGCACTTCTCCCAATTCAAGACGAGTTTGGTTTCTTCACATCTCTGTAAGACTCGATCAAAGTTGCTGAGGCAATCATCAAAGGAAGACCCGTAAACGGAGAAGTCATCCATGAAAACCTCGACGATCTTTTCACAAAAGTCAGAGAATATAGCCATCATACATCTTTGGAAGGTGGCAGGTGCATTACATAAGCCAAAAGGCATACGTCTATAGGCAAATGTACCGAAAGGGCACGTGAAAGTGGTTTTCTCTTGATCAGATTGTGCAACAGATATTTGCGAGAAACCTGAATAACTGTCTAGAAAGCAAAAGTTTGTGTGTTTTGTTAGCCTTTCTAGCATTTGGTTGATGAATGGCAAAGGATAATGATCTTCCCTGGTTGCCTTGTTCAGTTTCCGAAAGTCTATCACCATTCTATAGCCGGTAATAATCATTTGTGGGATTAGTTCATCCTTATCATTAGGAACGACGGTGATACCTCCCTTCTTAGGTACGCAATGTACTGGACTTACCCAATCACTATGAGCAACAGGATAAATGATTCCTGCTTTGAGAAGCCTTAATATTTCTTTTCTATCAACCTCTTTCATCTTAGGATTTAATCTCCTTTGATGATAAGCAACTGGTTTAAAGTCAGGATCGGTTTTAATCTTGTGCTGACATAGAGTAGGAATATACCCTTAAGATCATCAAGAGTATATCCAATAGCAGCGCGGTGCTTCCTCGGAGTCTTTAGTAACTTCTTCTCTTCGCGCTCTGAGAGGATAGCACTAATAATGACAGGATATATCACCTTCTCATCAAGATAGGCATACTTAAGAGTATCAGGCAAATGTTACAGCTCGAACACAGGATCACCCTTTGGTGGGGGAGGATCCCCAAGGAGTTCAACAGGGAGATTATTCTTGAGAATAGGATATTGTTCTAATACAATTTTATCTATCTCATCTCTCTCCTCCATATGCATATCATTTTCATGCTCAAGCATATATTGCTCTAAAGGATCCGTAGGAGGTACGGCAATAGAGGCAAGAGCAATGATTTCATGTCTACCAGACGACTCTCAGTTAAATTCATGAGACACACCCTCGAAACTTACTGTGACAGTCTGCTTAATGCAATCAATGTGAGCATTGACAGTGTTGAGAAAGGGTCTACCAAATATGATGGGACAAAATCTATCTTGTGCAGTACCAAGGACGAGGAAATCAGTAGGATACTTCGTCTTACCACACAGGACTTCTACGTCTCTCACAATTCCCAGAGGGCAGATAGTGTCTCTATTAGCTAGCGTAATAGTGGCATCAATGGGTTCGAACTCAGCAGGTGCAATCTCATCTTTGATTTCATCATATAGAGAACGGGGTATTGCACTAAAACTAGCTCCCATATCACATAAACCACGGTAACAGTGATCTCCTATCTTGACAGAAACAACGGGCAGGCCAACTACAGGTCCGTGTTTGTCTTTCGCGTGAGGTTTAGCAATTCTAGCGGAGTCCTCACAGAATTTGATAACATGCCCATCTATGTATTCGGCTAAGAGATCTTTGATAATGGCAACACTAGGTTCAACTCTAATCTCCTCAGGGGGTGCAAGTGATCTAATGTAACCCCTACGTATCACAGTTGGAGCTTTAGAATAATCCTTTGTCCTAGCAAGGTATGGTGGTTTCTCAGTGTAAGCACAAGGAACAACAGGATCACTAAAAGCAATGACTTTCTCCTCAACTAGATTGGTTTTGGCTATGTTGCTTTCTACAGGAGGATGATATTTAAACCACTTCTCTTTGGGAAGATCAACATGAGAAGCAAAAGATTCACATAGAGAAGCTACTATCTCAGAGGCAAGACCATACTTAGCGCTAAAATCTCTAGAAGTGTTTGTCTCAACAAAATATTTAACGCAATCAAACTGGAAATTCATACCTGACTCCTTACCTTCCTCCAGCTCCCAATCTTTAGAGTTGCGTTTGATTCTCTCCAATAAATTCCACTTGTGATCAATATCCTTCTTCGTAAAAGAACCGGCACAAGAAGTGTCAAGCATGGTACGATCTTCATGAGAAAGCCGAGCATAAAAGTTTTGAGTGATGATTTCTCTCGAGAGCTCATGATTGGGGCATGAATATAGCATTGATTTAAGCCTCCCCCAAGCTTGAGCTATGCTTTCCCTGTCATGAGGCCAAACGTTATAAATAAAGTTCCGATCAAGATGTACTAAATGCATAGGATAGAACTTTTGATGAAATTCCAATTTCAACCGATTGTAGTCCCATGATCCAGTATCATCACATAGCCTATACCATGTCAATGCCTTATCCTTCCAAGAGAAAGGAAAGACTTTCCTCTTTACCTCATCCTCAGGCAAACCTGCAAGCTTAAATAAACCACAAACTTCATCTACATAGATTAGATGCAAGTCTGGATGTGAAGATCCATCTCCTATGAAAGGATTAGCCAGCAGTTTCTCAAGCATACCCGAAGGAATTTCATAAAAGATATTTTCAGTAGGTACCTCAGGTTGAGGAACAACTCCTCGTTCTTTCGTTCGTGGTGAAGATACCCCGAACAAACTCCTCAAAGAAATAGTTTCCATAGTGACAAGTGACAATAAATTTCAGCACAGTATGAAAATGTTTCCTTACCAATTTCCACTTACCAAAGGTGCTTCACTCCTCGGCAACGGCACCAGAAAAGAGTCTTGATGACCCACAAGTATAGGGGATCAATCGTAGTCCTTTCGATAAGTAAGAGTGTTGAACCCAACGAGGAGCAGAAGGCTTTGATAAACGGATTTCAGCAAGGTAATAACTGCAAGCACTGAAAGTAGAGGTAACAAGTGATTGTGTAGCGAGGTGAAACGTAGCAAGCAAAGAGTACCAAGTAACAAGTAGTAGAAACGGTGAAGCAAGTGGCCCAATCCCTTTTGTAGCAAGGGACAAGCTTGAACAAAGTCTTATAGGAGGAAAAACGCTCCCGAGGACACACGGGAATTTCTGTCATACTAGTTTCATCATGTTCATATAATTCGCGTTCGTTACTTTGATAGTTTGATATGTGGGTGGACCGGCGCTTGGGTACTGTCCTTACTTGGACAAGCATCCCACTTATGATTAATCTCTCTCGCAAGCATCCGCAACTACAAAAGAAGAATTAAGACAAGTCTAACCATAGCATTAAACTAGTGGATCCAAATCAGCCCCTCACGAAGCAACGCATAGACTGGGGTTTAAGCTTCTGTCACTCCAGCAACCCATCATCTACTTACTACTCCCCAATACCTTCCTCTAGGCCCAAATATGGTGAAGTGTTATGTAGTCGACGTTCACATAACACCACTAGAGGAAAAACAACATACAACATATCAAAATACCGAACGAATATCAAATTCACATGACTATTATCAGCATGACTTATCCCATGTCCTCAGGAACAAAAGTAACTACTCACAAAGCATAATAATAATCATGATCAGAGGTGTAATGAATAGCATCAAGGATCTGAACATAAACTCTTCCACCAAGTAATACAACTAGCATCAACTACAAAGAGTAATCAACACTACTAGCAACCTTACAAGTACCAATCGGAGTCGCGAGACGAAGATTGGTTACAAGAGATGAACTAGGGATTGGAGAGGAGATGGTGCTGATGAAGATGTTGATGAAGATGCCTCCCGTCCGACGAGAGGAGTGTTGGCGATGACGATGGCGACGATTCCCCCTCCGGGAGGGAAGTTTCCTCGGCAGGATCGTCGTGCCGGAGCTCTAGATTGGATCTGCTCAAGTTCCGCCTCGTGGCGGCAGCTGATACGTCTCCAACGTATCTATAATTTTTCATGGTTCCATGCTATTATATTTTCAACTTTGGATGTTTTATATGCATGAATATGCTATTTGATATATTTTTTGGGACTAACCTAGTAACTCAGTGCCAAGTGCCAGTTTCTGTTTTTTCTGTGTTTTTGGCCCATTTTCAGACGGAGTCCAAATAGAATGAAACTTTACGATGATTTTTTTTGGACCAAAAGAGACCCCCGAAGCTTTGGGAGAAGGCCAAATGGGCCACAAGGGAGTCACAAGCCCTCACTCCGCCACCCCCCCCCCCCCCCCGGTGGTGGCGCGCAGGCTTGTCACCTCCTCGTAGGCCCAACTGACGCAATTCCACCGCCATAAATTCCTATAAATTCAGAAACCCCCAAAACAACCTAGATCGGGAGTTCCGCCGCCGCAAGCCTCTCTGGCCACCAAAAACCAATCTGGAGCCTATTCTGGCACCCTGCCGGAGGGGGAATCCATCTCCGGTGGCCACCTTCATCATCACGGCGATCTCCATGACGAGGAGAGAGTAGTTCTCCCTCGGGGATGAGGGTATGTACCAGTAGCTATGTGTTTGATCTCTCTCTCTCTCGTGTTCTTGAGATGTCTTGATCTCTATGTACCATGGGCTTTGCTACTATGGTTGGATCTTATGATGTTCTTCCCCCTCTCCTTCTTGTAATGAATTGAGTTTCCTCTTTGGAGTTATCTTATCGGATTGAGTCTTTGAGAACACTTGATGTATGTCTTGCACGTGTCTATCTGAAGTGATCAACTTGCGGGTTTGTGACAATTGGGAACCTATGCATATGGGTTGTCACATGTGGATTCATGTGAGTACTTGATGTATGTTTTGGTGATCAACTTGCGGGTTCGTGACATTGGGAACCTATGCACAGGGGTTGGCACACGTTTTGACTCTCTGGTAGAAACTTTGGGGCACTCTTTGAAGTTCTATGTGTTGGTTGAATAGATGATTCCGAGATTATGTGATGCATATCGTATAATCATGCCCACGGATACTTGAGGTGACAATGGAGTATCTAGGTGACATTAGGGTCTTGGTTGATATGTATCTTAAGGTGTTATTCTAATACGAACTCTATGATGGATCGAACGGAAAGAATAGCATCGTGTTATTTTACTACGGACTCTTGAATAGATCGATCAGAAAGAATAACTTTGTGGTGGTTTCGTACCCGACAATAATCTCTTCGTTTGTTCTCCACTATTAGTGACTTTGGAGTGAATCTTTGTTGCATGTTGAGGGCTAGTTATATGATCCAATTATGTTATCATTGTTGAGAGGACTTCACTAGTGAAAGTATGAACCCTAGGCATTGTTTCCACGCATTGTAATACCGTTCGTGCTCACTTTTACCATTTGTTACCTTGCTGTTTTTGTAATTTCAGATTACAAAAACCTATATCTACCATCCATATTGCACTTGTTTCACCATCTCTTCGACGAACTAGTGCACCTATACAACTTACCATTGTATTGGGTGTGTTGGGGACACAAGAGACTCTTTGTTATTTGGTTGCAGGGTTGATTGAGAGAGACCATCTTCATCCTATACCTTCTGCGGATTGATAAACCTTAGGTCACCCACTTGAGGGAAAATTGCTACTGTCCTACAAACCTCTGCGCTTGGAGGCCCAACAACGTCTACAAGGAGAAGGTTGCGTAGTAGACATCAAGCTCTTTTATGGCGCCGTTGCCGAGGAGGCTAGGTAAGCAGCACTAACATCCCATCAACAAAGCTCTTTTCTGGCGCCGTTTCCGGGGAGGTTAGTGCTTGAAGGTATATCTTTAGATCTTGCAATCGAATCTTTTTGTTTCTTGTTCTTTCGCTAGAAAACTACAAAAAATGGAATTGAGGATGCCTCATATGCTCCATCTTTTCAATGTCTTTCGTGAGCATGATGGGGAGGAAAATTGTGCTCAAGTGCTGAAATAAGAATTACATAGAATGCTTGGCATAGAATACGTGAATGATGAGCATGATTGCAATGTTGTTAGCATGAATTATATGAATATCCATGATGCTAATTGCGATTTCACTATTCATGATGAAAATGCCTCCTATAAGCATGTTGATTTCTGTGGTATACATAGAGTTTGCAAATATATACCAAAAAGAGAAGATAGATTTTGCATGACGCATAAGTATTTAGAAACTAAGTCGTTGCATGTGAGGCTAGATGATTGTGCTGAAATATTTAATATTGATAGCCGTCCTTGTGAACTTTGCAATGAACATGGTCATTTAAATCTGCAATGCAAATTGTTTCATGATCAAATCGTGTCCAAAAATTGTGATGACTTGATTTCCACTGCGTATCACAATGAACTTATTTTGCTTCTAAGATATGAAGAAATGAAACGTATAACTAAGGACCTTCCAGATTGGGTTGTCATGAAAATGCTTGATTATGATCTAGAAGGAATTTATTTATATTGTGCGGTGAATTGCATGGAGAATCCTTATATAACCAACTACCTCTGCGCTTGGAGGAAACAAATAGGAGATAACCAAATCCTTATATAAAGGCAAGGAAACAAATAGGAGATAAAGATAAGACTAACAAAGGGGAAGAGGTTTCCCAATACCCTCCTATTATTTCTTATGATGAATTAGGTAACGAGGAGGAGCTCTCTATTCAACCAACCTCTCCAAAAGGAAGCTTGGAAGAATTAAGTAAATCTTCACATGGGGTGAAGAAGAAGAAAAGAAGAAAAAGTAAAGGTAAAGAGGTATCTCTCCCAAATGGTATAAATATGGAGGATGACAATAATTGCTATACTCTTGGTGTTATTCATGCTATTAATGATGAGAGTGATTATGTCTATGATTTGCAAAAGCACAAGCTTGGGGATGCCATGTTTGAGAATATATTTGCTACAATTAAAGTTTGTCCCAAGCTTGGGGATGCTTCGTTAAGTGAACATGATCCTTTTAGTCCCCCCACTTTGAGTGATCAAATTTACTATGACTTTTGCATGCCTCCTATCTATGATGATTAATGCGAGGATACTTATGCTATAAAGAAGAGGGATGATAAAACTTGTCATACTCTCGAGTACCCCTTTGCTAAACCTTGCTTTTTCAATGTGGAAACTATTTGTAGTGCTCAAGTCTTTTACGATACTCCCACTACTATTCTTGAGAATATATTTCCTTATGTGGAGAGTAGTAAAATTTCTTTGCTTCTAGATCATGAAAAGAAAGCTTTAGGTGCTGGTTATATTGTTGAATTAATTCATGATGCTACTGAAAATTACTATGAGAGAGGATCATATGCTTCTACTTATTGCAATAGTATCAAGCTTCCTCTCCATATGTTGAAATTTTTGAAGCTATGCTTGTTTTGCCTTCCTATGCTAGTTGATTCTTGCTCCAATAAATTGTTTGATCAAAAAATCCCTATGCATAGGAAGTGGGTTAGACTTAAATGTGCTAGCCATTTTCTCCATGATGCTCTCGTTGTTTCAATCCTTACCTTTTATGTGAGCATCATTGAAATCAATGCCTAGCTAAGGGCGTTAAACGATAGCGCTTGTTGGGAGGCAACCCAATGAATAAATTTTTCTTTGCTTTTTGCTTCCTGTTTTGTTTTCTCCACACCATCATAATTCTGTTATGATTGTGTCTTTTGTGTTTCTTTTTGTGTTTGTGCCAAGCAAAACCGTTATGATTATTAGTCTTGGTGATGATTATTTGATCATGTTGGAAAAAGACAAAAACTTTTTGCTCACGAAAAGAATTTTCATTTTTATCCTGTAAGAGATTTTGAGTTGATTATTTTTGATGCTGATTTCTATGCAATTGCTGCAGACTTTCGTAAGTTTTCAGATTGTTTGAAGTACCAAAGGTATACGAAATATACAGATTGCTACAGACTGGTCCGCTGTTAACAGATTCTGTTTTTGTTCAGTTGGTTTCTTATTTTGATGAAACTATGGATAGTATCAGAGGGTATTAGCCATGGAAGATTGAAGATACAGTAACCCAACATCAGAATAAGTAGAATTTAAGTTTTCTACAGTACCTAAGGAAGTGGTGATTTGCTTTCTTATACTAATGTTATCACGAGTTTCTGTTTAAGTTTCGTGTTGTGAAGTTTTCAAGTTTTGGGTGAAGTTCTTATGGACAAAGAGATAAAGAGTGGCAAGAGCTCAAGCTTGGGGATTCCCAAGGCACCCCAAGAGATTCAAGGATGCCGTAAAAGCCTAAGCTTGGGGATGCCCCGGGAAGGCATCCCCTCTCTCGTCTTCAATCCATCGGTAACATTACTTGGGGCTATATTTTTATTCACCACATGTTATGTGTTTTGCTTGGAGCGTCTTGTATCGTAGGAGTCTTTTTTGTTTTTTGTCACAATAATCCTTGCTGCACACCTATAGAGAGAGACATGCACTCACCGTGATTTTTTCGAGCTTCACTTATATCATTTGGTAGACAATTCAGCTCACATGTGCTTCACTTATATCTTTTGAGCTAGATACTTTTGCTCTATGTGCTTCACTTATATCTTTTAGAGCACAGCGGTGCATGGCTTCGTAGTTGGCCTATGCTATGAAAGTATTCCCAAAAGTGGTAGTTATCCAAAGGGATACGAAAACTTCCATCTTCATGTGCATTGAATAGTTAGAGAAGTTTGATTCATCTCAATTAGTTTTGAGTTGTGGTTTTGGTAATATTGAAGTCATGCTAGTAAGGTGTTGTGGATCTAGAAATACTTGTGTTGAAGTTAGTGATTCCCGTAGCATGCACGTATGGTGAACCGCTATGTGATGAAGTCTGAGCATGATTAGTCTTTTGATTGTCATCCTTTGCGTGGCGGTCGGGATCGCGCGATGGTTTATACCTACCAACCCTTCCCCTAGGAGTATGCGTTGAATGCTTTGTTTCGATTACTAATAAAACTTTTGCAACAAGTATATGAGTTCTTCATGACTAATGTTGAGTCCATGGTTTAGATGCACTTTCACCTTCCACCATCACTATCTTCTTAGTGCCGTGCAACTTTTGCCGGTGCACAAAACCCACCATTAGCCTCTCTCAAAACAGCCACCATACCTACCTACTATGGCTTTTTCAAAGTCATTCCGAGATATATTGCCATGCAACTACCACCATGACATGTGCCACCACGTCTACATTGCCATTGCATGATCGTAAGACAGCTAGCATGATGTTTCCATTAATGTCATTGCCATGCTAGATCATTGTCACGATACACTACCAAAGGCATTCCATATAGAGTCATAGTTGCTCTAAGTTTTGAGTTGAAAGTGTGATGATCATCATTAATGGAGCATTGTCCCATGTGAGGAAATAAAACAGGCCAAAGAAGCCCACCAAAAAAAAAGAGGCCAAAGAGCCCACCAAATAAAAAAAATGAGAGAAAAAGAGAGAAGGGACAATGCTACCACTTTTTCCACACTTATGCATATTAAGCACCATGATCTTCATGATTGAGAGTCTCTCGTTTCATCACCACCATATAGCTAGTGGGAAATTTTCATTATATAACTTGGCTTGTATATTCCAATAATAGGCCTGCTCAACATTGCATTAGGACTTCGTGAGCAAGCAAGTTGGATGCACACCCACTAGTTTTCTTTAAGAGCTTTCACATACTCTTAGCTCTAGTGCATCATTTGTATGGCAACCCTACTCATTCACATTGATATCTATTGATGAGCATCTCCACAGCTCATTGATATGCCTAGTTAATGTGACTATCTTCTCCTTTTTTTGTCTTGCAACCTCCACCACATTCCACACCACTTATAGTGCTAAAACCATGGCTCACGCTCATGTATTGCGTGAGAGTTGAAAAGGTTTGAGAAAGTATAGGTGTGAAACAATTACTTGGCCAATACCGGGGTTGTGCATGATTTAAATTCGTTGTGCAATGATGATAGAGCATAGCCAGACTATATGCTTTTGTAAGGATAAATTTCTTTTGGCCTTGTTATTTTGAAATTTCATGATTACCTTGCTAGTTTGCTTGAATTATTATTGTTTCCAAGTCAATAGCAAACTATTGTTTTGAATCTAACGGATCTCAACATTCATGTCACGTGAGAGAATTTACAAAGGACAACTATGTTAGGTAGCATGCAACATCAAAAATTCATTCTTTATCACTTCCCTACTTGAGGACGAGCACGAGTTAAGCTTGGGGATGCTTGATACGTCTCCAACGTATATATAATTTTTGATGGTTCCATGCTATTATCTTGTCAACTTTGGATGTTTTATATGCATGAATATGCTATTTTATATCTTTTTTGGGACTAACCTATTAACTCAGTGACAAGTGCCAGTTTCTGTTTTTTTCGTGTTTTTGGCCCATTTTCAGACGGAGTCCAAATGGAATGAAAATTTACGATAATTTTTTTGGACCAAAAGTGACCCCCGAAGCTTTAGGAGAAGGCCAGATGGGCCACGAGGGAGTCACAAGCCCTCACTCCCCCCCCCGGTGGTGGCACGCAGGCTTGTGACCTCCTCGTAGGCCCAACTGACGCAATTCCACCGCCATAAATTCCTATAAATTCAGAAACCCCCAAAAAGAAACCTAGATTGGGAGTTCCGCCGCCGCAAGCCTCTGTAGCCACCAAAAACCAATCTGGAGCCCATTCCGGCACCCTGCCGGAGGGGGAATCCATCTCTGGTGGCCATCTTCATCATCCTGGCGATCTCCATGACGAGGAGAGAGTAGTTCTCCCTCAGGGATGAGGGTATGTACCAGTAGTTATGTGTTTGATCTCTCTCTCTCATGTTTTTGAGATGTCTTAATCTCTATGTACCATGGGCTTTGCTACTATAGTTGGATCTTATGATGTTCTTCCCCCTCTCCTTCTTGTAATGAATTGAGTTCCCCTTTGGAGTTATCTTATCGGATTGAGTCTTTGAGAACACTTGATGTATGTCTTGCACTTGTCTATATGATGTGATCAACTTGCGGGTTTGTGACAATTGGGAACCTATGCATATGGGTTGGCACACGTGGATTCATGTGAGTACTTGATGTATGTTTTGGTGATCAACTTGCGGGTTCGTGACATTGGGAACCTATGCACAGGGGTTGGCACACGTTTTGACTCTCTGGTAGAAACTTTGGGGCACTCTTTGAAGTTCTATGTGTTGGTTGAATAGATGATTCTGGGATTATGTGATGCATATCGTATAATCATGCCCACGGATACTTGAGGTGACAATGGAGTATCTAGGTGACATTAGGCTCTTGGTTGATATGTATCTTAAGATGTTATTCTAGTACGAACTCTATGATGGATCGAACGGAAAGAATAGCTTCGTGTTATTTTACTACGGACTCTTGAATAGATCGATCAAAAAGAATAACTTTGTGGTGGTTTCGTACCCGACAATAATCTCTTCGTTTGTTCTCCGCTATTAGTGACTTTGGAGTGAATCTTTGTTGCATGTTGAGGGCTAGTTATATGATCCAATTATGTTATCATTGTTGAGAGAACTTCACTAGTGAAATTATGAACCCTAGGCCTTGTTTCCACGCATTGCAATACCGTTCGTGCTCACTTTTACCATTTGTTACCTTGCTGTTTTTTGTAATTTCAGATTACAAAAACATATATCTACCATCCATATTGCACTTGTTTCACCATCTCTTCGCCGAACTACTGCACCTATACAACTGACCATTGTATTGGGTGTGTTGGGGACACAAGAGACTCTTTGTTATTTAGTTGCAGGGTTGATTGAGAGAGACCATCTTCATCCTACGCCTCCCGCGGATTGATAAACCTTAGGTCACCCACTTGAGGGAAAATTGCTACTGTCCTACAAACCTCTGCGCTTGGAGGCCCAACAACGTCTACAAGGAGAAGGTTGCGTAGTAGACATCAGCGGCAAAACCACGAAAAATCTCTCCCTTGATTTTTTTTTTGGACTAGGACGCTTCATATAGCAAAAGAGGGGGGCTAGTGGGTCGTCAGGGAGCCCACAAGCCCCCACTCCGCCACCAGGGGGTGTGAAAGGATCGATATGGTTGGCTAGAGGGGGGGGTGAATAGACAACGACCACTTTTTAATTAATCTTAACAAGTTAAGGTAAACACTATACGGGTTCACAAATAATATGACAATGAGGTGAACCCTATAGAAGCTAACAACGAGAGCTATTAAGACAAGTAAGAAATAGTCACAAGCATAAGAAAATACAAAGTAAAGGGTAGAGATAACCACAAGTGGAACCGATGGAGACGAGGATGTGTTACCGAAGTTCCTTCCCTTTGACAGGAAGTACGTCTCCGTTGGAGCGGTGTGGAGGCACAATGCTCCCCAAAAAGCCACTAAGGCCACTGTATTCTCCTCACGCCCTCGCACGATGCAAGGTACCGTGATTCCACTATAGGTGCCCTTGAAGGCGGCGACCGAACCTTTACAAACAAGGTTGGGGCAACTCCACACAAAGCTTGGAGGCTCCCAACTAAACCACGAAGCTTCACCACAATGGAATATGGCTTCGAGGTGACCTCAACCGTCTAGGATGCTCAAACACCCAAGAGTAACAAGATCCGCAAGGGATTGGTGGGGGAATCAACTTTTCTCTTGGTGTAAGTGTGGATCTAGGCCTTCTCAACCAATCCCTAAAGAATCAACAAGTTTGATTGGCTAGGGAGAGAGATCGGACACTTTTGAGCTTGTGGAGCAACAATGGAGCTTAGAGAGGTAAGAGATAAGGTTCCTCAGCTAGAAGAACCCTTTATATAGTGGGGGGAAAATTCAGACCGTTTTCCCACTCTCTGCCCGAGATCCAGCGGTACTACCGCTGAGCAGGAGCGGTACTACCGCTGGCACTCCAGCGGTACTACCGCTGACACCAGCGGTACTACCGCTGGCCCCTTGGTAGTGCACAAGCACTACTACCGCCGGGAAAGTCTTCGCAAAAGGGTCCGTCCATGAACTACCGCTAGGTAGGTGGAACAAAGCACCTAGAGCAGTACTACCGCTGACCAGGGGCGATACTACCGCTCGCTACCGGTACTAGCGCTAGCTGCAGCGGTACTACCGCTAGCAGTCCAGCGGTACTATCGCTGGAACCAGCGGTACTACCGCTGGAGACCAATTTGCAGAGATATCAAGACGAATAGGCGAGGGCCGCTCCAAAAGATAAGGAAAGGGAGAATGTGAAGTGTGCGTGTGTAAAGATAGATTCCACCCAAACCTTTCCACTACGGATCCCCTCTTAATAGTACGGCTTTCCTATGACTCAAATAAAGAGAATCGTAGAGAGCGCCGTGCTTCCGTTCCAGGAGAGAGGAGACGTGACGTTTTGTGCCGTTGATGTGTGTTACCTGAAACCTTGACACCCACGGTTAGTCCTGTACGGTACTGTCATCAATCACCAAAATTACTTAGGCATAAACTATGCCCCAACAGGGTGGCGGTGTTAGGGCTTGTGGCGCCCTGGCAGCCCCCCTCCGGTAGTTCTTTCGCCCAGTATTTTTTATATAATCCAGAAAAAATCCGCATAACTTTTCAAGGCATTTGGAGATGTGCAGAATAGTGGACTAGGATTTGCTCCTTTTCAAGTGCAGAATTCGAGCTGCCTGAATTCTCCCTCTTCAAATAAACCTTGCAAAATAAGAGAGAAAATTCATAAATATGGTACGACAAGTAATATAACAGCCCAAGAAGCAACAAATATCGACATGAAAGCATGATGCAAAATGGACGTATCACGGCCCTTTCGAGGGTTCCGAGTTTCACCACGTTCCCAGGGCGGTCAACGAGACGGCTGGTACATTGGCCAAGATTGGCTCTACAAGACAAGCAATTCCAGCCGGCATCTCCCTCGAATAGCTGCACAAGCCATCGATCAAGCCATCTCCAGAGTCGGCATCAATTTTTGTGCCAGCCAATCCCTCGGTACAAGCACCGTCGGCTACGCCAGCTACGCCTACTACAGCTCCTGTGTCGGCTACACTAGCTCTGCCGACTCCAATTGCTGCACCGGCTACAACCACTTTGCCGGCTACAACTACTTCGTCAGCTACAAAAACAAATCCGGCTCCGCCAAGCCTTGAATCCTGTCGTCTCGACACCCAGTGGGTCGACGTCATGGAGGTAGACGGCGAGCCGGCTGCCACGACGGCATCAGAGACAGAGATTCTCGAGCCTGCGACTGCTTCATCAAGCGCGGGGGCTGCAGAAGCCCCTCACATTCAGGTCGAGATGGAGCCAGCCCATGTGTCGGCTCTGTCGTGGGCTCAACCCATCCTAGCCTTCCTTCTTCGCGGCAAGCTCCCTCAAGAGGAGGCGGAGGCAAGGCAGATCCAGTGCCGATCTGCAGCCTACGCCATCATCAACCGCGAGCTGGTTCGGCGTAGCGTGACTGGCATGTTCCAGTGCCGCGTCGAATCAGAAAAGGGACATGAGATCCTCAATGACATTCACCAGGGGGAGTGCAGGCACCATGTCGCCTCTAGAACCCTGGTGGCCAAGGCGTTCCGCCATGGATTCTATTGGCCCACGGCCCTCGAGGAGGCCATGGACATGGTCAACAAATGCGAGGGCTGCCAACGCTTTGGCGCGCAGAGCCACATGACACCTTTGGCCCTCAAAACCATCCCCTTGTCATGGCCTTTCACCGTCTGGGGTTGGACATCGTGGGACCATTCAAGACTGCTCGAGGCGGCATGACTCATCTCTTGGTAGCCATCGATAAATTTACCAAGTGTATCGAGGCTAGACCCATTAAGAAGCTTGATGGCCCCATGGTCGTCAGGTTCATCAAGGACATCGCTGTCCGATACGGCTTCCCCCATAGCATTATCACCAACAATGTCACCAACTTCGCCAAGGGTGCTTTGGCGCTCTACTGCTCCAAGGAAGGCATCCGGCTCGACTTGGCATCGGTGGCACACCCCCAGTCCAATGGCGAGGTGGAGAGGGCCAACGGCCTAATCCTGGCCGGCATCAAGCCAAGACTGGTGGCACCACTTGTCACGTCAGCCGGTTGCTGGATCGAAGAGCTGCCCGCAGTGTTGTGGAGCCTCCACACCATGCCAAACCGGTCAACCGGCTTCATCCCATTCTTTTTGGTATATGGGTCCGAGGCTATCATCCCCATGGATGTTCAGTTCGACTCGCCTCGGGTCACCTTATACACAGAAACGGAAGCGAAAGAGGCAAGAGAAGATGGCGTCGATCTGCTCGAGGAGGCACGGGACCTAGCCTTGAGCCGGACGGCCATTTATCAACAGAAGCTTAGATACTACCAGAGCAAGAAAATCAAGCCTCTCTCTTTCAGAGAGGGAGACTTGGTGCTCAGAAGAATCCAGCGAACAGCCGGTCAACACAAGCTCTCATCCCCATGGGAGGGACCCTTCATCATCAGCAGGTCATTGCATAACAATGCATACTACCTGATCGATGCCCAAAAGCCAAGGAAGCGCAAGAGGGACGACTCCGGCCAGGAGACGGAGCGTCCATGGAACGCGGCGTTGCTTCTCCCGTTCTATTGCTAGAAAGCCAGTAAGAAAAATGGAAAGAGCATGCACATATGTATCTTTCTCCCTCTTTGGGATTTCCAATGAATGCAATGGAAAGAGCATGCACATATGCTAATTTTGGATTCATAACTAGAGTTTTCACTCATTTTGTGAGTCCCTTAGTCCGACTCTAACGGGCTCGGGGGCTTGCTAGCCGGCCCGAACGATTACCTTAGTTGTAGAAGAACATATAATGTACGCCGGGTCGAACCCTGGCCATCTCGTAACAGCTACAGACTGGCTCCCGGCTGTCCGGCTGGCGAGGCGGCGCAAGGTAAGGCTAGCTGCATGAAAAGTTCAACTACAAAAAGGGTCGCCGGCTCGGGTTGGTTTGATCCTTTTTTGCGATCTTATTCTAGCCGGCCTCTGTTGGCTTGTGTTTGAGTCTTTTAGTCTTGATAGCTTCGAAAAATCTAAGTCTAATATTCCCAAAGGGAGAAGCCTCGACCCAGTCACAGACCGGCTCCCGGTTGTCGGGATGGCGGGGCAGATGCTAGAGGGAGTAAAGGGGTTGGAGAAAAAGAAGTCAAGCAGGAACAAAAAGATGAAAGTAAAAGGTAGCACGCATGGCGTTACGAATTTAATGTGGAATTCATACATTCAAAAGCATTGTCCCATGGCGAAGTTCATTACACACACCCCTGTGGGTGGAACTGTTGGACTGACGATACATTGCACACAACTAAAACAGAAATAGGACCAGCTAAGGGGCGGCGGCCTCGTCTGTTGCCCCGGCTGCTACTCGTGAAGTGGTGGCTTCACCATCGCCGATTGCTCCTGAGGCGGTGTTGCCGCCTCCTCCACGAGAGCTTCCGGCTCCGTCCTTGGCAGAGTCGGCATATGCCTCGCTGCTGGAGGCGGCGTCTTCCTCCTCATGGGCCACCTCGTTGGAGCTGCCACTAGCATCATAGGGCTGAAGAAGGTGCAGGTCCTCAGGGACCACATTACCGTCGTCATCCCACTCCAAGTTGAGCTCGTCCCACGCGGCGTACGAGGCGATGCCGCTGGCCCTCACACGCAGTTGCTCCTCCACGGCCTACAGCTCCCCCTCCGAGTCGTCGCGGTGCGTGACGAGCTTGCCCAAATCCAGGTTCTGGTACCAGGACTTGGCCAAGCGCAGTGGCATGTAGGCACCGGCACGTACGGCTGAGGCACGCCAAGCGTCCAGGCGGTCGCCGCCAACTGCAAGCCAGCGGGAGAGCCAGCTCATCGACGCCGGCTCCACGGCGTCGGGCCACAGAGCCATTATCATCAACAAGCCTGCACTCTAGAGCCGCAACATGGATTCGGCCAGGACACGCAGGCGAGCTCTAAGGCCCATGCCGATCTCCTCCACACTTTAGCCGGCAGTGGCATCCACCTCCTGCCCAGCAACGCAACGCTCCTCGCGGCTGACCTCGACGACCGTTTCAGCCTCTTCTCGTGTCTCAGGGAAGAGTCCTGGGATAGGGGAAAGGGTGCAAAGAAGACTAAGAGGAGAGAGCAGCAAAGAAGAAAAATTCAAGACAAAGTAAAAGAAGGCTTACGGTCGAAATGGGTGTCGGTCTCGTGGACGTCCTCCAGGGCCTCGAGATCCTGCACCTTGCTCGCTAGGGCCGCGTGGGAGATCTCTTCCTGAAGGGCCGCGGCCGTCTCCAGCGCCTTGGCCAACTGCACCTGCTTCTGGATCAGGGCTTCCTCCTTCTCCTTCAGGGCAGCATCCTTAAGCTTCATCTCTTCGGCCCTTCGGCCCTCTGGGTACGCCTCGGGGCCGCCTCGCTAGCTGGCTCGTCCACGTGAGCACGCGTGGAGGGGTCATGTCTAGCCTTCGTACGCTTCTCCCTAGGCTTCTGAGCCCGGCTGGGATGAGATTGGCCTGCGGCCATCTTCTTCGCTGCCACCTCCCAGCAACGGGAGGATTGATCGTCAAGGGCCTTCTGGGCAGCCTCAGCTGCTTCCCAGCCGGCCCGTTCGGCGACGGAGGCAGTTTCTTCCTCCACGTCCTCTGCCTCCCTGCAAGGCATGATTTGAGGAACCCATCCTCATTCAACAAGGCTAAACAAGAATAGAGAAGGATCCTTACCCCGCCACGACGGGAACCTGCTTCCTGAGGGCGCAGGCTCGACGCTTCTTGGCGCCGCCTGCTCACCCTCCGGTTGGAGGCCAAGGCGCGGCACGTTTGGAGGCCGGCTTGGAAGCTGTGGCACCCTTGCCCTTATTCTTGGACGCCTCGCCAGGAGTGGTCGTCTCGCCAGCGTGACGGCGGCCTCGGGTCATTGGAGGGTTGGTGACTTCCTCCACCTCTTCGGCACCCTCCCCAAAGGCTACATCACACGAAGATGGTGGTGTCTCGTCATCATCCGTCCAATCAACAATGGGAGGCCTCAGGTTCTCACCAGACGGCTTGGAGCCTTCCGACTCCAACGCCTCCTCCAAGATGGCGTCCCGGGTCTCGATCATCCCCTCGTCTTCAACCTCCAAGGGGTATGACGTCTCCACGTCTGGAGCCGGTGGGGCGAGCTCTTGCAGCTTCCCAAATAGATGGTACAACAATAGTTGGCAGCCGGCTTAACAAGAAGAAATAGCAGTTTCAAAACATGAAGCAAACACCAAATCCAGAGGGCACTTACCGTTGGCGGAAGATGGTTCCTATCGTAAGGAACCATCCCCTACTCCCAGTCTCCTCCTTCATCCATGTTGGCGGAGGAGATCTGGTTCACATTCTTCGCCACCGCTCCAAGGTGGAAATTTTTTATGGAGAGCCGGCAAGGATCGTGCCGACCGCTCATTTGGCATATCAGATGAGGTCATCTCTGCAGAGGCAGGATCCGGCGCGTCATCATGGTGGTGAGCAGGTCATGGCCCACGAGGTCGCGGTTCTTCAAGCTATCGAGGTAGGCGCCTATCTGCGCCACCTCGGGAACCGGCCTAGGATACTTGGCCTGCCAGTTCATCTTCGCCATCGGAGAATCGATGGCGAAGGGGGGCATGTTGATGGCGTCGCGGGTGGGGCTGGCATTCTTCACAAAGAAGAAGCACCTCTGCCACTGCTTGATGGAGTCCTGGAGCGGCATCTGGGGGAAGCCACACTTCGTCCGGTGGTGCACCAGTGTCGCGCCGCACGGGGTCATCGGACGAGGGCCATCGAGCTTCTCCACCTCAGCTTTGTCCATCTTCTTGGACTGCTGCTTGAAGAAGAATAAGCTCTGCCAAAGGTCGAGGCAGGTCTCGATCCCCAGGAACCCCTCGCACAAGACGACGAACAAGGCGAGATGGAGGATGGCGTTCGGCGCCAGATGATGCGTGTGTAAGCCGAAGAAGGTGAGGAAGTTGTTGAAGAAAGCGCTCGCCGGGAGCCCGAAGCCTCGGTAGAAGTGTTCATCGAACACGACTACCTCTCCCTCCTGCGGCTTCGGAGCATTCTCGGCTCCGGGGATCTACACGGACACTAGGGAGGCTCGACGCAACATCCGGTGATGGCGGAGCGCGTCGATGTGCTCGGTGCAGATGTCGCTGCCGAGCCAGGCAGTGATACGTCCATTTTGCATCATGTTTTCATGTTGATATTTATCGCTTCTTTAGCTATTACTACACTTCACTGTACAATTCTTATGCCTTTTCTCTCTTATTTTGCAAAGTTTACATGACGAGGGAGAACGCCGGCAACTGGAATTCTAGCCTGAAAGTGGAGCAAAGTTGAGATACCTATTCCGCGCAACTCCAAACGCCGTAAAAATCAACGAGGATTTTTTTCCGGATTTATAAAAAATACTGGGCCGAAGAAGTGCCACAGGGGCGCCAGGGGTTGGCCACAAGCCTGCACGGCGCGGCCACCCCCCCCCCCCCAAGTCGCACCATGAGGGCTTGTGGGCAGCCTGCTGGCCCACTTGCCCCCCTCTTTTGCTATATGAAGGGTTTCATCCAGGAAAAAATCAAGGAGGAGCTTTTTCGTGGTTTCGCCGCCGCCACGAGGCGGAACTTGAGCAGAACCAATCTAGAGCTCCGGCAGGACGATCCTGCCGGGGAAACTTCCCTCCCGGAGGGGGAAATCGTCGCCATCGTCATCACCAACACTCCTCTCATTGGAGGGGACTCGTGACCATCAACATCTTCATCAGCACCATCTCATCTCCAAACCCTAGTTCATCACTTGTTACCAATCTCTGTCTCGCGACTCCGATTGGTACTTGTAAGGTTGCTAGTAGTGTTGATTACTCTTTGTAGTTGATGCTAGTTGGATTATTTGGTGGAAGAAATTATGTTCAGATCCTTGATGCTACTCATTACCTCTCTGGTCATGAATATGATTATGCTTTGTGAGTAGTTACTTTTGTTCCTGAGGACATGGGATAAGTAATGCTAATCGTAGTCATGAGAATTTGGTATTTGTTCGATATTTTGATGTGTTGTATGTAGTTTTTCCTCTAGTGGTGTTATGTGAACATCGACTACATAACACTTCACCATTATTTGGGCCTAGATGAGCATTGGGAAGTAGTAAGTAGATGATGGGTTGCTAGAGTGACAGAAGCTTAAACCCTAGTTTATGCGTTACTTCGTAAGGGGCTGATTTGGATCCACTAGTTTAATGATATGGTTAGACTTTGTCTTAATTCTTCTTTCGTAGTTGCGGATGCTTGCGAGAGGGGTTAATCGTAAGTGGGATGCTTGTCCAAGTAAGGGCAGTACCCAAGCGCCGGTCCACCCACATATCAAACTATCAAAGTAACGAACGTGAATCATATGAACATGATGAAACTAGCATGACAGAAATTCCCGTGTGTCCTCGGGAGCGTTTTTCATACTATAAGACTTTGTCCAGGCTTGTCCCTTGCAACAAAAGGGATTGGGCCACTTTTCTGCACTGTTGCTACTTTTTTTACTTGTTGCTTGCTACGAATCATCTCACCTCACAATCACTTGTTACCGACAATTTCAGTGCTTGCAGATTTTACCTTGCTGAAAACCACTTGTCAGATCCTTCTGCTCCTCGTTGGGTTTGACACTCTTACTTATCGAAAGGACCACGATTGATACCATATACTTGTGGGTCATCAAGACTCTTTTACGGCGCCGTTGCCGGGGAGTGAAGCGCCTTTGGTAAGTGGAACTTGGTAAGGAAACATTCATATAGTGTGCTGAAATTTATTATCACTTGTCACTATGGATACTAATCCTTTGAGGGGCTTGTTCGGGGTATCTTCACCTCGAACGGAAGCACAAATAGTTGCTCCTCAACCTGCTGCACCTACTGAAAATATTTTCTTTGAATTTCCTTCGGGTATGCTTGAGAAACTTCTGGCTAATCCTTTTATACGAGATGAATCATCACATCCAGACTTGCATCTAATCTATGTAGATGAAGTTTGTGGTTTATTTAAGCTTGCAGGTTTGCCCGAGGATGAGGTAAATAAAAAAGTCTTTCCTTTATCTTTGAAGGATAAGGCGTTGACATGGTATAGGCTATGTGATGATACTGGATCATGGGACTACAATCGGTTGAAATTGGAATTTCATCAAAAGTTTTATCCTATGCATTTAGTACATCGTGATCGGAATTATATTTATAACTTTTGGCCTCGTGACAGGGAAAGCATAGCTCAAGCTTGGGGGAGGCTTAAATCAATGCTATATTCATGCCCCAATCATGAGCTCTCGAGAGAAATTATCACTCAAAACTTTTATGCTCGGCTTTCTCATGAATATCGTACCATGGTTGACACTTATTGTACCGGTTCTTTTATGAAGAAGGATATTGACCACAAGTGGAATTTATTGGAAAGAATCAAACGTAACTCTGAATATTGGGAGCTTGAAGAAGGTAAGGAGTCAGGTATGAATTTCACATTTGATTGCGTTAAATCCTTTGTTGAGACAAATACCTTTAGTGATTTTAGCGCTAAGTATGGACTTGACTCTGAGATAGTAGCTTCATTGTGTGAATCATTTGCTGCTCATATTGATCTCCCCAAAGAGAAGTGGTTTTTATATCATCCTCCTTTAGAATTCAATGTAGTTAAACCCACTCCAGTTGAAGAGAAAGTCATTGCCTATAATGATCCTGTTGTTCCCAGTGCTTACATTGAGAAACCACCTTTCCCTGTTAGGATAAAGGATCATTCTAAAGCTTCAACTGTGATACGTAGAGGCTATATTAGAACACCTACACCCCCTGAGCGAATTAGAGTTGAACCTAGCATTGCTATTATCAAAGATCTTCTGTCCGACGATGTTGAGGGACATAATATTCACTTATGTGAGGATGCTGCTAGAATTGCTAAATGTCACGTTAGAGATAAACATAGGCCTGTTATTGGCATGCCTGTGGTTTCTGTTAAGATAGGAGATCATTGTTATCATGGCTTATGTGACGTGGGTGCTAGTGTTAGTGCAATACCACAATCCTTATATGATGAAATCAAAGATGAGATTGCACCTGTTGAGATAGAGCCTATTGATGTCACTATTCAGCTTGCCAATAGAGATACTATCTGCCCTGTGGGAATTGTTAGGGATGTTGAAGTCTTGTGTGGTAAAACCAAGTATCCTATTGATTTCCTCGTTCTTGCTACTGCACAAGATAGCTTTTGTCCCATCATATTTGGCAGACCCTTCATCAATACTGTCAATGCTCATATTGATTGTGAGAAGCAAACTGTCACTGTTGGCTTCGAAGGTGTGTCACATGAGTTCAATTTCTCTAAGTTTGGTAGACAACCTCATGAAAAGGAGTTGCCTAGTAGGGATGAAACTATTGCCTTAGCCTCTATTGCCATGCCTCCTACTAATCCCTTAGAGCAATACTTGCTTGAGCATGAAAATGATATGCATATGGATGAAAGGGATGAGATAGATAGAGTTGTCTTAGAACAATATCCTACCCTTAAGAATAACTTGCCTATTGAACTGCTTGGGGATCCACCCCCACCAAAGGGTGATCCTATGTTCGAGCTTAAACGGTTGTCTGATACTCTTAAGTATGCCTATCTTGATGAAAAGGAGATATATCTTGTTATTATTAGTGCTAGCCTCTCAGAGCATGAAGAAAAGAAGTTACTAGAAACTCTGAGGAAGCACCGTGCTGCTATTGGATATACTCTTGATGATCTTAAGGGCATTAGTCCTACCCTATGCCAGCACAAGATTAAAACTGATCCTGATTGTAAACCAGTTGCTGATCATCAAAGGAGATTAAATCCTAAGATGAAAGAAGTAGTAAGAAAAGAAATACTAAAGCTACTGGAAGCAGGTATCATCTATCATGTTGCTCATAGCGATTGGGTGAGTCCGGTGCATTGCGTTCCTAAGAAGGGAGGCATTACCGTTGTCCCTAATGATAAGGATGAATTGATCCCACAGAGGATTATTACTGGCTATAGGATGGTGATCGATTTTAGGAAATTGAATAAAGCCACTAGGAAAGATCATTACCCTTTGCCTTTTATCGACCAAATTCTAGAAAGGTTGTCCAAACACACACACTTTTACTTTCTAGACGGTTATTCTGGTTTCTCCCAAATAGCAGTTGCACAATCTGATCAGGAGAAGACCACTTTCACCTGCCCTTTTAGGTACCTTTTCTTATAGATGTATGCCTTTTGGCTTATGTAATGCATCTACCACTTTTCAAAGATGTATGGTGGCTATATTCTTTGACTTTTGTGAAAAGATTGTTGAGGTTTTCATGGATGACTTCTCCATTTATGGGTCTTCCTTTGATGATTGCCTCAGCAACCTTGATTGGGTCTTACAGAGATGTAAAGTCACCAATCTTGTCTTGAGTTGGGAGAAGTGCCACTTTATGGTTAATGAAGGCATCCTCTTAGGACATAAAATTTCTGAAAGAGGTATTGAAGTCGATAAGGCTAAGGTTGATGCAATCGAGAAAATGCCATACCCCACAGATATCAAAGGTATAAGAAGTTTCCTTGGTCATGCTGGTTTCTATAGAAGGTTCATCAAAGACTTCTCTAAGATTTCTAGGCCTCTTACCAATCTCTTACAAAAGGATATTCCTTTTGTCTTTGACGATGATTGTGAGGAAGCCTTCAAAATACTTAAGAGGGCTTTGATAACTGCACCTATTGTTCAACCACCTGATTGGAACTTGCCTTTTGAGATCATGTGTGATGCTAGCGATTATGCTGTTGGTGCTTTTCTAGGGCAAAGAGTTGACAATGAATGTTATTCACTATGCTAGTAAGACTCTAGACAGTGCCAAAAGAAACTATGCCACTACAGAAAAGGAGTTTTTAGCAGTCGTGTTCACATGTGAAAAGATCAGGTCTTACATAGTTGATTCCAAAGTCACTATTCACACTGATCACGCTGCTATTTAGTACCTAATGGAGAAGAAGGACGCTAAACCTAGACTTATCAGATGGGTTCTCTTGCTACAGGAATTTGATTTGCACGTTGTCGACGGAAAGGGTGCTGATAACCTAGTAGCAGATAACTTGTCTAGGTTGGAGAACGTTCTTGATGACCCACAACCTATTTATGATAGCTTTCCCGCTGAGAAATTGAATGTCATCAATGCTTCACGTAGTGCACCGTGGTATGCTGATTATGCAAACTATATCGTTGCCAAATACATACCACCTAGTTTCACGTACCAGCAAAAGAAGAAATTCTTCTTTGACTTGAGACACTGCTTTTGGGATGATCCTCACCTTTATAAGGAAGGAGTAGATGGTGTTATTAGACGTTGTGTACCTGAACATGAACAGGGACAGATCCTACAGAAGTGTCACTCCGAGGCCTACGGAGGACACCATGCGGGATATAGAACTACAAAGAAGGTATTGCAATCAGGTTTCTATTGGCCCACTCTCTTTAAGGATGCCCGCAAGTTTGTCTTGTCTTGTGACGAGTGTCAAAGAATAGGTAATATTAGCAAACGTCAGGAAATGCCTATGAACTATTCACTTTTCATTGAACCATTTGATGTTTGGGGCTTTGATTATATGGGACCTTTTCCAAAATCCAACGGGTATACTCATATCCTAGTTGCTGTTGATTACATCACTAAGTGGGTAGAAGCTATCCCCACTAGTAGTGCTGATCACAACACCTCTATCGGGATGCTTAAAGAAGTTATTTTCCCCAGATTCGGAGTCCCTAGATATCTAATGACCAACGGTGGTTCACACTTCATTCATGGTGCTTTCCGTAAAACGCTTGCTAAGTATGATGTCAACCATAGAATTGCGTCTCCCTACCACCCTCAGTCCAGTGGTCAAGTAGAGCTAAGTGTAAGAGAGATTAAACTAATTCTGCAAAAGACTGTCAACGGGTCTAGAAAGAATTGGTCTAAGAAGCTCGATGATGCATTGTGGGCTTATAGAACTGCCTATAAGAATCCCATGGGCATGTCTCCGTACAAAATGGTGTACGGTAAAGCATGTCATTTACCTCTTGAGCTAGAGCATAAAGCTTACTAGGCAATCAAAGAGCTCAACTTTGATTTTAAACTTGTCGGTGAGAAGAGGTTATTTGATATTAGCTCGCTTGATGAGTGGAGAACTCAGGCATATGAGAATGCCAAGCTATTCAAAGAGAAGGTTAAGAGGTGGCATGATAAGAGGATACAAAAGTGTGAGTTCGGTGTAGGTGATTATGTCTTGCTATATAACTCTCGTTTAAGATTCTTTGCAGGCAAGCTTCTCTCTAAATGGGAAGGTCCCTATGTTGTTGAGGAAGTATATCGTTCCAGTGCTATCAAGATCAACAACACGAAAGGTAATTGTCCGAGAGTGGTAAATGGGCAGAGAATCAAGCATTATATCTCAGGTACTCCCATAAATGTTGAAAGCAATATTATCAATACCATAACTCCGGAAGAATACCTAAGGGATATTTATCAGCCTGTTTCAGACTCCAAAAATGAAGAGGTACGTGATTCGGTAAGAAAACAGAGTCCAAACTTTTCCAGTAGGAAATTTTTTCCGTTTGGGAATATTTGAAAAAGTACAAAAATTGGAAGTAGTCCGGAAAGTGCGCGAGGAGGCGACAAGCCTGCACGGTGCGGGGCCACCCCCTGGCCGCGCCGTGAGGGCTTGTGGCCACCTCGTACGCCTCCCGGACTCCGTTTTCATGCGGGGTACTCCTTCTGGTCTGAAAAAAATCATTATATATACTTCCGTTTGGTCTGACCCCTGCATCACGTAGATTTCCTCTGTTTTTCGTTTCGAGCCTGTTTTCTACCGCAGATCTAGGTCAAGATGTCGTCCCAGGAACCTGTGGGGGAGAACAACCTCCGTCAAATCTATGGAGAAGTTCATGATGATCTGAAAAGGATGGAGGTCATGGAGGCTAAGGAGAGGCTACCTAAAGCAACCAAGGGCAAGGCTAAGGAGAAGGATCAGGCATGGGACGATGTGCAATCTGTGCTCAACAAGGAAGAAGTTGAAGAAGTGGATTTCCTCCAACCCTACCTTCACCTACTGTCTCCATCTTTGATTGAACTCTTGAGGTTTTGTGAAACAACTCGTGCTCGCAGTACTTGTCTCACTCGTGAAGTTGTTTTGCTGGAAAAACATATCACAGATCTCCAAGGTATAAATCAAAGATTAATGGCCCTCTTGGAGTCAAAGATTGCAACAACTCCAAAAACATCACCACCAAAGGAGGACAACTGAGCATTGGTATGGGCAATCCCCTTGGCTTGTGCCAAGCTTGGGGGAGTTGCCCCGGTATCGTATCACCATCACATCTTTTGCCTTTACCTTTGTTTTAGTTTTCCTTTTCAGTTTTTTTTCTCTAGTAGTTTAAAAGTCTTAGTGTCTTAGTTTTGAGTTTTGCTTTGTGTCACCCCCAATGTATTCTTGCTCGTGACCCATATAATAAAGAGTGTCTTAGTTGAAGGGCTTTGCCTCTTGCCATGATCAAAAGAATGAGAATAGAACAAAAGCATCAAAGATCATGTAATGATCTTATGGGAAGTGATGGCTTCACATATAAAAAGAATGAGGATTGAAACTTGTTGAGGGTAGGCAAACGTAGACCTTGGTCATGGTTGCAATTAATAGGAAGTGATAAAGAAGGAGAGGTTCACATATAAATATATCATCTCTGACACCATCTATGATTGTGAACACTCACTAAAATATTGCATGCCTAGAAGTAGATGTTGGACAAGGAAGACAACATAATGAATTGTGTTTGCTTGGCTCTGAACAATGTTATATGATTAGAGATCCCTTAGCATGTGACGATTTCTTCCACCTCATATTAGCCAAAACTCCCGCACCAAGTAGATATACTACTTGTGCATCCGTAAACCTTCAACCCAGTTTTGCCATGAGTGTCCACCATACCTACCTATGGATTGAATAAGATCCCTCAAGTAAGTTGTCATTGGTGCAAGCAATAAAAATTGCTCTCTAATATGTATGATCTATTAGTGTGTGGAAAATAAGCTTTATACGAACCTGTGATGAGGAAGACATAAAAGCGACAGACTGCATAATAAAGTTCTTTATCACAGGAGGCAATATAAAGTGACGTTCCTCCGCACTAAGAGGACACGCATCCAAACCTCAAAAGCGCATGACAACATCTCCTTCCCTCTGCGAAGGGCCTATCTTGTACCTTTACTTTTTTCCCTTGAAAGAGTCATGGTGATCTTCGCCAATTCCTTATTTCGCCTTTGTCTTGGCTAACGTCATATGCTTGGGAAAGATCTATATTCATATGTCAACTTGGAGGTAAGTATTCATGAATTATTATTGTTGACATTACCCTTGAGGTAAGCAGTTGGGAGGAAAAACTGTAAGCCCCTATCTTTCTCTGTGTCCAGCTGAAACTTTGATCTCATGAGTACCACGTGATTTGTAGCAATTATAGAGAACAAAAGAATGATTGAGTATGTGGATTTGCTTTACAAGCTCTTATTTGACTCTTTCTGATGTTCTGATAAATTACAATTGCTTTAATGACTAAAGGCTATTGATTGTTACTTCTCGGTACGGTTCTTGATACATGCTTTACTTTGTGAAGGAATTATCACTTTAGCATGAGAGATTATTTGTTGGTATTGTTGTCCTGATCTTGATCATGATGCATGCATGTTCGTATCTTGTTTTGTCGACACCTCTCTCCCTAACCATGTGGACATATTTATTGAGCTAGGCTTTCGCTTGAGGACAAGCGAGGTCTAAGCTTGGGGGAGTTGATACGTCCATTTTGCATCATGTTTTCATGTTGATATTTATCGCTTCTTTAGCTGTTATTTCACTTCACGGTACAATTCTTATGCCTTTTCTCTCTTATTTTGCAAGGTTCACATGAAGAGGGAGAATGCCGGCAACTGGAATTCTGGCCTGAAAGTGGAGCAAAGTTGAGATACCTATTCTGCGCAACTCCAAACGCCGTAAAAATCAATGAGGATTTTTTTCCGGATTTATAAAAAATACTGGGCCGAAGAAGTGCCACAAGGGCGCCAGGGGTTGGCCACAAGCCTGCACGGCGCGGCCACCCCCCAGGTCGCGCCATTAGGGCTTGTGGGCAGCCTGCTGGCCCACTTGCCCCCCTGTTTTGCTATATTAAGGGTTTTGTCCAGGAAAAAATCAAGGAGGAGCTTTTTCGTGGTTTTGCCGCCGCCACGAGGCGGAACTTGAGCAGAATCAATCTAGAGCTCCGGCGGGACGATCCTGCCAGGGAAACTTCCCTCCCAGAGGGGGAAATCGTCGCCATCATCATCACCAACACTCCTCTCATCGGAGGGGACTCGTCACCATCAACATCTTCATCAGCACCATCTCATCTCCAAACCCTAGTTCATCACTTGTAACTAATCTCCGTCTCGCGACTCTGTAGTCGATGCTAGTTGGATTATTTGGTGGAAGAGTTTATGTTCAGATCCTTGATGCTACTCATTACCTCTCTGGTCATGAATAAGATTATGCTTTGTGAGTAGTTACTTTTGTTCCTGAGGACATGGTATAAGTCATGCTAATAGTAGTCATGTGAATTTGGTATTCGTTCGATATTTTGATGTGTTGTATGTTGTTTTTCCTCTAGTGGTGTTATGTGAACGTCGACTACATAACACTTCACCATTATTTGGGCCTAGAGGAAGGCATTGGGAAGTAGTAAGTAGATGATGGGTTGCTAGAGTGACAGAAGCTTAAACCCTAGTTTATGCGTTACTTCGTAAGGGGCTGATTTGGATCCACTAGTTTAATGCTATGGTTAGACTTTGTCTTAATTCTTCTTTCATAGTTGTGGATGCTTGCGAGAGGGGTTAATCATAAGTGGGATGCTTGTCCAAGTAAGGGCAGTACCCAAGCGCCGGTCCACCCACATATGAAACTATCAAAGTAACAAACGCGAATCATATGAACATGATGAAACTAGCATGACAGAAATTCCCGTGTGTCCTTGGGAGCGTTTTTCCTCCAATAAGACTTTGTCCAGGGTTGTCCCTTGCTGCAAAAGGGATTGGGCCACTTTGCTGCACCGTTGCTACTTTTGTTACTTGTTGCTTGCTACGAATCATCTCACCACACAATCACTTATTACCTACAATTTCAGTGCTTGCAGATTTTACCTTGCTGAAAACCACTTGTCAGATCCTTCTGCTCCTCGTTGGGTTCGACACTCTTACTTATCGAAAGGACTACGATTGATCCCCTATACTTGTGGGTCATCAGGCACCGTTGTGCTGCCCCTTCTTGGAAGAGCTGCTCGATGTGGCAGCGAGCAGCAAGAACTAGAAGGGACGGCGGCGGTCTGCGCGGCGGCGAAGACGAAAAAGAAGACGAAGTCTCTCTCTCTGGGATCAGGGAGGGAGGAAGCGCAAGTGCGGGGAGAAAAGGGGGGCGAATAGCCTCCTCGGTACCCCCGCACACCATTTAAACCCCACTAAGGATCGTGGGGAGGGGAACCGGTGCGCACCGTACCCATTACCTCCGATTATTACGGAGGCTTTTACGATTCCCGAAACCCAACCGTCACAGAGTAAATCTGCAGAGGATCCTCCGCGCGGGGGCAGAGGGGGCGTCGTGGCGGGACCTAGGGCTCGGGCCCCGTCCCGTCAAACCGAACAAACCATCATCACGTCAGGCTGGGCCTGGCACGTTACGACGAGGCCGAGGCGTTGCTTGGAAGCCAGCCAGCTTCTGAGCCGGCGTCCCTACTGCAGGCGGCGGCACGATACGACGAAGCCGAGGCGTTGCTTGGAAGCCAGCCGGCTTCCGAGCCGGCGTCTCTGCTGCACGCGGCGGCAGGAGTTAGACAAACAACTCAAGCCGGTGAGGCCGTCCGCTCCAAGGCGACGGGCCTCCCCAGCTTCGGGGACTACTGTCGGGGGGATAACCCCGGGGTAGGATCATCAATCCTACTCCTTTGCCTTCGGCCAAGAAGGAACAGCAAGAACCATTCTGTAAAGACCAAGTCCCCTAACCGGCTAGGAAGCACCTGCCGGCTGGGGGCAAGGCGTCCAACTCTCTAGCCGGCCAGGAAGCAGCTGTCGGCTAGAGGCCAGACGGCTACCTCTACCTATCCGACTAGGCCAAGCCAGCCGGCTAGGGGCGAGGCGGTTGTGCCCAGGCCGGCTAGTCAAGCAGGCTAGCCGGCTAGGGATCACAAGTCACATCACACCATAGGTCATGACGAGACCCTACGGTTAAAGGTGGTTACGTGTCAGCAAAGGTACTGGATCGGGTTGCACGGCAGGTACAAGCGTCGCCGGCCACGCCGCTGACCTCCTCTGGCTCCGATCCATCACCCTACATAGTGTCGGCCCGTCAAACTCCCACTCCATTACTGCACTCGGCGTGGGAACTGTGGAGACGGTCGTACTGCCTGCCCATGACGATCCTCGTTGGACGACACCGGACGTACCACATGTGCCCTGCGTCAACCTTACGTGAGAGCCTTACTAGCTAGCCGGCGGGTCCCATAGCAAGACAAGACCTCGCAGCCGGCGGGCCCCCTCAGGCGACAAGACAAGACCCCGTGGCCCCCCTGGCCAGCCGGCGAGGCTGCCAGCCGGACCCCACTCTTGTACCTTTTATCCATATTGTAGGTCGGTGGGTTCGTCTATAAAACCCCCCGACCCCCCTCCATGCAGAGGGTCGGTCAACTCAGCACACACACCAACCAAATAGGAGAGGCAGACGTGAGCCGGTAGCTCCTTCTTCCTCCTCCGCAATACAGCTCCACGAGCACTTTGTAGTCCCATTCATACATCATACACTCCGGCGGGATTAGGGGTATTATCTCTACGGAGAGCCCTGAACCTAGGTACATCGTGTGTTCCAAGCTTGTACCATCCTCGTTCCCAGCGCCCTTCGGTGCCACTTCGGTTCCGACCATCTTTAACCTACCCATGGCTTATCTTGTGAGTAAACACCGACACTCTGGATAGGAAGATATAAGTGAAGATCACAATGACAGTAATGGTAGTGATGATAAATGACCCCCAAGCAGGATAAACCAAAACTATCTCTACAACTTCCCTCTTCAAAATATAATGTCAAATTTCTAATATTTTTTCTCAAGAATGCTACTGACTCAAGCTTTCGAATGCAAAAAATAATCACTCAATTCCGAGATCGTATGAGGACTCAAACAATTAGGAACGGACCTGAAAAATATTGACAAACTGTGTTCCTGACATTCGGAGGGCAAAATTTCCTATTTAGAAGCCGATTTGGAGGTGACAACAATGAACAATCTTGATGAATTATTCAGATGCGGATCGTCGATAGCTCGAATTTGAGTACACGTAGAGTCAAAATGGACTTCATATGAGGAAGATACACCTGTTTTACTGAACAATGCACAAAAGAGTTTTCAATCCGAATTCACATACGGGATTGACTCTAGATAGATCCGAAATTTGTAATTTTTTTCTCTTCTCAATTTTATCTAAAAAAATTCTCTCTATTTTTTTCTCTTCTCTCGAACAACCAATTAAGATGCAGATTGGATCAAGCACAGATGCGAATGACCTCAAGTATGATAATGACAATGAACAATTGGAGCACGTGGTGAATATTGATGGATGGTGGTGGGCGACAATGGAAGGGGTGACGGCGGTGTGGTGGTGGTATATGGCAGCAGCGATGAAGATGGTGCGGCGGTAGCGTGACAACTTGTGAACAGAACTCGAAACTCTAAAAGACTAGATGCTAAGACCAGCAACTTGACACGATGATGCAACCGATAATTCAACCATGCAAGCACTAAAAAGAAAATTCAAAGGCTCAGACTGGCCTGGACAAAGGATGATTAGATCTAACTCTTTTTTGTGGTTTTTTCTTGGGTAATAGGTAACAAAAATAAATTTAATCTAGGGATAACTAGAAATTCTCAGCGAGCAACCTGAAAACTGATACCACTTGATAGATCTTGATAGAGGCGAGGGTGTCCCGATCTTTTGATGAGATGATAACTATCGATTTGTTGGAGACGAATTTGACGATTCGACTTCCAACATGCATGATGTTGCGCCTTAGCAATTTCTAAACCAATCTCCAAGATGTTAGTGACCACGCCGGAGCACGATCAACCTGACCACAAAGGTCCATAACGTCAGAGACTTGGACTCTTTCTTCTCTTGGGCTAAAAGTGACGTGGGAGAATTTCTTGAACAGCAACTAATTATTTCCTTTGACATGAGAGGATATCTTGAATAATATTCAACCATTTTCTCTTTCCTTGTCATCACACGTGGTTCATACAAGTGTTCGGCCATTCTGCATTTAGGCATAAAATAAAAACAGGTGAAGTATTTTTGTTCCGGATAACATAAATAAATTATTGCATGACTTTTATCAGAAATCACCTCAAATAAATAAACATATGCAATGATTGTGATAATATGCAAGGTCGTCATGTCCTCATCGGGATATTATCCAGCCATATGACCCTCCCTAAGAGGTCGGGTCAAGATGGTGACGGCTCAACGTTCAAACTCAAGATGGGCCCTGGCCTACAAAGCGGGAGGCGCAAGGCGGTTTACCAACGAGAGCCGGCAACGGCCCAAGACACGAAGATGGCGGGTCATGGCCAACAAGGGAGAAGGTCGTCAGGAGTTTCCTTGCTTAAGGAGCAAGGCGAGTTAGAGACATAACAGGTCACGGATCATAATGTGACCCGGACTCTTGTAAACCTAAGGGTCTCGACCTGTATATAAAGGCGAGTCTCTAGGGCTGTTGGACTCAAGTTACAATCAACCGAGAGCTAGGTCAGGCGAAACCGCACCCTTGTAATCGATTTCATCATCAATACGCACAAAGTAGGATGTAGGCTTTTGCCTCCAACGGAGGGGCCGAACCTGGGTAAACTCGTCTCTCGTTCCTGATCAACCCCTTTGAGTCGCCACATAGTTGCGATGGCTTCACCACTAAGTTCTTTCACGAGGACATCTGCCGTGACAAAACCACGACAGAAAACTTCACCCCGACTCAAAGAGACGGAAGAATACTTCATGCTCGTAAGCTTATCTGTGCAGCCACAAGTCATTATGGGATATGGCTTGATTAATCTTAGTTATGACTCTGGTTGGGATGGTGCTAGCGGATGTAGTTGACGGTAGGATTGGATGGGCACCAGATAGTGGTCAGGGGAACTCTTTGAAAGACCATGTTTCGCTTGTCTTGTTCTCAAACACCCAACAATGTGAGGACTTACAAGGAGGGAACGATTCTTGTGTCTACAGTGCACAACACTCTGTAGAGTTAAAACCTAATAGATTAGTTGTGTCCCCGGTTATGGGCAATTTGAGCCTGTGGACTTGGATCTATCTCTAAACTCTCAACACCAGACAGATAATTAATTGTGGGCCACTTATAATGATTAGGGATATGATACATCGGTTGGCGAAACCATGCCATATTAGATAACTCCATAGTGAAAACTCCTCACATTCCTTTGTTGTAGGGGGAAATAAATAAAGCCAACTTTTAAGAAAAAACTCAGACACACAGTCATAAAGCTCTAATGCATATAGAATAGTCTTTATCATCTCCTTCTATTGTGATCTTGGTGGTATATTCAATGTACTAGTCTACACGGCTATAACATATCATGTTGCAGGAATACAATGACGAGTAAGAGTTACGATATAGGGTTACGGCCTACACTCAACTTGTTGTTGGTGTTGATGGGACTCCGCACCCTTAATGATTTGTTTCCGCTATGATATAAGCTATACTATGGATCTAGAATATTTATTTTACATGTGATCTTATGGTATTTCATCAAAGTACCGTGTGTATCAACATACTGGTCCATGTTGGGTTCTACCGTAGGCGCATTGCATGCAAATTAAAATTTTCCTACGCGAAGAATAACCAAGAACATGCTACGGAGATGGATCACAGATTATTGCCACTAGACGCGCAGTGTCGTGCAACGAAAGTAGATGTGGCAGCGCGTCCACGTGGTCCATCTCTTCCTCGTCCGATCTCCCTCGAACAGTTGGTTGTCGGATCCCTCTCCCACGAACAGTCGGTCACTGGATCCCACGTACAGGTTCACCAAAGCGGTGCAGGTGCACCGCCTCTAACGGTATCCGCGCGTGTAGGAGGAACACCGTGCGACAGACTTCTAGGTCCAGATCACATGGTTGGCGGCGACGAGTGGAGGTGGCTAGGTGCAACACATGCACAGCCCTAGTGACGGCACCGAAGCAATCAACAGATTAAGTGTGTCGCACCTCCACTATATATAGGTGTCCAGTGCAGGCTCAACTCTTGGGCCTCGCACGGACCCTAAATCCCACGTGTTCCTTCCCTTAAGCGTGCGACCCCTTAGGTTCTCGTTCACTTGGTTGCGAGTCAGACCACGCCCGACTCGGCTAGTTGGTAGCGGCCTCTAGCAAGACATGCCGACTCCAAGTGTTCGTTGTAGCTGGTTATGTGAACTTGTATTTCATACTTTTGTTCCCTTTGCCATACGATATACGTTGCCGTGCTCAAGGCGATATGGTCATCGTTATTGCCGCACGACCTTTTTATCGTTCCGGTCAATCTGACCAACATTCTGATTATCTCATAATCCTCATTGCATGGCCATGCTTATCCAGGTCAGATCACCCGAGGGGCCGAGAATATATATCTCCTAATCGGAGGGGCAAATCTCATCTTGCTCGACCATGTCTCGTAGCATGGGTCTGGACAAGCCCGAAACCTACCTTTATAACTACCCAGTCACGGAGTAACGTTTGGACAGCCAAAGCAAGTTTGTCGCCATCCCGAGTACATGTGCTAGCTCAGGTCTTAGGACATAGAACGTATGTTGTACTAGAGACTCACAGATGACCTATCGTTGCGTCTCATAGTTGGGTCTGTCCAACTCAGACCTTATCTCAACTCAGATCCAACTACGTCGAATCTGACCAGATCTTTCTGAGTCCATATTATCCGGCTAGCATCCAATGCTACATGGTCAGTGAGACCGGGCCATCCATCGTATCATATGCTAGTCTAGTTGGTTACGCATCCACACAACTCTTTCTACTAGGGACCATTTAGGACAGTCATCATACAATGTATAGTCTCACAAATAAGTCATGTACTTGTTAATACACATCATTGATAATGTCCAAGGACTATCTTTATTCATAAACACATAGGAAATATCATCATACATGATTGCATCTAGGGCATATCTCCAACAATCCAAGGATGGCACAAAAAGCACAAACACTTGACTGTATTGGGTCAGGTCGCTACACCATTACAACGCACCATTCCCATGGAAGATAAGTTAATCTGGTTGGCCAAATCAATCGGATAGATCAAACAGAAATGCCAATCTATAACAATAATGCATAATAGAATTCAGAAAAGACTCAATTACTTTCAATGAATAATCTAATGATAAACTCACAATTCATCGAATCCTAACTGAAAGGACGCGGATGTCGCCTAGAGGGGGGTGAATAGGCGCTTTAAAATAATTAAGGTTTAGGCTTGAACAAATGCGGAATAAAACTAACGTTTAATATGTCAAGCACAAAACCACAAACAACTAGGCTCACCTATGTGCACGAACAACTTATGCTAAGCAAGATAAACAACTAAGTGATAGCAAGATATATGACAAGAGACAATATGGCTATCACAAAGTAAAGTGCATAAGTAAAGGGTTCGGGTAAGAGATAACCGAGGTACGCGGAGACGATGATGTATCCCGAAGTTCACACCCTTGCGGATGCTAGTCTCCGTTGGAGCGGTGTGGAGGCACAATGCTCCCCAAGATGCCACTAAGGCCACCGTAATGTCCTCACGCCCTCGCACAATGCAAGATGACGTGATTCCACTAAGGGACCCTTGAGGGCGGTCACCGAACCCGTACAAATGGCAAACCTTGGGGGCGGTCACCGAACCCGTACACGTGGCAACCCTTGGGCCGGTTACCGGTACCCGTACAAATTGCTCGGGGCAATCTCCACAACCTAATTGGAGACCCCGACGCTTTTCCGGAGCTTCACACCACAATGATTGAGCTCCGAGACACCAGCAAGCTTCTAGGACGCCAAAGCATCCATGAAGAACTATATCTAGGGTACTAAGTACCAAAGGTAATAAGCTTCTCAAACTTCACTTCCACGTATCACCGTGGAGAACTCAAACCGATGCAACCAATGCAATGGCAAGAACACACGAAGTGGTCAAGTCCCTCACACTCAAATCCCTCCACAACAACGAAAGCTATGGAGAAATATGAGAGGAAGAACAAGGAGCTCACAAAGAACTCCAAGATCTTGATCCAAGGGGTTCCCCTCACATAGAGGAGAAAGTGATTGGTGGAGATGTGGATCTAGATCTCCTCTCTCTTTTCCCTCAAGAACAAGCAAGAATCATTGGAGGGATTGAGAGTAAGCAAGCTCTAAGAATGTCAACAATGGAGGTAGAACAAGAGCTCAACGGATAGATAAGGCCAAGGGGGAAGAAGACCCCCTTTATATAGTGGGGGAAGGACTTAGACCGTTACCCCCACTTACAGCCCGAGCCCTGTGGTACTACCGCTGGCTCCAGCGGTACTACCGCTGACCCTCGGCGATACTACCGCTGGCTGCAGCGGTACTACCGCTGAGCCCATGGTAGCGCAAAGATACTACCGGGTCAACCACCGCCAAGAAAGTCTTCGCAAAAATGTCCGATGCAGTACAACCGCAAAGATGATGATACTAAAAACTTGGAGCGGTACTACCGCTGGCCAGGGGCGGTACTACCGCTGGGACAGCGGTACTACCGCTGGGACAGCGGTACTACCGCCAGCTCTAGTGGTACTACTGCTAGGGCCAGCGGTACTACCGCTCGCCACTGAAACAGCCATAACTTTCGCATACGAGCTCCGAATCGAGCAAACCCAAGCTTGTTGGAAATCTTAAGACCATGCAGATATGAAAATGCCAACGATATAGAGATGTGAGTCCTCTATGAATGAAGAACCGTCAAAAACTCCAACATCGAAAACATCATAATAGATGCATATGGACTCCGTTTTCGATGAACTCGAGCTTGTAACGAAGATGACCATAAGCTCTAAAACTCACAAAGAGAAACACCAAACAAGAACCAAGAAGTATGATGCAAGGATGCAAATGGTTTGAGCTCTCAACGAACGATACGATCAAGCTACTCACTTGAGAGCCCCCCTTGATAGTACAGCAATCTATCCTAAACAGAAAACCTATCAAGGGCAAACCTATACCTTGCACCTCGTCCTCTTGAGCTAGATGATGATGATCTTGGCTTCCTCAAGATGGACCACCTTTCTTGATTGCGTTGGCTTGATGAAGACTAGTTGATTGCTCCCCCATACTCACTATGGGTGAGCCACTCTTCAGCATATCTTCACAAGTCCATTGCCACCACAATGGACGGCAAGCTTCAAGCATGATATCTTCGTGCTGATCCACTTGAACTTTCACATCGCAATCTTGATGACGATCACAACTTGACGTCATACTTCATGGGTTGTATGAGATCTTCCCTTTGACGCAAGCCCATGGAAACACACCATACCATGGGATCACTTGATCCCTCTCGGTACATCTTGTACGCTTTATGTGTTGATCATCTTGATTTACTCTTTGTCTGAGATCTTGATCAACCATGTGTCTCTATGACCATTCTTTGGATAATACCTTGAATACCATCTTGGTCATCATATAAACTTCTTGAACCCAACAGATGGACTTCAAGAAGTGCCTATGGACAAATCCTATAAATGTAACTTAAGGCAACCATTAGTCCATAGGAATTGCCATCAATTACCAAAACCACATATGGAGATATATGCTCTAACACTAACAAACACACCGCACAAGAGGATTGCATCGGATATATCACTGCGGGAATCACGACAAACATGGTTTTGAATATCATAGAGAGAGAGAAGAAGAGATCTAGGTACTAGTTATGGACCCGTAGGTGTGTGGTGGACTACTCACATATCATCATGGAGACAACAAGGTTGATATAGAAGGCCTCCATGATCGATTCCCCCTCCGACAGGGCCTCAGAAAAGGTTTCCAGATGGGATCCGGCGGAACAAAGACTTGCGGCATCCAAAAAAATGTTTCTGGTTGCTCTTGGTGTTTTTGGAATATTTTGGGATTTACATAAGTGGAAATAGGTCAGGGGAGCCTATGAGGGGGCAACAAGCCTTGTGGGTGCACCCTCCAGGCTTGGCGCCTCCTCTGCGACATATGGCCTCCTCCCGAAGCTTCCAGAGTCCAAAAGCGTCCATAGAAAATCACCAAAAAAAAGTCATCGTGTTTGGACTCCATTTGGTATTGACTTTCTGCCAAAAGTTAAAAAAATGCAAAAACAAGAACTAACACTGGTCACTGGGTTAATAGGTTAGTCCCAAGAAATGATATAAAATAGCATACTATTGCATATAAAGTATCCAAAATTGATAATATAATAACATGGAACAATAAAAATCTATAGACTGGGCACTGGGTTAATAGGTTAGTCCCAAAAAATGATATAAAATAGCATACTATTGCATATAAAGTATCCAAGATTGATAATATTATAACATGGAATAATAAAAATCTATATACTGGGCATTGGGTTAACAGATTAGTCCCAAGAAATGATATAAAATAGCATACTATTGCATATAAAGTATCCAAGATTGATAATATAATAACATGGAACAATAAAAATCTATGAATACGTTGGAGACATATCATATGTGCATGCGAAGAAAAGAGACATACATGCACACTCCTTTGTCGTCTGCCTCGCCTCTTCACAACTCGCACGTGCCACAAGTTGGGGGAATGAGCCGAGTCTAAATTTTTGCCATGCATGGCTGGTATACACACGGGAGCTGAAACGTTTTTGTTGTAGTGAAGATTAAATACGAATGTGCACACTTCGGCTACCGCATGTTCATTTTGCCTCCTTATGTTGTGTCTAAGAGAGGTCTCTTCTCTAGAAGAACATATCAGGCATCCTTTGCCTTACGCCACCGAGTTCTAGAGCACTGACCTGTTATGATATTCCCCGTTCCGGCTTACGACGTGCACTACAGGATATTTGCCTTTTCTCTCCACTTGTTTAATATACCAGTGTTTCAGTAGAGACTGTTAAGTTGAACTTCTGCCTAGAACTTTAAGCTACATCCACCCACAACTTGACAATGGACTATGCCTTGAATTGCTAGTTTTGTGTGAACAGGTTTCAGTCAAAGTCTTAACCAGTACCTGGCTGCCAGTAGGCTACCCCGCGGTTTGGAGCATATACGTCGTACTCCCTGGTCTCTTCGTGAGCTTACTAGAGATTACCCAAATCTCCTAGATTGCGACATTTTACAATCGGAGCTCATATAGGTGTGTTCTTTCAAGATTGCTCTGTAGGACAACATCTTTGCTATAATAGCCAATAGAATCACATTAAGGTATGTTGCCAACCTGCCTTACAACACTTAAGCCTTACAACTCTGAGAGTTTTGCATCTTCACTTAGAGACGGTCACTTATTACTCTCCTTTTTTAACCAATTGCTTGTTCTTCCCAGGTCCTAATTCATGGGATCTCCGATCACAGAGGTTGGGTTACTACTATGGTGTAATGTCTATGGGCCTCATACCCATCTCCCTCGATGCAATATCTATCACATTTCGTGATAGTCCCTTTGTAAAAGGATCTGTCAGGTTTTTATCTGTTTGAATATACGTAACAATTATTACTCTAGAGTTTCTCAACTTCCTGACAGATTTCAAACGTCTCTTCACGTGTCTTGATGACTTTGCGTTATCCTTAGAATTATTTACTTTAGCGATAATTGTTTGGTTGTCACAATTCATAAGAATAGCCGGTACAGGTTTTTCAACCACGGGCAAGTCCATCAAGAGTTCACGTAGCCATTCTGCCTCTACAGTGGGTGTGTCTAAAGCAGTTAGTTCTGCTTCCATAGTTGACCTTGTCAATATGGTTTGCTTGCAAGACCTCCATGACACTACACCACCTCCATGAGTAAATACATACCCACTTATAGCGTAGACTACATCAACATCAGAGATCCAATTTGAATCACTATATCCTTCTAGCACAGCGGGGTGCCCTGAATAGTGAATTCCATAACTCATAGTACCTCTCAGATGGTGCAAGACCCTTTCTAGTGCTTGCTTGCCGAAGTCACCATGAATGAAAACACCAAACTTTTTGACTTCTCAAATACTAATAATAATGATTTTATTAGTACTCCGGTTGCTCCCGCCACTACTACGGAGTCATACAAAATAAATGCCGCTTTGCTGAATCTTGTTAGGAAAGAGCAATTCTCCGGCCTTCCTAGTGAAGATGCTGCATCCCATCGCAATACCTTCATTGAGTTTGCGATATGAAAAAGAAGAAAGATGTGGATAATGACGTGATTATATTGAAGCTTTTTTCCTTTCTCGTTGCGAGATCGCACAAAAACTTGGTTTTCTTCTTTTCCCAAAAATAGTATCGATTCTTGGGATAAGTGCAAAGATGCTTATATATCCAAGTATTTTCCGCCGGCTAAGATCATCTATCTCCGTAATGATATCATGAATTTCAAGCAACTTGATCATGAACGTGTTGCACAATCTTGGAAGAGAATGAAATTAATGATTAGAAATTGTCCCGCTCATGGCTTGAGTCTTTGGATGATTATTCAAATCTTTTACGCTGGCTTGAATTTTGCTGCTAGAAATATCTTGGACTCTGCCTCAGGTGGAACGTTCATGGAAATCACGTTAGGGGAAGCCACAAAGCTCCTAGACAACATCATGACGAACTACTCTCAGTGACACACTGAAAGGTCACCTACTAGTAAGAAGGTACACGCTATAGAAGAAATTAACTCGTTGAGTGCTAAGATGGATGAGTTAATGAATTTGGTTGCTAGTAGAAGTTCTCCTTTAGATCCTATTGATATGCCCTTGTCTTCTTTGATTGAGAGTAGCAACGCTAGCTTGGACGTTAATTTTGTTGGTAGGAATAACTTTCGCAACAACAATGCTTTTAGTGGAAACTATGTTCCTAGGCCTTTTCCTAGTAACTCCTCTAATAATTTTGGCAACTCCTACAACAATACTCATGGAAATTACAATAGATTACTCTCTGATCTAGAGAGTAATATCAAAGAGTTCATCAACTCTCAAAAGATTTTCAATGCGTCCATAGAGGAAAAGCTACTCAAAATTGACGATTTGGCTAAGAGCGTTGATAGAATGTCTAGTGATGTTAATGCTTTGAAAGTTAGATGTGCTCCTCCCGAGATCAACATGGATGAAACTTTGAAAGTTATGTGTGTTTCCATGATTGAGAGCCAAGAAAGAACCGCCCAAATTCATGCTAGACATGAATGGCTTAAAAAGGCGTGTTCTCGTGATAAGAATCACGAAGATCTTAAAGTGCTTGGTGTGACTCCCATTGAATCTTTGTTTTCTTGTGTCAAACCTAATGATTATGGGGCTGGATATGAATCCACTTTGGTTGAAAAGTGCCCCAATGATTCGGAGTCCATCTATCTTGATGCTAAAATCATTGAAAGTGGAGTAGAAGATATTAAAACTTTGAGTAGTAATGAAATTACTACTATGGATTTCAATGAATTCAATTATGATAGTTTCTCCTTGATTGAATGCATTTCCTAGATGCAATCCATGTTAAACTTTCCACACGCTTATAGCCAAAACAAGGCCTTTACCGATCATATCGTCGAAGCTATGATAAAAACTCTTGAAGAGAAACTTGAATTGGAAGTCTCTATCCCTAGAAAGCTTCATGATGAGTGGGAACCTACTATCAAAATCAAAATCAAAAACTATGAATGCAATGCTTTGTGTGATTTGGGTGCTAGTGTTTCCGCGATTCCAAAGTCTTTATGTGATGTTCTGGGTTTTAATAAGATTAAAGAGTGTTCTCTTAATTTGCATCTTGCTCATTCTACTGTCAAGAAACCCATGGGAAGGATCAATGATGTTCTTATTATTGCAAATAGGAACTATGTACCCATGGATTTCATTGTGCTTGACATTGATTGCAATCCTACATGCCCTATTATTCTTGGTAGACCTTTCCTAAGGACTATCGGTGCTATCATCAATATGAAGGAAGGGCATGGAACACATTCCTAGAAAAAAAATAAGATTGCCTTATGAATCCATGATGAGGGCCACTTATGGTTTGAGCACCAAAGACAACGATACGTGATTCTATCGCTTTTATGGCTAGCTAAGGGCGTTAAACAATAGCGCTTGTTGGGAGGCAACCCAATGAATTTATCTTTTTCTTTCTGTTTTATTGCGTCCACACCATAATAATTCTGTTGTGATTGTGTTTTTTGTGTTTCTTTTTGTGTTTGATCCAAGCAAAAGCTTTATGACTAGTCTTGGTAATGGTTGTTTGATCCTGCTGGAAAAAGACAGAAACTTTTCGCTCACGAGATGATTTTTCATTTTTATTCATAAAGAGCTTTTGAGTTGATTCTTTTTTATTATGATTCATATGCCTTTTTCCGAGGATGTCGTAATTGTTCAGATTTTTTGAAGTATCAGAAGTATACGAAGTATACAAATTGCTACAGACTGGTCTGTTTTTGACATATTCTGTTTTTGTTGAGTTGGTTGCTTGTTTTGATGAAACTATGGTTAGTATCGGGGGTATTAGCCATGGAAAAGTGAGAACACAGTATCCAACACCAATATAGATAGAATTCAAGTTTTCTACAGTACCAAAAGAAGTGGTAGTTTGTTTTCTTGTGCTAATGTTATCACGAGTTTCTGTTTAAGTTTTGTGTTGTGAAGCTTTAAAGTTTTGGGTGATGTTCTCGTGGACAAAGAGATAAGGAGTGGAAATAGCTCAAGCTTGGTGATGCCCAAGGCATCCCAATCCAAATTCAAGGACATCAAAAAGCCTAAGCTTGGGGATGCCCCGGGAAGGCATCCCCTCTTTCGTCTTCAATCCATCGGTAACATTACTTGGAGCTATATTTTTATTCACCACATGATATGTGTTTTTCTTGGAGCGTCTTGTATCTTAGGAGTCTTTTCTTTTTGTTGTGTCACAATCATCCTTGCTGCACACCTTTTTGAGAGAGAGAGACATGCACTCATCGTGATTTTGCTAGAATGCTCATAGTGCTTCACTTATATCTTTTGAGCTAGATACTTTTGCTCTATGTGCTTCACTTATATCTTTTAGAGCACGGTGGTGCATGACTTGGTAGTTGGCTTATGCTATGAAAGTAGTCCCAAAGGTGATAGGTACCCAAAGAGGATGCAAAAATCTCCATCTTCATGTGCATTGAGTAGAAAGAGAAGTCTTGATTCCTCTCAATTAGTTTTGAGACGTGGATTTGGTAATATTAAGAGCTATGTTAGTAGGGTGTTGTGAATCTAGAAATACTTGTGTTGAAGTTAGTGATTCCCGTAGCATGCACGTATGGTGAACTGCTTTGTTAGGAAGTCGGAGCATAATTGATCTATTGATTGTCATCCTTTGTCTTGAGGTCGGGATCGCGCGATGGTTAATACCTACCAACCCTTCCCCTAGCAGTATGCGTTTAGTACTTTGTTTCGATTACTAATAAAAACTTTCGCAACAAGTATGTGAGTTCTTCATGACTAATGTGAGTCCATGGTATAGATGCACTTTCACCTTCCACCATTGCTAGCCTCTCTAGTGCCGGGCAATTCCCGCCGGTGCACAAACCCACCATATGCCTTCCTCAAAACAGCCACCATACTTACCTACTATGGCATTTTCATAGCCATTCCGAGATATATTGCCATGCAACTCCCACCGTTCCGTCTCATGACTTGTTCCGTCACTCTCATATTGCCATTGCGTGATCGTAGGATAGCTAGCGAGATGTTTCAACGTCATACGCCATGCTAGATCGTTGCACATCCCGGTACACTGCCGGAGGCATTTCCTATAGAGTCATCATCATTTTGAGCTTTGAGCTGTGAGTAAATAAAAGTGTGATGATCATCATTATTAGAGCATTGTCCCATGTGAGGAAATAAAAAAAAAGAGGCCAAAGATCCCAAAAATAAAAAAGAGAAAAAAAAGAGGCCCAAGAGCCCAAATAAAAAAAGAGAGAAAAAGAGAGAAGGGACAATGCTGCTATCCTTTTCCACACATGTGCTTCATAATAGCACCATGCTCTTCATGATTGAGAGCTTCTTGCTTTGTCACAACCATATGCTAGTGGGAATCTTCATTATATAACTTGGCTTGTATATTCCAATGATGGGCTTCCTCAAAATTGCCCTAGGTCTTCGTGAGCAAGCAAGTTGGATGCACACCCACTAGTTCTCCTTTTGAGCTTTCACAGACTTATAGCTCTAGTGCATATCTTGTATGGCAATCCCTACTCATTCACATTGATATCTATTAATGGGCATCTCCATAGCCCTTTGATACGTCGAGTCAATGTGACCATCTCCTCCTTTTTTGTCTCACAACCACCACCACACTCTATTCCACTTATAGTGCTATATCCATGGCTCACTCTCATGTATTGCGTGATAGTTATAAAAGGTTTGAGAAAGTAAGAGTGCGAAAACAATTACTTGGCCAATACCGGGGTTGTGCATGATTTCCATTAGTTGTGTGAGGATGATGGAGCATAGCCAGACTATATGATTTTGTAGGGATAACTTTCCTTGGCCTTGTTATTTTGAAAGTTCGTGATTACCTTGCTAGTTTGCTTGAAGTATTATTTTTTTCATGTTAATAGCAAACTATTGTTTTGAATCTTACGGATCTGAACATTCATGTCACGTGAAAGAAGTTGCAAAGGACAACTATGCTAGGTAGCATTCCACATCAAAAATTCATTCTTTATCACTTCCCTACTCGAGGACGAGCAGGACTTAAGCTTGGGGATGCTTGATACATCTCCAACATATTTATAATTTTTGATGGTTTCATGCTATTATCTTGTCAAACTTTGGATGTTTTGCATGCCTTCTATATATTTTTTGGGACTAACTTATTAACTCAGTGCCAAGTGCCAGTTCCTGTTTTTTCCATGTTTGTGACCCCTTTTAGAGGAGGATTTTGAACAGAGTCCAAACGGAATAAAACTTCCGAAAAGATTTTTCCGAAATGGAAGAAGATCGGGAGACTTGAGAACCAAGGCACGGGGTCCTCAGGGACCCCACAAGCCCTCATGGCGCGGCCAGGGGGGTCGCGCCGTCCAGGCTTGTGGGCTCCCTGGGCCACCTCTGCCCTAGGTTTTGCGCCTATATATCCCCAAAAATTCCACAAAAGATCAGGAGATCATCGAAAGTACATTTCCGCCGCCGCAAGCTTCTGTCTCCGCAAGATCCCATCTGGGGCACGTTCTGGTGCCCTGCCGAAGGGGGGATTCGGATACGGAGGGCTTCTTCATCAACACCATGACCTCTCCGATGATGCGTGAGTAGTTCACCATAGACCTACGGGTCCATAGCTAGTAACTAGATGGCTTCTTCTCTCTCTTGGAACTTCAATACAGAGTTCTCCTTGATCTTCATGGAGCTCTATCCGATGTAATCTTCTTTTGCGGTGTGTTTGTCGAGATCCGATGAATTGTGGATTTATGATCAGATTATCTATGAATCTTATTTGAGTTTCTTCTGATCTCTCTTATGCATGATTTCATATCCTTGTAATTCTCTTCGAGTTGTGGGTTTTGTTTGGCCAACTAGATCTATGATTCTTGCAATGGGAGAAGTGCTTGGTTTTGGGTTCATACCGTGCGGTGACCTCACCCAGTGACAGAAGGGGTAGCGAGGCACGCATCGTTTTGTTTCCATCAAGGGTAAAAAGATGGGGTTTTCATCATTGGTTTGAGATTATCCTTCTACATCATGTTATCTTGCTTAAGGCGTTACTCTGTTCGTCATGAACTCAATACACTAGATGCATGCTGGATAGCGGTCGATGTATGGAGTAATAGTAGTAGATGCAGAAAGTATCGGTCTACTTGTCTTAGACGTGATGCATATATGTATGGTCATTGCCTTAGATATCATCATGACTTTGCGCGGTTCTATCAATTGCTCGACAGTAATTTGTTCACCCACCGTGATATTTGCTATTTTGAGAGAAGCCTCTAGTGAACACTATGGCCCCGGGGTCTACTCCACACCATATTTTCAGCCTTACACTTTTTACTTCGTTGCACTTTCCGCCTTCAGATCTCACTTTGCAAACAATCTTGAAGGGATTGACAACCCCTTTGAAGAGTTGGGTGGAAGCTCATTTGTGTTTGCGCATGTACTATGGACTTGACGAGACCCTCCTACTGGATCGATACCTTGGTTCTCAAACTGAGGGAAATACTTACTGCTCCTTTGTTGCATCACCATTTCCTCTTCAAGGGAAAAACCAACGCAAGCAAGTCTCCGTCAACGTGTCAATTTCTGGCGCTGTTGTGTGAGAAGTAGCAAAGTGTCACGTTGGGATCATAAGGTGTTGGAGAAGGCTTGCTATCCATAAAGCCGAAACGGCTCAAGACCTTCTCAACATAGTGAGATTGCATTAGAGTAATCCCACTCTCATCCTTAATAAGTTTGATGTTTAGGATCACATCGGCTTCTCCCAGATCTTTCATGTTAAAACTCTTTGATAGGTAAGTCTTGACCTCATTGATCACAACAATGTTTGTACCAAAGATCAATATGTCATCCACATACAAACATAATCTGACACTATTGCCTCCACCATGGCGATAGTAGACACACCTATCAGCCTCATTAATGACAAATCCTGCAGAAGTCAAAGTTCTTTCAAACTTCTCATGCCATTGCTTAGGTGCTTGTTTCGGACCATACAAAGATTTTAGGAACTTGCACACCTTTTTCTCTTCTCCTTTTACCACAAACCCATCAGGCTGATCCATATAAATTTCCTCTTCCAACTCTCCATTTAGGAAAGTTGTCGTTACATCCATTTGATGAATGATCAAACCATAAGAGGCAGCCAGGGAAAGTAGCACCTGAATGGTGGTTATTCTAGCAACAGGTGAATAGGTGTCAAAGTAATCTTCGCCTTCTTTCTGAGTGTAGCCCTTGGCCACAAGTCGCGCCTTCTACTTATCAATAGTACCATCAGGCCTTAACTTCTTTTTGAACACCCATTTACAACCCACAGGTTTACAACCATAAGGTCGTTCAGTTAACTCCCAAGTTCCATTAGAAAGAATTGAGTCCATCTCATTATGAACAGCTTCTTTCCAATCATCTACATCTGGAGACGCATATGCCTCTTCAAAAGACTTGGGAGTATCGTGCACAGGGTATACGATGAAATCATCACCCAAGGATTTTGCAACCCTTTGTATCTTTCTCCTTACAGGAGCTTCATCGTTATCCTTCTCATGGACTTCCTCGGGTGTTTGTTCAATATAATCATCAAATGTATTAGATTTAGAATTTAACTTAGAAGAAAATCTAGCAATGCTATGCATATCTTTCATAGGAAACATATTCTCAAAAAATATTGCATCACGAGATTCCATTACACTATCTACATGCATATCAGGAACCTCAGATTTAACTACTAAAAATCTATAAGCAATGCTCCACTGAGCATAACCCAGAAAAACACAATCCACTGTCTTTGCTCCAAGTTTGCGTTTCTTGGGGATAAGAATATTGACCTTTGCCAAACATCCCCAAGTGCGCAAATAAGAAAGTGATGGTTTTCTCCCAACCCACTCTAAGGTGTTTTCTCTTTATTTTTGTTAGGAACTCTTTTAGGACATGACATACAGTCAACAAAGCCTCCCCCCACCATACCTTAGATAAACCAGCAGTGTCTATCATGGCGTTCACCAAGTCAGTCAACGTGCGGTTTTTCCTCTTGGCAATCCCGTTTGATTGGGGAAAATAGGGAGGCGTCCTCTCATGAATAATACCATGTTCCTCACAAAATTCATCAAAAACTTTGGAAAAATATTCTCCACCACGATCTGACCTAAGACGCTTGATCTTTCTCTCTAGTTGATTTTCAACTTCAGCTTTATAGATCTTAAAGGAATCGAGAGCTTCATCTTTAGTTTGCAACAAATAAACATAGCAAAATCTAGTCGCATCATCAATCAAAGTCATGAAATATTCCTTTCCACCTTTTTTCAACACACCATTCATCTCACATAGATCGGAATGTATGAGTTCTAGAGGTGCCAAGTTTCTCTCTTCGGTAGCCGTGTGAGGCTTTCGAGGTTGCTCCGATTGCACACAACTTTGGCACTTAGAACCTTTGGCAAGTGTGAAATTAGGAATTAAACTCATACTGGATAGCCGAGACATTAAACCAAAATTAATATGACATAAACGAGAATGCCAAACACTTGTATCATCATTAATACTAGCACAAATTTGGTTTACTGACTTATTGCAAAAATCTGAAAGGGAAAAGCGGAACAAGCCTCCGCACTCATAGCCTTTGCCTATAAATTGTCCAAATCTTGACATGATTACTTTATTTGACTCTAAAACTACCTTAAACCCATCTCGACATAGAAGGGAGTTGCTAACTAGATTCTTGTTCATGGTAGGGACATGCTGCACGTTCCTTAGTTGCACGATCTTTCCCAAAGTAAACTTCAGATCTACCGTGCCAATGCCACGAACAGAAGCATGCAACCCATTCCCCATTAGGATGGAAGAATCCCTTGCGACCTGATAAGAAGTAAACAAAGAGACGTCAGCACACACATGAACGTTAGCTCCTGAATCAATCCACCATGAAGATGATTGGAATATCGAAAGCAATAGGTAAATTATCATACCCATCAGTATTGCTAGCGGTCACCATGTTGACTGTCTTGGAGCTGGTTTTCCCTCTACGGTCTGCGCGTTCTGGGCATTCCTTGGAAAAGTGTCCGAGCTTCTCACAGGCGTAGAACTCTAGCTCAGCCTTGTTGAACTTCTTCTTCTTGAAGGTAGTAGTCTTTATAGGCTTGTTCTTTCCTTTGTTCTTGTTCTGTGAGAACCTTTGTACCATGTTGGCAGTAGGTTGAACCTCACCTCCTTTCTCAGTAGTGTCTTTAGCCCGAGCTTTCTCTTCAACATCAAGAGATGCAATCAGATTTTCAACTGATATCTGCTATCTCTTATGTTTGAGAGAAGTGGCGAAGTTTCTCCATGAAGAAGGCAACTTTGCAATCATGCACCCAGCCATAAATTTATCGGGTAGATCACACTTAAGGAGTTCCAGTTCCTTCACAATACATTGTATCTCATGAGCTTGTTCAACCACAGAACGGTTATTCACCATCTTGTAGTCGTGAAAATTCTCCGTGATGTACAACTCACTGACTGCATGTGTAGCACCGAATTTAGCCTTCAGTGGATCCCACAGTGTCTTCCATCTTGTATGTGCATGTACACATCACACAGACGGTCAGCAAGAACACTCAAAACGCATCCCACAAACATAGTGTTGGCTTCCTGGAACTTTCTCTGATCTTCATCAGAAGCTCCCTCTATCATGCCAGCACTAACATGGAAAACTTTCAGAGAAGTAAGCCAGAGCGTGGATCTCACTTCCCACCTCTTAAAGTGCACACCGGTAAACTTATCCAGCCTCAGTGCATCAGAAAATCCAGCCATAGTTAACTCAGGAAATTGCCTACAATTAGGTTTTTAGATTGTTGAGTAATTAGGCATAATTTCCATGATTAATTCCAGAATATAAAGCATGACGATACTAGCTACTAACATGCGAAGCTCTAACATACTAGATGCGGTAGACAACATGAATAGCAGCAACACAGTATAGCAAAACATGTACGCATCTAACATGTTCATCAAGCCAATGGGAACACGACGCACACGTACCGAACGTTTGCAGATGAAGCAGATGTGTTCGGTGCAACTATGTTGTTGACGATGACGTTGGCGATGACGGGACGAAGTAGACGACGCTTGAGACGGTGGTACGCAGCACCGCCCTGTTGGGGAACGTTGCATGGGAAACAAAAAAACTCCTACGCACACGAAGACCTATCATGGTGATGCCCATCTACGAGAGAATATTTGGATCTACGTACCCTTGTAGATCGCACAACACGAAGCGTTAAGAAACGCGGTTGATGTAGTGGATTGTCTTCACGTCCCTCGATCAGCCCCACAAACCGTCCCACGAACCGTCCCGCGATCCGTCCCACGATCCGTTCCGATCTAGTGCCGAACGGACGGCACCTCCGCGTTCAGCACGGGCAAAGCTCGATGACGATCTCCACCTTCTAGATCCAGCAAGAGGGGGCGGAGAGGTAGAAGAGTTCTCCGACAGCGTGACGGCCCACCGATGGTGGTGATAATCTACTCCGGCAAGGCTTCGCCTAAGCTCCGCAGAAATACGATCTAGAGGAAAAACTGCGTGGTATAGGGTCGAGTAGCACGTGGCAAAGTTGTGTCTCAAAAACCCTCAATACCTCTAGTATGTATAGGAGGGAGGGAGGGGAGGAGGCAGCCTCAAACCCTCAAGGTTTGGCCTAAATTGGACGTGGAGGAGTCCTACTCCGATCCTACTTGGAGTAGGATTCCACCTTCCCACTTGGAAACTCTTTCCACCTTGTGTTTTTTCCTTCTCAAACCTTATGGGACTTAGTGGGAACTTATTTAAGCCCACTAGGGGCTGGTTATCTCTTCCGATAGCCCATGAGACCCCTTGGGGCGTGACACCCCTCCCGATGGTCCCCGGCACCCCTCCCGGCACTCCCGGTACACTACCGATGAGCCCAAAACTTTTCCGGTGACCAAAACAGGACTTCCTATATATCAATCTTTACCCCCGGACCATTCCGGAGCTCCTCGTGACATCCTGGATCTCATATGGGACTCCAAACAACTTTCGGTTACCAACACCTATAACTCGACTATACCGAAACGTCACCGAACCTTAAGTGTGCAGACCCTGCGGGTTCGAGAACTATGTAGACATGACCCGAGACACTCCTCGGTCAATATCCAATAGCAGGACCTGGATGCCCATAGTGGATCCTACATATTCTCCGAAGATCTTATTGGTTGAACCTCAGTGTCAAGGATTCATATAATCCCGTATGTCATTCCCTTTGTCCTTCGGTATGTTATTTGCCCGAGATTTGATCGTCGGTATCCGCATACCTATTTCAATCTCGTTACCGGAAAGTCTCTTTACTCATTCCGTAATACAAGATCCCGTGACTTACACTTAGTCACATTGCTTGCAAGGCTTGTGTGTGATGTTGTATTACCGAGTGGGCCCCGAGATACCTCTCCGTCACACGGAGTGACAAATCCCAGTCTTGATCCATACTAACTCAACGGACACCTTCGGAGATACCTTTAGAACACCTTTATAGTCACCCAGTTACGTTGTGACGTTTGATGCACACAAGGTATTCCTCCGGTGCCAGTAAGTTATGTGATCTCATGGTCATAGGAACAAATACTTGACACGCAGAAAACAATAGCAATAAAATGACACGATCAATATGCTACGTTCATAGTTTGGGTCTTGTCCATCACATGATTCTCCTAATGATGTGATCCCGTTATCAAGTGACAACACGTGCCTATGGTCAGGAAACCTTGACCATCTTTGATCAACGAACTAGTCAACTAGAGGCTCACTAGGGACAGTGTGTTGTCTATGTATCCACACATGTATTTGAGTTTCCAATCAATACAATTCTAGCATGGATAATAAATGATTATTATGAACAAGTAAATATAATAATAACTAATTTATTATTGCCTCTAGGGCATATTTCCAACAGTATCCCACTTGCACTAGAGTCAATAATCTAGTTCACATCACCATGTGATTTTAATGAACCCAACACCCATATGGTTCTGGGGTCTGATCACGTCTTGATCGCGAGATAGGTTTTAGTCAACGGTTCTGAATCTTTCAGATCCGTGTGTGCTTTACAAATCTTTATGTCATCTTATAGATGTTGCTACTACGTGCTATTCGGAAATACTCCAAATATCTACTCTACTATACGAATCCGTTTTACTACTCATAGTTATTCGGATTAGTGTCAAAGCTTGCATCAATGTAACCCTTTACGATGAACTCTTCAACCACCTCCATAATCGAGAAAAATTCCTTAGTCTATTAGTTACTGATGATAACTTTGACCGATGTTCAGTGATTCAATCCTGGATCACTTTATGTACCTCTTAACAGACTTGTGGCAAGGCACACATCAGGTGCGATACACAGCATGGCATACTGTAGAGTCTATGGCTAAGGCATAGGGGACGACCTTCGTCCTTTCTCTTTCTTCTGCCGTGGTCGGGCTTTTGAGTCTTACTCATATTCACACCTTACAACACAGCCAAGAACTCCTTCTTTGCTTATCTATTTTGAACTCCTTCAAAAACTTGTCAAGGCATGCATTTCATTCGAAAGTTCTGTTTAGCATTTTTTATCTATCTCCATAGATATTGATGCTCAATGTTTAAGTAGCTCTATCCAGGTCTTCCTTTGAAAAACCCCTTTCAAACAACCTTTATGCTTTACAGAAATTCTACATTACTTCCGATCAACAATATGTCAACCACATATACTTATCAGAAATTCTATAGTGCTCCCACTCACTTCTTTGGAAATACAAGTTTCTCATAAACCTTGCACAAACCCAAAAGCTTTGATCATCTCATCAAAGCGTATATTCCAACTCCGAGATGCATGAACCAGTCCATAAAAGGATTGCTGGAGCTTGCATACTTGTTAGTATCCTTAGGATCGACAAAACCTTCTGGTTGTATCACATACAACCTTTCCTCAAGGAAACTGTCGAGGAAACAATGTTTTGACATCCTATGTGCAATATTTCATAAATAATGCAGAAACTACTAACATAATTCCAGCAGACTTTTAGCATCGCTACGAGTGAGAAAGTCTCATCATAGTCAACTCTTTGATCTTGTCGAAAACATCTTTGCGACAAGTTGAGCCTTTTTTAATGGTGACTTTTCACCATCATCGTCTGTCTTCCTTTCGAAGATCCATCTTTACTTAATAGTCCTATGACCATCAAGTAGTTCTCCCAAATTCTACACTTTGTTTTCATACATGGATCCTCTCTCGGATTTCATGGCCTCCAGCCATTTGTCGGAATCCGGGCCCACCATCGCTTCTCCATAGCTCATAGGTTCATTGTTGTTCAACAACATGACCTCCAAGACAGGGTTACCGTACCACTCTACAGTAGTATGCGACCTTGTTGACCTACGAGGTTTGTAGTAACTTGATCCAAAGCTCAATGATCACCATCATTAGTTTCTACTTCAATTAGTGTAGGCGCCACAGGAACATCTTCTTGTGCCCTGCTACACACTGGTTGAAGTGACGATTCACTAACCTCATCAAGTTCCACTACCCTCCCACTCAATTCTTTCGAGAGAAACCTTTCCTCGAGAAAGGACCCGTTTCTTGAAACAAACACTTCGCTTCCGGATCTGAGATAGGAGATGCACCCAACTGTTTTGGATATCCTATGAAGATGCATTTATCCGCTTTGGGTTCGAGCTTATCACACTGAAACTTTTTCACATAAGCATCACAGCCCCAAACTTGTAAGAAACGACATCTTAGGTTTCTCCAAACAATAGTATATACCGTGTCATCTCAACGGAAATACGCGGTGCCCTATTTAAAGTGAATGCGGTTGTCTCTAATGCATAACCCATAAACGATAATGGTAATTCAATAAGAGACATCATAGTATGCACCATATCTAATAGGGTGTGGCTATGACGTTCGGACACACCATCACACTATGGTGTTCCAGGTGGCATGAATTGCGAAACAATTTCAACATTGTCTTAACTGTGTAGCAAAAACTCGTAACTCAGATATTCATATCTATGATCATATCGTAGACAGTTTATCCCCTTGTCACGAATATCTTCACTCTGAAATAGCGTTGAACTTTTCAATATTTCAGACTTGTGATTCATCAAGTAAATACTCCTATATCTACTCAAATCGCCAGTGAAGTAAGAACATAACAATATCCACTGCGTGCCTCAGCACTTATTGGACTGTACGCATAAAAAATGTATTACTTCCAACAAGTCACTTTCTTGTTCCATGTGGTATTATTTTGCATGTCTCAAGTGATTCAAAATCAGGTGAATCCAAATGTTCCATCCGCATGGAGTTTCTTCATGCGTTTTATACCAACAGGTGTGGTTTGCATGTCTCAAACGTTTCAAAAATGAGTGAGTACAAAGATCCATCAGCATGGAGCTTCTTCATGCATTTTACACCAACATGACTCAAGTGGCAGTGCCACAACTAAGTGGTACTACCATTATTACTTTGTATCTTTTGGCACCAATATTATGAACATGTGTAACACTACGATCGAGATTCAATAAACCATTCAGGGTAATTATTCAAGCAAATAGAATGACTATTATTCTCTTTAAATGAATAACGTATTGCAATAAACACGATCCAATCATGTTCATGCTCAACGCAAACACCAAATAACAATTATTTAGGTTTTACCACCAATCTCGATGATAGAGGGAGTGTGCGATGTTTGATCACATCAACCTTGGAAACACTTCCAACACATATCGTCACCTCGCCTTTAGCTAGCCTCTGTTTATACCGTAGCTTTCATTTCGAGTTACTAATCACTTAGCAAGCGAACCGGAATCCAATACCCTCGTGCTACTAGGAGTACCAGTAAAGCACACATCAATATCATGTATATAAAATATACTTCTTTTGACTTTGCCAGCCTTCTTATCTACCAAGTATCTAGGGTAGCTCCGCCTTAGTGACCGTTCCCCTCATAACAGAAGCACTTAGTCTCGGGTTTGGGTTCAATCTTGGGTTTCTTCATTAGAGCAGCAACTGGTTTGTCGTTCCATGAAGTATCCCTTCTAGCCCTTGCCCTTCTTGAAACTAGTGGTTTTACTAACCATCAACAATTGATGCTCCTTCTTGATTTCTACTTTCGCAGTGTCAAACATTGCGAATCATTCAAGGATCATCATATCTATCCTTGATATGTTATAGTTCATCACGAAGCTCTAGCAGCTTAGTGGCAGTGACTTTGGAGAACCATCACTATCTCATCTGGAAGATTAACTCCCACTTGATTCAAGCGATTGTTGTACTCAGACAATGTGAGAACATGCTCAACGATTTGAGCTTTTCTACTTTACTTTGTAGGCAAAGAATCTTGTCGGAGGTCTTATACCTCTCAACAAGGGCACGAGCATGAAATCTCAATTTCATCTCTTAGAACATCTCTTATGTTCCGCGACGTTTTAAAACGTCTTCGGCACCTTGCTTCTAAGCCGTTAAGTATTGCGCACTGAACTATCACGTAGTCATCAAAAACGTGTATGTGAGATGTTCGCAACATCCACAGACGATGCTCGAGGTGCAGCACACCGAGTGGTGCATTAAGTACATAAGCCTTCTGCGTAGCAATGAGGACAATCCTCAGTTTTACGGACTCGGTCCGCAAAGTTGCTACTATCAACTTTCAACTAAATTTTCTCTAGGAACATATAAAAACAGTAGAGCTATAGCGCAAGCTACATCGTAATTCGCAAAGACCATTAGACTATGTTCATGATAATTAGTTCAATTAATCATATTAATTAAGAACTCCCACTCAAAAACTACATCTCTCTAGTCATTTGAGTGGTACATGATCCAAATCCACTATCTCAAGTCCGATCATCACGTGAGTTGAGAATAGTTTTAGCGGTAAGCATCTCTATGCTAATCATATCAACTATACGATTCATGCTCGACCTTTCGGTCTCATGTATTCCGAGGCCATGTCTGCACATGCTAGGCTCGTCAAGCTTAACCCGAGTGTTCCGCGTGTGCAACTGTTTTGCACCCGTTGTATGTGAACGTTGAGTCTATCACACCCGATCATCACGTGGTGTCTCGAAACGACGAACTGTCGCAACGGTGCACAGTCGGGGAGAACACAATTTTGTCTTGCAATCTTAGTGAGAGATCACCTCATAATGCTACCATCGTTCTAAGAAAAATAAGGTGCATAAACGGATTAACATCTCATGCAATTCATAAGTGACATGATATGGCCATCATCATGTGTTTCTTGATCTCCATCACCAAAGCACCGGTACAATCTTCTTGTCACCGGCGCCACACCATTATCTCCATCATCATGATCTCCATCAACGTGTCGCCATCGGGGTTGTCGTGCTACTTATGCTATTACTACTAAAGCTATGTCCTAGCAATATAGTAAAAGCATTTGCAAACACAAACGTTAGTTTAAAGACAACCCTATGGCTCTTGTCGGTTGCCGTACCATCGACGTGCAGGTCGATATTAACTATTACAACATGATCATATTATACATCCAATATATCATATCACGTCATTGGCCATATCATATCGCAAGCATACCCTGCAAAAACAAGTTAGACGTCCTCTAATTTATTGTTGCATGTTTTACGTGGCTGCTATGGGTATCTAGTAGATCGCATCTTACTTACGCAAAAACCACAGCGGAGATGTGCAAATTGCTATTTAACCTCTCCAAGGACCGCTTTGGTCAAAACCAATTCAACTAAAGTTGAAGAAACCGACACCCGCCAGTCATCTTTATGCAACGAGGTTGCATGTCAATCGATGAAACCAGTCTTTCGTAAGCATACGAATAATGTCGGTCCGGGCCGCTCCAATCCAACAATACCGCCGAATCGAGAAAAGACTAAGGAGGGCAGAAAATCGAACATCACCGTTCACAAAACCCTTTGTGTTCTACTCGAGATAACATCTACGCATGAACCTAGCTCATGATGCCACTGTTGGGGAACGTTGCATGGGAAACAAAAAATTTCCTACGCACACGAAGACCTATCATGGTGATGTCCATCTACGAGAGGATATTTGGATCTACGTACCCTTGTAGATCGCACAGCAGGAAGCGTTAAGAAACGCGGTTGATGTAGTGAAACGTCTTCACGTCCCTCGATCAGCCCCACGAACAGTCCCACGAACCGTCCCGCGATCCGTCCCACGATCCGTTCCGATCTAGTGCCGAACGGACGGCACCTCCGCGTTCAGCACACGTACAGCTCGATGACGATCTCCACCTTCTTGATCCAGCAAGAGGGGCGGAGAGGTAGAAGATTTCTCCGACAGCGTGACGGCGCGCCGGTGGTGGTGATAATCTACTCCGGCAGGGCTTCACCTAAGCTCCGCAAAAATACGATCTAGAGGAAAAACTGCGTGGTATAGGGTCGAGCAGCACGTGGCAAAGTTGTGTCTCAAAAACCCTCAATACCTCTAGTATATATAAGAGGGAGGGAGAGGAGGAGGCAGCCTCAAACCCTCAAGGTTTGGCCGAAATTGGAGGTGGAGGAGTCCTACTCCAATCCTACTTGGAGTAGGATTCCACCTTCCCACTTGGAAACTCTTTCCACCTTGTGTTTTTTCCTTCTCAAACCTTATGGGCCTTAGTGGGAACTTATTTCAGCCCACTAGGGGCTGATTTATCTCTTCCCATAGCCCATGAGACCCCTTGGGGCGTGACACCCCTCCCGATGGTCCCCGGCACCCCTCCCGGCACTCCCGGTACACTACCGATGAGCCCGAAACTTTTCCGGTGACCAAAACAAGACTTCCTATATATAAATATTTACCTCCGGACCATTTCGGAGCTCCTCGTGACGTCCTAGATCTCATCTGGGACTCCGAACAACTTTCGGTTACCAACACCTATAACTCAACTATACCGAAACGTCACCAAACCTTAAGTGTGCAGACCCTGCGGGTTCGAGAACTATGTAGACATGACCCGAGACACTCCTCGGTCAATATCCAATAGCGGGACCTGGATACCCATATTGGGTCCTACATATTCTCCGAAGATCTTATCGGTTGAACCTCAGTGTCAAGGATTCATATAATCCTGTATGTCATTCCCTTTGTCCTTCGGCATGTTACTTGCCCGAGATTTGATCATCGGTATCCGCATACCTATTTCAATCTAGTTACCGAAAGTCTCTTTACTCGTTCCGTAATACAAGATCCCGTGACTTACACTTAGTCACATTGCTTGCAAGGCTTGTGTGTGATGTTGTATTACCGAATGGGCCCCGAGATACCTCTTCGTCACACGGAGTGACAAATCTCAGTCTTGATCCATACTAACTCAACGGACACCTTCGGAGATACCTGTAGAACACCTTTATAGTCATCCAGTTACGTTGTGACGTTTGATGCACACAAGGTATTCCTCCGGTGCCAGTAAGTTATATGATCTCATGGTCATAGGAACAAATACTTGACACGCAGAAAACAATAGCAATAAAATGACATGATCAATATGCTACGTTCATAGTTTGGGTCTTGTCCATCACATGATTCTCCTAATGATGTGATCTCGTTATCAAGTGACAACACTTGCCTATGGTCAGGAAACCTTGACCATTTTTTATCAACGAACTAGTCAACTATAGGCTCACTAGAGACAGTGCGTTGTCTATGTATCCACACATGTATTTGCGTTTCCAATCAATACAATTCTAGCATGGATAATAAACGATTATTATGAACAAGGAAATATAATAATAACTAATTTATTATTGCCTCTAGGGCATATTTCCAACACGCCCGACTTGCTAGGTAGACGACCCGTTATGGAAGCAACAGCAGTCGCGCAGAGCGCTTTTCAAAAATCTAATTCGCCCTCTCACGTACAGGATCGCATGTCGCACATACACGCCGCCCTGCCCGGCCAGGCGAGGCGAGTGAGCGCACGCATGTGGTTCTCTCCTTTCTCTTCTCAACACACACTTAGAGTGGTGGGGAGAACTCACTATATAAAGAGGTCTTACACTTCCTCCACTAGCAGTATGGAATAAACTTTAACACCACCATTTGTCATTTTATTCATGGGTTCAATTTAAGATTTTAGAATTTTATAGATGGGCCAAGCTCATTAATTCTAACAGGATATACACTAGATATGATGTGTTCAAGTTCACATTCTTAATGTTTTTCTCCTACTCTCTACTCGATCACATGACTTGCCATATCTCTGTTACTATAGTGTGCTTTATCTACTGTTTCTGTTAATTAAATCTTTTGATATAAATTACTCATATTTCCAACAGGGTTCACCGTCACACACAGTGGGAGCAAGTGGGCCCGTCCAATCCAATCAAAGCACGGCCTAGCCTAGCATTATCCTGCGGCTTTGCCGAAACAAAACAAGCTTACAAATGCCCCCCTCGCTGTCCCAGCCATCCAAACCCCGAGACGGTGAAACGGACGTGCGTGTCATTCTCAAGCCTTGCGTGCATGCCCACACCTCTCCGAGTTCACAGCTCCGAATAATCGGTCCGTTCACCGTTGGTTGGCTTATTGGCAAGGAAAGGCAGAAGGAAGAAGGGCGCCACACCACGCAAAAACACCCAAGATGCCCAATTCGGGGAGCCCAACAACCAAACAGCGACGATCGCCATCACCCCGTCAGGGCAACAGGATAGGGGAGAATCGGCCAATGCGGGTCGTGTGGGTGCACAAGTTCCGTTTCTGATGAGAGAGATTGCATTGGTTGGAGGGATCCGCACCTCTGTTTCCCCAATAGTTTTGGGCCAAATCAGGTCCCTGTCAAGGTCACTGTTCTACTACCTTATGTGCGCAAGGAAGGACCCGCTGATATTTATCGGGAGAGCGAAAGTAAAGCGCTCCTTGAAACAATGGACGGGCAGGGTCCAAGGTTGGTGGTCCGTCCGTCCGTCCGTCCGTCCACGGATTTTGGGTTAAAGAAGCAGCTAATCATTTCTCCGTTCCCTCCCCTAGATGGATGTAGCTAGCTAGCTAGGCTAGACTTGCATAAGCAACATGATTCTTCTTCTGTGTGATGGAGAAGAAACCTGGCACCTAAAATGGCATAATTTCGGTATGAGACCCCCCGGTAGTCAGCAGCAGTGCTTGTCCGGCAGAAAATTTTAACTTGGAAGACGTCATTTCAGATCAAAATCTTTGATGATTTGCCCATCCTCCGGACGCAACTTTTTCGGTTGGCTCTCACCGGAGAGCTGCACTTATTGGTGTGCAAACTATGCCAGTAAAGACAAAGGGGGTGACGGGGTCCCAGGATTCCATTGATTTTGTTATCTCACTTCTATCATGGTGCGAGCTTGATCCAAGAAGATGAGAACTCGCAAAAAGAGGCGCCAGCGCACGCTAACCAAGTGTCCAGCGAGGCCAGGTAGGCAAAATGCACAGGTTTTTACCTGTTTGGTGGAAAACTGGGGAAAAGGGACATCATGTGTGGACCGTGATCCCTTGCGAGCTCAGCCAGGCAGCAGCCCACAATTGCCCAGACCTAAATCCTGATGTGACGCGCACCTATCAAACAGATATGTAGAAGGCCCTGGAAACCGTTGAAGTTCAGCATTCAGGCATACTGGAAAAAGAAGGGGGTTAGAGACGAGGGATGATAAGCATTCTTAGACATGTGATTATCAACCACAGCTAGGGTGTAGGAAACATCGATTAAAGGATGTCAACTAGTACAAATAGTTGCCTCATAAGAAGACAGAAGCAACTTCTCACGATGTGGTAACTAGCAAGCAAAACACGCATTATTTCTGCTGCAACATTTGCAGGGAACATCAACATAGATTCGGCAGTACATCAACAAAAAAGAGTGAGCTCATATCAAGCCCTCGGATCGGAAAGGTAATGTTGTCTGTTAGCCGCTCGCAATGGCGGGCGCAGCTCACAGGCACCAATTTTCTGCTCTTCTAAACTGTGGGCGGGCTTCGTCTGATGCTTTCCCTTCCAACGATCATCCGCTCCAACTCAACTGGAATGTAAGCAAGGAACAAACCATTACTAACACATTTGCAGAAATATGTGCTGCAAGTTTCAGAAATAAAAAATAACACCAATTGCTACTCTAATTTTCACTGTGCAAATATTCATTGTTTTTCATATTAAAAAGAGTGTTTTCTATGTTGAACTGGATAATATCGTCTCCACCAAGGACAACCCACTCTGGATATTCCTGTAGGAAAGAGATACCACACTAGCAAGGATATTATATTAATGAAGCGGCCTAGTGAGGAGCACATCAACTATTAGTACAATTTTTCAGTGGAAAGTACACACATCCTAAGCACACTACTTAACTCTGTCGACAGTGTGTTGACATTATGCTATTCTGAAACAGACTGGACTGAAGGCAAAACAAAAGGAGTACTGACTTGATAATATTGTCTAGCAAAGAGCAAATCATCAGTATAGTCCTGTGGAAGGAAGAGACATGATAACATAACATTGGGTAAAGAATAATTACTAGTCTATCTGCATTTCATGTGAACTTGCAGAAAATAAAGCCAGGATTCTTTGCTGTACCTACCATTATCCTTTCCTAGCAAAAGTTACATCCAGGATTCTTGGTTTCAAGCCCAACTTGTTTCCATTAAAGTATCTGAACTCTGTAACTACACCTGAGTGCAACTGTTTGGATGCACTAAAGAAACAAAGATGATTTGCTCTTTGTGCTCTCTGCTTCCCCCCAAGCCTACATTCCACGAGTCTTAATGCACTATGGTTATTAGTGTAGTGGGTTGTCAAAAATCAGGCCATATAAGTACTTCAAGAGTTGTTCTTTCCACTTTCAGAGGAAGCAATGAAGCACCTTAGACCACAAATAGCTGGCATGAAATTAAAATGAAATGAGAAGTCAACTTAGATACCTCAATTTCTCAGTCCATCTCTAATTCGCTTAACTATCAGCGATTGGGAACCCATACCTAATCGACTGACTTAATAACTTTGTAACGAGTTGAGCAATCCCACTAAGGGCTTGTTCGGTTAATCCCATCGAGGAGGGCATTGAAGAGGATTGGAGGGGATTGAGGTGGAATTTGACTTGTAGGGGATTTAATCCCTCCCAATCCCCTCCAAACCCCTTCAATTTTGGAGGAACCAAACAAGGCCTAAAGAAAAGTGTCTGCTAATCTGCTTTTGAGTTGGTCCTAGCGCCCTAGCCAAAATTTCTCATTCCGCAAACTTACTTCGCATTTCTCACATAGATGAATGTGAAATTTCTCGATTTAACAGCCTATTCGACACTCAATGTTCCATCTTATGGATGCTTACACTAACATTTTATGTATAAACTAACTTCTTGAGTTTTGACCATCTTTAAGTGGAATGGTATGAAGCATAAGATTCCATGAAGTTCCAAATCAGCATATCAGCTCCATTAAAACAGATTTCAGCGTGTTCCTACCAATCAAATGTAATGATGTAGGATATAAACCACTGGTTAAAACAGCTAACATAAAATGATGGTCTCGTATCCGAAACAGGTCTGCTCAAGTCTGAAGCAAAGAACATAAATGTTATGAGTGAAAAAATAGCATGGGTACGAAAATTACCCCCAAGTATGCTCAAGACTTCATTTGCCGCTTAGGCTTCTTGACAAAGCTCATTTTGAGCTTGTACAGCCGCTTGCTCTTTAGTATCTTCTTCTCCGGTAAAGTCAGCCTTTTCTTCACCTTCTTCTCCTTCTTCTCTTTCACATACCTCTTGTCAATCTTATAGACTCCTGGTGTCACAGTAACTCCACGCGCTAATGCCTCCCTGAACAGCGCATTTGAACGATCCCCTAAATTATGCCTAGCCAGCTTCTCGATCAGCAGGCTATACGATTTCGTTCCAGGTGCATGCCCATATCCTTTCATCAGACGGAACACCTTGACAGCATGCTCAACCCTTTCAATCCCACATAAAACCTTGATGAACCCATAATACGCCTTCCTATCAAGTTTATCTCCAAACCCTGCGGATCGCATCCAAATCATCATCTCGTCCCCTTCAGAAATCCGGGCAGCCTGATACAAGCTCTTGATAAGTACAAGATATGTGTCAGCATCTGGCGAGCATCCCCACTCGCCCATTTGTCCGAACAGTTTAATTGCATCCTCAGTCCTGCGAATCTTACAGAGATTTTTTATCAGCACCCGGAACGTTCCCGCGTCCCGGGGAATGCCATTGGCCTCCATGTCAACTAAGAACTTCTCTGCCTCTACAGGCATCCTTAACGGGTCTTTCTTGCGACAGAGACGGCAGACACAGTCAAGAACAGCGTTGTAGGCATCCAAACCTGGCTGAAACCCACCATTGCGTGTCTCACCGATCAACCTTAGCGCATGGTCAAGCTTACCAGCATCAGCATAACCAGATACCAGCAAAGTGCAAATATTGTCATCCGGGAAGATCTCATGTGCGATCTTCTTGACAGCACGCTCTGCAAGCTGTGGGAAGCCCTCGGACGAGAGGGAGGAGACCAGCGAAGTGAGCGCCCTACGGGTGCGAAGCTCCCCAGGCAATTCGTCGAACACCTTGAGCGCGTCCGTGGCGCGCCCAGCTCTCGCCAGATGGAAGAGGTAGGCGTCTACTGTGTCTGGCCCTAGCGCGGAGGGGAACTCCTGAAGGAGGGTGCGGACGGCTGGAAAGTCGCGGCGGCGGGCGAGATGGCGGACAACGAGCGCGAGAGCACCGTCGGAGGGGTGGAGCGAGCGGCGGACGAGGAAGCGGAAGAGGTCAGCGGCAGCGCGCGAGGTGGCGGGAGGGGATAGGGAGAGCGTCTCGGCGAGGAGCGCGTTGGTGGGGCGGACGTCGGAGAAGTGGAGGGAGAAGTAGGCGTCCGGGGAGGTGGCTGGGGCCAGGGTGGATGAGAGCTTGGTGACCGCCGCGGCGAGGGAGGAGGCGATGGAGGTGGTATCGGTGGTGGAGGAGGGAGCGGGGGCCGTGGAGAGGTGACGAACCAAGGGGCAGGGGGTGCCGGCGGTGACCGGCGATGGTAGGAGGCGGCGGAGGAGGTGGCGGCGCCACATTTTTGGAGGGGGGAGATCGAGGGAGCGAGGGTTAGGGGAGGTTTCAACTTCCACTGGGTGCCAGCTCTAAGAGGCGCTACTAGATGCAATCCCTAACGTTCATCTGAGATCGGCCGGCAAGGACGGAGCACGGGAGCAGTGCAGAACGACTTCCATTCAATCGTCTAAACATGTAAAAAGAAGGAAATCGTGTAAACGTGTCAGCTACGAGCACATACATGATTGATCGAAGATTGTCGATGACAAGTTTAAGACAGGAAAATTACAATTTTAATTACTCCAGTAAACATGACGATTTCGTGCTTCAGTTTATCTTTTGATAGAAATTTATCGAATGTGTCAACTAACTTATCACCCTTGTGCCACTGAAATTATCATAAAAAATGGTTCAATTTGACATATGCTCGTAACCGACATCAGATATTCCCTTCGTCCGAAAATACTTGTCATGGAAATGGATGTATATATATGTGTATTTTAGTTATAGATACATTTATTTTTATATATTTGTGCGACAAGTAATTCTGAACGGAGGAACTACTTGAGTGAAGTATATCCTAGACTATTTCGAAAGCATATTGCAGTGTTTCATTGGCATAACCTTGTCCCGCTTTGCCACACACATCAAAGTTACGTAGGTCTGGATTGTTTAATTTGATCATAAACCGTGTGTCCGTTAGCCCGTCATCCTCATTTGTCCGTCTCCACAACCGTCCATTTTATATGTAAACCATAAAATTTATACAACATCATCCAACATAAAATGTTCATATCGTCAACACACATAGATCAAATAACATAGCATAGGGGAATCATACATGTCATCGGACTGTTAAAATTTTGTGCATTCTACTATCTATATCTATGGAGGAAGTTCACCCATGACCGCCCTTGCCCTTCCCATTTCTCTTCCCATTTGTCTTCTTTGTCGATGAAGCGGTTGAAAGACACAATTTGGGCTGAGGGGTCCACTTGGGTGACAATTTCGTAACCGGGCGGTGATCGATTGTTCGCTCGGATGTTTAAGGTGGTGGGTTTTGCAGGGTCCGGATGTGTGTCTGTCCTACCCCGTTCGCCGCACCGCAGTCGCCGTCCGTGCCATCGCCATCGTCATCGTCATAGTCGTAGTCCCTCCAGCGGTGGAACGACATCAGAGGTCTGCAAGAACCTTGTCCCGTGGCTGGCTGCCGCTCGCGGAGGAGCCGCTCCGCCTCCTGCTGCGCGGTGTGAAGGGTCGTCATGGCCAACGTAGCCTTCAAAGCCCTGGCGCTGCCCTAAAGATTTGTACCAACATGATGGTCAGTTCTACATTAATCGTCCCCGTGTGATTCGATATTGGGTTGGGTATTGTTGTCTAGGGATTGTGATTTTTGAGGTTTGATGTTACGAGTTGTTTTTCTGGTCTAGATGCTTGTATATGCTCTCCTTTTTACGATGATTTTCCCGCTTTTATGTAGAGATACATCACTAGGATATTATTATATTTTTTGTAATAGAGGTTGACCTCATTAACCAGTGGGATATTATTATATTTTCTAGAATACATGTTGATCTCATTAACCAGTGGCTTGATAAACTCCTATCTTCTTACCCAGGAGATGGTAAGAGTGAGCGTGTTAAAAATTGCCTTATATAACTAAGCCAGATGTGCCATATAAACATTTATAAAGTGAACGTATGTTATCCTCGGTAATAAACCTGAACGAGCTCCGCTCCCGCGACCGCGTCGCCCCCGCATGAGACCGGCCGCGACCTACCTCCCCTTCCTCCAGCCTCGCTCTCTCCCTTCCTTCTCCATTGTCGTCGCTAGCACCCGCGGCCGGCCTGGCCCCGGGTTCGTTGGTGGTGGCAGCCCCCCGCCCCTTCCCCTCCCGGTGGCTCTCCGACGCGGGGCGAAGCTGCACCAGGGGGTGCTCCTAGGCGGCGGCGTTCCAGGTGGCAGCGGGGCTCCCCGACGCGGCGTGGGCGGAGAGCTGGGCGGCGGGGTGACGCTGCAGCGAGATTTGGTGGCGGCCTCCCGGCCCAGATCTGGGCCTAGGTGGGCCAACGACGAAGCAGGTTTGTGGCGGAGCTTCCGGGAGACGGGGGAGCAGCGACGAGCGGTTGGGTGCTGACGGCGCCGTTCCCATCCCGCTGCAGCATGACCGACAGGGCTTCGCGGGCCCTTTTCGGGCCCGGCTGGGCCAGGGGTGGCCTGGTATGCTCTGCTGCCCTGTCCGGTCGGTGACCGCGGCAGTGCCAGAGGCGCGGGCCTCCCACACGTCGGTGATGGAGGTGGATCTCCTCCCGCTCGGTTTTGGTGCTGCTGCTTCATCGTTTGGCACAGCTCTCTGGTCTCTTGGCCTCGTGTTGTTGTTCGCAGTGAGACCGCATGGATGATGGCGCAACCGTGCTGGCGCGTGGGGTTTGACAGTGGTTTGGCTAGTCGGCTCCGGTTGGACGGTGGAGTGTGGAGTGCGGGAGAAATCCTTGCCGGTTCATTAGGCTTCGATGCGGTGACACCGACGGGTGCCACCATTCCTTCCTGAAGGATGTCGGTGGTAGCCATCCCCTACCTCCTTCCACGTGTCGGGGGAAACCCTAGGACTCGTCCGGGCAGCAGTGTCGTTGACGTCGCATCCCTTCTTGAAGGTGTTGTTTGGCACGCGGCGGATTGGAGCGTCGGGCTGTGGGGGTTTGTCTCCGGAAGGCGCAGCAGTGGTGGATCATCCGCTCTTTGTCGAGCTAACGTTGTTGGCATTTGTTTCTTTTTCGTTTTTTGGATTTGATGTGTTGTTCGCCCCAGCAATGATCTCTGTACGGTGTTGGTTGCTTTGTATACAAAGCAGAGGGAAACACTTCTTCGCCAACCTATGTTATCCTGAACAGGAGGACAGCCATTAGAAACGCTAGGAGAAATGTAAAATCGACACTCTTGGTGGCATTTAGAACTTTATTAAATCATCTTTCTGAAGGTGCCATCACGGCATTATCAATACACACAGCATTCTGGACATACCTTGAGCCAATTTCTGGATATAGAAAATGTTATATACACTTACAATTGGTGTGGTTACAAAGGGATTTTAGCCATCGATAACAATTTTCTTTAATCTGTATTTACTAGCAAAATAGATATAGACAATGAAATTTACAGATGAGATGGCTGTAAGACACCAGTAGAAGTAGTCAAGGTGCCCTTGGTTCAGGTCATCAGGTATCCATCCAGGGCTCTGCCATTCCCTAGTCAACCCCGCAACAAGGGTGATGATAGCTGAGCTCAAGTAGTTGCCGAGAGCAGTGGTGAGCAACGCAAACGCCGTTAACATGCTCTTCATGGAGTCCGGCGCCTGGCCATGGAAGAACTCTAGCTGAGCAATGATGACGAAGCATTCGGCCCCAGCGATGACGAAGTACTGCGGCAGCTGCCACACGATGCTTAATAGCTTGCCATGCTGGACGCTCTCTAGCCTCTTTGCTTCTAAAAGAGCAGCCATTGCCATGGCAAAGATCATTATGAAACGACCAATCCCGATCCTCTGCAACTGCGTTAGCTCCGCTCCACTTGTGAAGAATGTCCTGGTCGCTGGTACAATGACTTTGTTCATAAGAAGAACCCAAAGTGTCACACATATCACTTCAAAGGAATACAAGGAAGCTGGTGGAATGGAAAGTGAACAAATCTTGGTGTCCATCACGGTTCCCTGCTGAATGAAGGTAGTGTGCATTTGTGAGATTGCAGCAGCAAATAATATTCCAGTTGCCCAAATTGGAAGCAATCGGATTAGTATTTTCAATTCCTCAACTTGAGTTACAGTACAAATCCTCCATGAACTTTGACAACTGCTGTTGTCCAAGGGAAGATCAGAAATAACGGCTGCCTTATCGAAGAACCTAAGAAAAACGATAGGATTAGTGATATGATATGTGAACATTCATTGCCGACTTCATACAAAACCATAGGATAGCAAGGCAATGGCAGTAAAAGTATGTTGCATTGTGATAAAATAACTGCATCTTTTTAGTGTCTCAGGAATACCTTTCTCTCGAACTTCCCTTCACAAGCTTAATGAGGTACGTATATATGTTTATTTATAATCAGTGAATTTTTATGCTAACTTCTCTTTAAGAAATTATTAGGTAATTAACAGCTTACTCGGTATGGACATGATTACTTCATTTAGAGCTACATCATGTAAATAAAGGTAACATAACACATGTGCGAATTTCACTGAATAAGTAACGCAAAAGAGGCAGTGCAGTACCTGAAATCATTAGTATGAGCTAGTCTCGGCACTCTCTTGTGTGTGTTCTTGCTCCTGGCCTCATAAAGAAGAGAGCTGTCGGCAGGGATTTCTAAGCTCATGTTCTTAAAAGCGGCAAAAGTAACCTGGAAAACACTCTTCATTGGGGAACCGCTAGGCTCACGCAGCCGGAATATTGGTGTTCCAGCCACAAAGCCTACCAAAGCCAGAGCTATGCACGTGGTAGCAATACCATATCCTATAGCCCAGCTCACATTTTCCTGAACCCAGACTACTATGGTGCCAGAAGTAATCACGCCAAAGATGACACAGATATAAAACGAACTGAAGAAATTCCTCCTCTTCTGCGTATCTAGACTGTTTTCATTGTTGAATTGATCTGCCCCAAGTGGAAGCAATGCGGACCTTACTCCTCCACAACCAATAGCAGATAGATACAAACCCGAGAAGAAAATTAGATTCTCAGTTACTTTTGATGATGAGCATGAGCTGAAGTTGCATAAGGCTGGAGCAGAAGGTATAAGTGATCCAACTGTAATGAGTACCATGCCCTGCAATACACATCAGTTCATCATAATCTTTCCCTCAGAAATATGCATCAACTGAATGGTTAGATTATTAAAAGTATTTAGCAAACATAAGAAACAGGATTGAAATATGAATAAGGTCGATGGGCTTAGCAGGAAGACTGTGATCTTACAAGTAGGTACATAACAAGGGAGATCAAGACAGTCTTGTAATTTCCCCAGTAAGCATCTGCTATGCCTGCTCCAAGTATAGGCACAAAGAAGCTAGTCCCATACCAAAGAGAAACAATTGAAGCACTTGAGGCAATGCCACCATGGAGAACTGAGCGGATATACACAACTAGGTTTGTGGCGATGCCATTGAAAGCCATGCTCTCCAAGCATTCAAGTCCTGCAGGTTTTAGTCAATCAGTATATTTCTAATGCATGTGATTTTGATCTAATTTAAAACGGTATTAGTTTACTGTCTAACTAAAAAGTATCGGATAGTCCTGTTGAGTTTCCTGGCGACAGAACCAGCAGAAACAAGAGAATATCACCCAGGAAGATCACAATGAAATCAAAGAACGTTATGAAACATGCCTTGCATATCCTACCAGAATCAGGAATAGAGCAACTAACCATGTAAAAAGGGATATTACATATACACGATTATATGAGTTGGTTGTCAGTTGTCTCATGATATTCAGGGAAGAAGATTGTGGATTTAAAGGGGCAAAAATATGCTTCATACAAGAAGGCTCACCAAGAATTATTGCAGGTGATCTCCAGTCAGAACCTCTACATTTAAGCTCTGGCTGTTGAGATACTTCCAGTAGAGACTGTGATTCTTCACCATGGCATGTTCCATCATCCTGATAGAAGGCCATGTCTCAACATAAGCATTGCTTTTGAGGAGTAAATCAAAGACAGCTTAGTAGATAATTTTCCTAAGCCCAACAATCTGAACTCTCCGTTCCTTGATGAACCCATTACTTATAAGGAAATAAACGCTTAACATTATGTGTATCAACTGCCCTTCGTCTATCGATGATAATGATATTCACGTCAAGGGGTGCAATTAACCTAGCCCAATTTGTGCAAAACAAATAGCACCCGAAATACACTGCATATGCACACTCCCTGATTATCATTTTAGCATCAGAAATACAATGTTCCCCAGCGCCGCTCAACACCAATCAGCCTTAGGATATATATATGCAATCAAACATACCAACAATTTCTGCTCCGCATTTCGCCTACCAGGGAACCCCACCCCAGCAAGCAAATCCACCGAGAGAAAAATATACCAAAATGGAAAGGTTCGGAGTCGGATCTGCCAGTTAGATGTACCTTGACCAGAATACTCGCGCGCAGGCCTCCGTCCTCCATGGCCTTCCCTCCGCTGATCTGCTTTGGTCCCTCCCACCGAAAATATCCTCTCCCGGTCCGATGGGAGTATCAAATACAGTGGTACCGGAGTCCGGCGGTTTGTGAGGAGAGGACGGCCACACGACTGGGAATTCCACGCCGCGCTGACCCGGGAGGCGAGCGGAGAAACCACGCGACAGAGTCACGGAGACGTGCTCCAGCTTCTGATCCATTCCAGCAAGCATGATTTGACGGCTCGTTTTGACCATGGTAACTATTTTTTTTAATATCCAGAGTTGAACTGCCAAATTCGTTGATTAGAAAAGGGTGTTACAAGTCTTTAGAGAAGAAAAGCACCACAAAAGAGCAGCCCATAAATAAAAGAAAGGAAAAAAAATCCGTCGGCAACACCACAAACCCAAGCTCTACCATCAAGCCTACCATCGGAATCCGTCATTGGGATCTCCAAGGTGACGCCTCCAAGGAGGAAACAATGTTGAGGACACCGTCGTCACCCGATCTGACACCGCTTGATCTTAGGTTTTCATCCGGAAATCTCACTTCAGTTGGTAGGAAGGGCAAATGGCTCCACAACGATACCTCCAAAGAGGGAGACGACATCCGTGGATGTCGTTATCGCCAGCAACAACAAGGTCGATGCAGGATTTTCATCCGAAACCGAGCATTCCACCAACAATCCTAGGATCTGAGGCCACCAGTGCCACGGAGCATCACGACCCCAAGCAAACATTACCAAAAACGAATCCGTCGAAGCCGCACGCAGAAACTCGACAAGCACACGCCAATCTGACAAGTCCGCACCGCCGCTCGTAGGCCTTGGGCGACCAAGTCGGATCAGGTCGTCCTCTACCTCCGTGCGCAGATCTGGGCGAACCTCCGCACCACAGCGCACAAGAAAGGTAGGAACTGTTGGGGAACGTTGCATGGGAAACAAAAAAATTCCTACACACACGAAGACCTATCATGGTGATGATCATCTACGAGAGGGAGATCGGATCTACATACCCTTGTAGACCGCTAAGCGGGAAGCGTTAAGAAACGCGGTTGATGTAGTGGAACGTCTTCGCGATCCAAATCGCCGTCGTCCCACGATCCGTCCCGATCTATTACTGAACGGACGTCACCTCCGCGTTCAGCACACGTACAGCTCGATGACGATCTCCGCCTTCTTGATCCAGCAAGAGAGACGGGGAAGTAGATGAGTTCTCCGGCAGCGTGACGACGCGTCAGTGGTGGTGATGATCTATTCCTGCAGGGCTTCGCCTAAGCACCGCAGAAATCCGATCTAGAGGAAGAACTACGAACTAGAGGAGAGGGTTGCACATGGCTAAAATTGTGTCTCAAAAACCCTCAAACCTCTAGTATATATAGGAGGAGGGAGCAGGCAGCCTTGCCCACCAAGGAAACCCCTCGGGGTCGGCCGAACCAAAGGAGGGAGGAGTCCTCCTCCAATCCTACTTGGATTAGGACTCCTTTCCAAATTGTCCACCTCTTTTGGATTTTCCACCTTTTCCACATGGGTTTTCTTTGGTTGACTAGACAACCCACTAAGAGCTATTGCGCTACCATCAAGTCCACCTGGCTCTCTTGGGGAGTGGTGGGCCCACCTGGTGGGCCCCCGGTACCCATTCGTCACTCCCGGTACAGTGCCGGCAATGCCAGAAATCCTTCCGGAATCCAAATACGAACTTTCTATATATCAATCTTCGTTTTCGAACCATTCCGGAAACCCTCGTGACGCCCGGGATCTCATCCGGGACTCCGAACAAAACTTCGGTCACCAGCACCTATAACTCAACTATACCGAAACGTCACCGAACCTTAAGTGTGCAGACCCTGCGGGTTCGAGAACTATGGAGACATTACCTGAGACACTCTCCGGTCAATATCCAATAGCGGGACCTGGATGTCCATATTGGATCCTACATGTTCTACGAAGATCTTATCGGTTGAACCTCTATGCCAAGGATTCATATAATCCCGTATACCATTCCCTTTGTCCTTTGGTATGTTACTTGCCCGAGATTTGATCGCGGTATCTCTATACCTATTTTAATCTCGTTACCGGCAAGTCTCTTTACTCGTTTCGTAATACAAGATCCCATGACTAACTCTTTAGTCACATTGCTTGCAAGGCTTATATGTGGTGTTGTATTACCGAATGGGTCCCGAGATACCTCTACGTCACATGGAGTGACAAATCCCAGTCTTGATCCATGCTAACTCAACGGACACCTTCGGAGATGCATGTAGAGTACCTTTATAGTCACCCAGTAATGTTGCGACGTTTGATACACACAAGGCATTCCTCCGGTGTCAGTGAGTTACATGATCTCATGGTGATAGGAATGAATACTTGACATGCAGAAAACAATAGCAACAAAAATGACACGATCATATGCTACGTTCATAGTTTGGGTCTTGTCCATCACATCATTCTCCTAGTGACGTGATCCCGTCATCAAGTGACAACACTTGTCTATGGCTAGGAAACCTTAACCATCCTTGATCAATAGGCTAGTCAACTAGAGACTCACTAGGGACACAGTTTTGTCTATATATCCACACATGCATTTATGTTTCTATTCAATACAGTTATAACATCGATAATAAACGATTATCTTGAAACAGGAAATATAATAATAACTATTTTATTATTGCCTCTAGGGCATATTTCCAACAGTCTCCCACTTGCACTAGAGTCAATAATCTAGTCTCACATCTTCATGTGATTTACAATGTAATGAATCTAACACCCATACAGTTCTGGTGTTGTTCATGCTTCTATCGTGGTAGAGGTTTAGTCAGCGGATCTGCAACATTCAGATCCCTGTGCACTTTGCAAAATTTACGTCCTCTCCTTCGACATAGTCGCCGATAAGGTTGAAGCGTCGTTTGATGTGTCTGATCCTCTTGTGAAACCTTGGTTCCTTGGCTAGAGCAATGGCACCAGTGTTGTCACATAACAGAGTTATTGGATTTAGTGCGCTTGGCACAACTCCAAGATCTATCATGAACTGCTTCATCCAGACACCCTCCTTAGCCGCCTCCGAAGCTGCTATGTACTCTGCTTCGCATGTAGAATCAGCTACGATGCTTTGCTTGGAAATGCACCAGCTTACCGCACCCCCATTAAGAACATATACGTATCCGGTTTGTGACTTAGAGTCATCCGGATCAGTGTCAAAGCTTGCATCGACGTAACCCTTTACGACGAGCTCTTCGTCACTCCCATAAACGAGAAACATTTCCTTAGTCCTTTTCAGGTACTTCAGAATATTCTTGACCGCCGCCCAGTGTTCCACTCGTGGATCACTTTGAAACCTGCGTGCCATACTTATGGCCAGGCTGATATCCGATCTTGTGCACAGCATTGCATACATGATAGACCCTATGGCTGAAGCATAGGGGACGACACTCATCTTTTCTCTATCTTCTCCAGTTACTGGACACTGAGTCTTACTCAACTTTATACCTTGTAACACAGGCAAGAACCCCTTCTTGGATTGTTCCATTTTGAACTTCTTCAAAACTTTATCAAGGTATATGCTTTGTGAAAGTCCTATTAGGCGCCTCGATCTATCTCTATAGATCTTAATGCCTAATATGTAAGCAGCTTCTCCTAGGTCTTTCATTGAAAAACTTTTGTTCAAGTAATCCTTTACGCTCTCCAAAAACTCCACATTGTTTGCAATCAGCAATATGTCATCCATATATAATATTAGAAACGCTACAGAGCTCCCACTCACTTTCTTGTAAATACAAGCTTCTCCTAAAACTTGTATAAACCCAAACGCCTTGATCACCTCATCAAAGCGCTTATTCCAACTACGAGATACTTGCACCAGTCCATAAATGGATCGCCGGAGCTTGCATACTTTGTCAGCATTCTCTGGATCGACAAAACCTTCGGGTTGTATCATATGCAACTCTTCCTTAGAAACCCGTTAGGGAACGCCGTTTTGACATCCATCTGCCAGATTTCATAATCGAAAAATGCAGCTATTGCTAACATGATTCAGACGGACTTAAGCATCGCTACGGGTGAGAATGTCTCGTCGTATTCAACTCCATGAACTTGTGAAAACCCCTTTGCCATAAGTTGAGCTTTATAAACGGTCACATTACCGTCTGCATCCGTCTTCTTCTTAAAGATCCATTTGTTCTGAATAGCCTTGCGACCTTCAGGTAATACTTCCAAAGTCCACACTTTGTTTTCATACATAGATTCTATCTCGGATTTCATGGCCTCTAACCATTTGTTGCAATCTGGGCCCACCGTTTCTTCTTCATAACTCGTAGGCTCATCGTTGTCTAACAACATGATAGATGTGACGCCCTCGGCTTAATCGTACACTACTCATACACGCAAATGCGTACGATCAAACCCAAGGACTCACGGGGAGATATCACAACACAACTCTAGACACAAATAAAATAACATCAGCTTCATATTACAAGCCAGGGGCCTCGAGGGCTAGAATACGAAAGCTCGATAAAAACACGAGTCAGCGGAAGCAACAAATATCTGAGTACAGACATAAAACATGGGGTGCCTTAGAGAAGGCTAGCACAAAAGATACAACGATCGAACGAGGCGAGGCCTCCTGCCTGGGAACCTCCTATCTACTCCTGATCATCAGCGGCCTCCACGTAGTAGTAGGCACCGTCGGGGTAGCAGTCGTCGGTGGCGGGGACCTCCATCTCCTAGACTTCATCATCTGGTCGCAGCAACCGGATCAAGGGGACAAGGGGGGGAGCAAAGCAGCGGTGAGTACTCATCCAAAGTACTCGCAAGTCTTACATCAGAACTATTCTAATTATGCATCAGTATCAAAGAAGGGGGGGTTATATGTGGACTGACTGCAGCAATGCGAGAATAGAGAGGGAAGGCCTAGTCCTATCGAAGACTAGCATCTTCAGGGTCTTGCAGCAATAGACGAGAGTAGAACAGGGGGGAGGGTAACACATTAATAGTCATATTGTTGCAGCAATATTAAAGTGAGGTCACGCCTAAAGATCCTCCCTCGACTCCCTGCGAGGAAGCAATCCCGAGGCAAACTAATTCCAGTTAAGTAACAATTGTAGTTGTATAAGATCGGGGCACAACTCCAAGTCGTCCTGTAACCGTGGACACGGCTATCCGAATAGTTAATTTTCATCCCTGCAGGGGTGCACCACATGTCCCGTCACGCTCGATAACACTCTGGCCGGACATACTTTTCTGGGTCCTGCCCGACCTCGGAATATCGACACGTCGCAGCCCCACCTAAGACTAATCAGAGAGGCCAGCCCGCCGGTCTAAATCCTAAGCACAAAGGGTTCATGGGCCCAGTTCCCCTTCACGCTCCTGCACGTGGCGTGGGCGGCCGACGTCAGTCCTAGCATCCCTTAATCACAAGCGCGATGCATCTCGGGACCACTCGGGCGCGCGCCGCTACACTGCTGGCATCTGAAAAGCTTCGGCTGATACCGCGACGCCGAGTACCCATAATTCTTCCCGCGTAGCCGGTTAGTGCGAAAAGGTCTCCGACCAACCCAGATCAAATACCCAAATCCATTAGCATTTTAAATAGGCCAACAACACAGTCTCGCGGGAATCCACCCGTCTTACAACTAATCACCGAAGATCCCAGTAACATGGTCGAGTAACTGTGTGGTTGTAACATCGGGGGGAATCCGAGGTATCACCCTCGTTGGATTCCGAACGATGTACCCGTCAAGGTGGGCTTAGAGGAATCACCCTCGGGGGTCCCACACTCGCGGGGTGGCACGACAGAGACGTCATCGGGAATGGTGAAAGAGGAATCACCCTCGATAACCATGACCGACTAGCTATACTACAGAGATATCATCAGGAGTACTTAGCGAGGTGTCACCCTCGATACCCGATAGTATCCCTGTAGCGTCGTACAACGAAGGGGGGTGAACGTGCTGTGTCGGGTCTGGCTCGTCGATCAGAGATCGAGATTTGGAAACAAGCGGGGCAACTGATCTACGGGGTCAGAGGGGATGACTGCTCCACCTATACTAAGCATATTAAAGGTACAAGACTGAAAGTAGCAGTTCATCAAAAACAGGCTATGCATCAGATATAGGAGCTAACTACAACAGTAGCAAAATACTAATGCAAGCAGTAGGAAGAAAGACATAGGCGATATAGGAATGATCAAGGGGAGTTTGCTTGCCTTGCTGCTCTGCGGCAAAGGACTGATCGGCAGGGTCGTAGATGTACCCGGCAGCAGCGTCAGTCTCGGGGTCTACCGGTAAGAAGAGGGGGAAGAAAACAATAAATTATAGCACCGATGCAACACAAAACATGACATGGAAATATGCAGGCTAGGCATGAGCTAACGCAGGAACATCCGTCATAGACGGGTCGGAAGAATACCTGACGATATTTTCCGGGCCTCGGGCTACTACCGGTTACACTGGAAACGATGGAAAAGTTCCATGTTTGCTATGCTAGGGACGCGTGACAGACGAACGGACCGTGTATCCGGGTTCGTCTCGCTTTGCTGATCAACTTTCATGTTGAAATTATTTCGATCTGACTTACGGATTATTTAATATTAATTTTTAAAGTTTTATTAATTATTTAAGAATTAAAAACATATTTAAAAGATTTAGTAAAATCCTATTATGACATCATCGCGATGTCAGGCTGACATCAACGTTTGACCGGTCAACTGACCAGCGGGTCCCGAACGTCATAGGCACAAGTTTTATTTAAGATTAATTATTTATTAATCAGATTAATTCAACGAGGGACCCACGTGTCATACTCTAATTATGTTAATTAATTATTTTAACTAAATATCTATTTATTTATCTATTTTAAGAAAACATTATTTTTAATCATCGCGTGGGGCCTCCCTGTCATTGACAGCGGTGCATTGGCCCCACCGGTAAGTGGCCTAAGGTTATTTCCTCATTTATTTTTATTAGATACCTATCCGTGCAAATACCGTATTCCTCTAAATATCCAAATACACAAATACATACATCACATCTCATACATACATACATACGCATCTAATACACCATTTATACTTTTTCATTTATCTTTTCTCTCAACACTCATCTCTCTCTCTCTGTTAACAACAGAGACACAACTTTCTCTAACACCACCTAGAAGAACCAAATACTCAAATCCTCCTACCGGAGTCTACCCTCGACGGATCGAGGCCCCGTTTGCCGGAACGGAACCGTGACGTCGAGGAGAACGGTAAGGTGGGAGGAGCCCGAGGAGGGGCTCACCGACGGTGACGTGACGGCCCGGTGAAGCCGGAGTTCGCACGAAGTGACGGTGGAGACGGTGACGGTGAGGTTCCGGTGGTGATGTGCCGGCGAGGAGGAGCCGGTGAGGAGGGCCCCCCGGAGATGGAGCCGCCGGCGGGATGGGGAGGGCCCCGGCCGCCGGATCCGGAGGGGGAGGTGGGCAAGGAGGCCGGGGTGGTGGCGCTGCCCGGCGTGGTGAAGGTGGCGCGCCGGCCGTGGAGGGAGGGGCTCGCCGTGAGGTGGGGGGGCCGCCGGGTTGGGTGGCCCGGTGGAGGAGGTGGCCGCCGGGGGGGCGACGGGGAAGCTCGCCGCGGGAGGAGAGCCGGTGGAGGGAGGCGGCCGTGGGGAGAGGAGGCCGCCGGTGTGGTGAGGGGGACCGAGGGGGGGGGCCGCCGGCGTGGTGAGGGGTGGCCGCCGGCCGGTGGGAGAGGGGCGGCCAGGGAGGGGCGAGATGGGGGGAGAGGGGCGTGGCCCGGCAGGGGAGGGAGAGAGATCGTGGGAGAGAGAGGGAGTCACGGGAGGGTGAGAGGTCGTGGGGGGGGACAGGAGGCGCGGGGGGGGGGGGGCTGGCGTCGTGGGGTGGGGCCCCCCCACGAGGGGGGCTGGCGGCGGCGGCGTGGGAAAAGGAGGGAGTGGCGAGAGGGGGGGGGGTGGCGCCAGGAGGGCTAGGGTTTGGGGAGGTGGGGGCGCGGGAGGTGGCCGGCTGGGCCCTTTTTGGCCCAGCTGGGCCGGTTGGGGGGGGGGGTTGTTCCTTTTTTTTTTTTGATTTGTTTTGTTTTATTTTCTCTTTTCCCTTTTCTTTTTATTAATCCTTTCTTTCAGTTTTCTTTTCTTCCTTTTTTTTAATTAATTTACTATTTGAATTTTTCTTTTGAAACACTTTCTCATATTATATTTTCTTTTACAAATTATTATACGTACTTTTAATCCTATCTTTCATATCCCCATTCTTGTAATATTCGTAATGAACTTATAAGGTACTCTTCTTTTGTTTCCAAATCCATCAATCCGGACAGACGCGAATCAACGCGGGTCTGAGATGGGAATTCGATGACGTGGCATCATTAGCGGTCGATCACTGTAGCTTAATTACAATCACTACTGTAGCAAAAGTCGAGGATGTCACAATTCTCCACTACTAACAAGAATTCTCGTCCCGAGAATTAAGAGGTAGAGGGAAAGAGCCCGGGGTATTCATCACGAAGATGATCCTCGCGTTCCCAAGTGGCTTCATCTTCAGAGTGATTTGACCACTGCACCTTAAGGAACTTAGTGACCTTGCGACGAGTCTTACGTTCAGCTTGGTCGAGAATGCGGACCGGATGCTCTTTATAAGAGAGGTCTTGTTGTAGCTCAAGCATATCGTGATCCACTGCTCGAATAGGGTCCTTGAAGCAGCGACGGAGCTGAGAAACATGGAAGACATCGTGAACCTGAGAAAGGTTCGCCGGCAGTTCCAATTGATAAGCCACTCTTCCACGCCTTTCGAGAACAGTGAAAGGACCAATATAACGAGGAGCTAGCTTGCCCTTGATTCCGAAACGGTGTGCACCTCTCATTGGTGTGACACGAAGATAAGCCTTTTCGCCAGGTTGATAGACCATATCTTGATGATGACGGTCATACTGACTCTTCTGACGAGACTGAGCAGCCTTCAGATTCTCATGAATAATGCGGACTTGCTCTTCGGCATGTTGAATAATATCCGGACCGAAGAGTGATCGTTCTCCAGTTTCTGACCAATTCAGAGGAGTTCGACACCTTCGCCCATACAATACTTCGAAAGGGGCCATCTTCAGACTAGCTTGATAGCTATTGTTGTACGAGAACTCGGCATACGGGAGAGATTCCTCCCATTTCTTACCGAAAGAAATGACACAAGCTCGAAGCATGTCCTCGAGAATTTGGTTGACTCGTTCAACTTGTCCCTGGGATTGAGGATGAAATGCAGTGCTGAAGGACAGATGAGTCCCCATAGCCTTCTGAAAACTTTCCCAGAATTTTGAAGTAAACAAGCTGCCACGGTCCGAACTGATCACCAACGGAATACCGTGAAGTGAAACAACTCTTGACATATAAAGATCTGCCAGTTGACTAGCATTAATCGTCTCTTTGACGGCCAGGAAATGTGCAACTTTGGACAGTCGATCAATGACGACAAGAATAGCATCATTACCTTTCTGAGATCTGGGAAAACCAGTGACAAAGTCCATTTCAACGTGATCCCATTTCCACTCGGGAATAGAGATAGGTTGCAGAGTTCCAGCAGGCTTTTGGTGTTCTGCTTTGATACGCCGGCATATATCACATTCTGCCACATAGCGTGCAATGTCTTGTTTCATATTGGGCCACCAGAATCTTTGCCGGATGTCTTGGTACATCTTGGTACTACCCGGGTGAATAGACAATGGTGTGTCATGAGCTTCTTCCATCACCTTCCCAGTCATCCTGAGATTTTCCTTCTTATTTGGAACGAATAGGCGACCCTTGAAATACAAGGCACCACCTTCATCAACAGTGAAAAAGGAGGGTTTACCCTTCGCAATATAGCTCTTAATCCTGTCGACATCATCGTCAAAGTTCTGTATATTCTTTATGGAGCTCACAAGATCTGGTTCAACCACTAGGTTACTGAGGGAACCCTGATTAACAACACGAAGGTTCATCTTTTGATACTCTTCAGGAGGCGGGACAAGGTAACCCTGAGGAATAATGTGGAGGTTCAGCTTACGGAATTCCTCTTGCAGACGATCGTGAACCTGATGAACCTGGAGGTGGTTGCAGTATGACTTGCGACTTAAGGCATCAGCCATTACATTAGCCTTGCCAGGGGTATATGATATACTACAGTCAAAATCTGCTATACGCTCCATCCATCTTTGTTGACGCAGGTTCAGCTCCGGTTGAGTGAACAAGTACTTCAGACTTTGATGGTCGGTGTAGATTTCACAGCGATTACCGACAAGGTATTGTCGCCATTCCTTCAATGCATGAATGACTGCGGCAAGCTCGAGATCGTGAACTGGGTAGTTCTCTTCATGAGCACGCAGTTGACGTGAAGCATAAGCGATCACCTTGCGATCCTGCATTAGGACACAACCTATTCCTTGACGAGAAGCATCACAGTATATGACGAAATCCCTTTTCGTATCTGGAGGAGCAAGTACTGGAGCGGACGTCAGTTTGTCCTTGAGTGCCTGGAAACTTTCCTGACATTTATCAGTCCATTCATACTTAACACCTTTGTGAAGCAGGTTGGTTAAGGGCTTCGCAATCTTGGAGAAGTTCTCGACGAATCGACGGCAATAGCTGGCGAGTCCGAGAAAACTTCTGACTTGCTTGACATTCTTCGGGGGAGTCCAGTCAAGAATAGCTTGAATTCGTTCGGGGTTGACCGCAATACCATCCTTGGAAATCACATGACCAAGGTAAGTCACTTCGTCTAGCCAGAACTCACATTTGGAATACTTCGCATAGAGTTTATGCTCCCGAAGCTTATCCAGTACAAGACGAAGATGTTCAGCATGCTCTTCTTTGTTCTTTGAAAACACCAGAATATCATCCAGATATACCACGACAAATTTGTCGAGGTAGTCCATGAATATATAATTCATCAATCGAGAGAAAGTTGCCGGTGCATTGGTTAAGCCGAAGGACATGACGGTGTACTCGTATGATCCATATCGAGTAACAAAGGCGGTCTTTGGAATATCCTCCTTGCGAACACGGATCTGGTGGTATCCCAATCTCAAGTCGAGCTTAGAGAAAACGGTGGAACCAGCAAGTTGATCATACAAATCATTTATCCGCGGGAGAGGATATTTGTTTTGAATAGTGGCCTGGTTGATAGGACGATAGTCTTGAACCAATCGATTTGTCCCATCCTTCTTCTTAACAAAGAGAGAAGGTGCTCCCCAAGCAGAGGAACTCGGACGGATGAAACCCAGACGGAGCGAGTTGTCAATTTCTTGCTTAAGTTCAAGGAGTTCATGTAGTGGCATTTTATAAGGGCGCTTGGCAATAGGAGTGGTACCGGGTACCAAGTCAATGACAAACTCGACAGCTCGAGCAGGGGGAATCCCCGGAAGTTCTTCTGGAAAGACATCTTGGAACTCTCGGACCACTGGAATGTTTTCAATCCCTTCAAGAGGCGACGCATTTAATGCATTCAAGGCATACAGTCGTGCCTCAGCATTACGGACGAGATGAGCCTGGTAGCTTACTAGTTCATCTGAAGGGTGTAGGAGGTGGACGGTTTTGGTGGCACAAACGATCGATGCCGTATGAGCTTTCAACCAGTCCATCCCCAATATGAGATCAATGTTGGATGACTTTAGTAGGATGGGGTTGGCAAGGAATTCTAATCCTTCAATTTCAACTGGAACATGGGGGCAAACCACAGAGGTTCGACATTCGCCCCCAGGGGTGTTTACCACTATCGGGAGGTTCATCTCTTCGCTCCTAATGTCATGCATGTATGCAAAATTTTCCGACATAAAGGAATGCGATGCTCCTGTATCAAACAATACAGAAGCAGGTACTGAGTTAACGAGAAGTGTACCCATCACGGTAGCAGGCTGGTCTTGAGCTTGACCCATATCAATGTTGTTGGCCTGACCACGAACATAAGCAGGCTTAGTGTTGAAGTTGCGGTTCTGGTTGTTGCCACGGCCAGTTGCGGGAAGTGCCAGCTGATTCTGATTCTGCCTGCAGTCTCTAGCACGGTGACCTGGACGGCCACACTTGAAGCACAACCCGTCCTCAGGACGGGAAGGAGGAACTCGAGGCGGTGGAGCTGGAAGCCTCGGCTGCCTAGGTGGTGGAGGAGGCAGGCGAGGTGCAGCATAGGACGGCCTCGGAGTAGGAGCAGGTGCATGGTACATGTTGTTGGGAATCCAGATCTTCCGCTTCTGTGCAGATGAGCCCGAAGATGAGCCCATGTCACGGTTGCGCTTGCTGCTATCTTTGTATTCCTGCAGACCAGTCTCAACCTGAATAGCCTTGTTCACGAGGGTGGCGAAATCAGCATAGTCCTGAACGAGGAGTGTCAGCTTGATATCAGGGTGGAGGCCTTCACGGAACTTCTCCTGCCTGCGTGCATCAGTCGCAATGTCTTCTTCAGCATAGCGAGATAATTCCAGAAATTCCCGCTGATAAGCATCCACAGTCTTGTTGCCCTGGACCAAGTTGCGGAACTCACGCTTCTTCCGATCCATGATTCCCTGGGGAATGTATCGAGCACGGAAAGCAGCCTTGAACTCTGCCCAAGTGATGATAGTTCCATCGGGCTGAGAGCGCCTGTGGCTGTCGCACCATTGAGCAGCGGGACCCTTCAGAAAGTAGGCGGCAAAGTTGACATAGCTCGCCAGGGGCACATTGGCAGACTCTAGCTCATAAGAAATGTCACGGAGCCAGTCATCAGCATCTAGAGGCTGAGTTGAGCTGCGGTAGATCGCAGGGTTGAGACGGCAGAAGTCTTGCAGTGTCACGCCTTGTGGTTGGTTCATGTTCGGCCTTTGGAACTGATCCATGAGCCCTTGCATAAACTGGCGGTTCAGCTCAAACTGTTGGATCATCCCCGCCATATACTCAGGAGGCGGGGGTGGTGCATCGTTGGCACGGCCACGCGGGCGGCCAGCTGGTCTAACCATCCTGTTAAATATTTAGCAGGGGTAGTTTAGCTTAAAGTAATCGAAAGGCATCGCACGCATTCATGAAGTAATCAAGCATAATGAAAGGGAAATGCGATAGATACTCCATAGTAGTTGAGTTCGACATACAGACCCATACATAAGTTCGATTACAGACTAACGATTAAAAACTCGAAATTTGGCGATAGCCCGGACGCATTTGACGATACCCTGGACTCACTAGGCGGCGCGCAGGCACGCGATGGAAGAGTACCACAACGAGATGTAGCGATAAGACTACATCAACGTCGGAGAGGACGAACGAATCCTGGTAGCTGGCGGTGATAGAAGGTAGGGACAGGACCCTGTGTCCCGTTGTGACTCTGGTGACGGTACCGCATCCAGTCGAGGAGCTCAGGTCCAAGTGCAGGGGTTCTACCCCCAACATCAGTCCACTCGAGAGCTGATGGTAGCTCTGTCCTGCTCGGCTCGCGGATGCGCAAAGGGGGATCCCTCGGACAGTGTGATGGCTGCAGCTCTGTCAACGCGTCGTAAAGACGAGCGCGTGTAGCATACAACTCCACAGTCAGAGCTCGGAAAGCACGATCCATTGCCTCAGTGTACTGCACCAAAATCCGCGCGTCGTACCGACGCGTCACGTAGGGGGCGCAGACAGCGACGTAGGAACGGTCGTTGCGCTCCCGAACGTCAAAAGCGTAGGCAGTGAGATCAGACCCAGTCTCATCCCCAGCAGGAGCATGCGGGATGTATCTGAAAGGGCTCTCCTCCAGGTGAGGGTACGCTCCACGGAGTCGGGTGATGGCGATGTAGGCCGCATCGTGGACGGCCATCTCGACCGACACTCCAATACCACAGAACACGTGGCGCTCGAGGGTCTCGCCGCCCCTCTGGTCGAAGATGCGAACCTCAGCCTGGTACTGGCACTGGTTGTACTCGCGGAAATCCTCGAACACGGTGTACTCGGGGTACCAGCGATATCCCAGCCTGGTCAGGAGGTCGACCAAAATGGCCGGGAACCCAGTCGTCTCGGTGGCCTGTGTCAGGCGCACGTGCTGTCTTGCGGGACGCATCTGAAAATAAGATTGACGGATGTCAATGACAGTGTGTGTAATACATATTCAGGAGAAAAAGAGTAGATAGTCCATCGCTCCGGATTGATGTGATTCGAGAACCTAATGTTAGAGTTAGTAAAATCTTTGACCCGAAAGAGAAGAGAAAGTAGAGCCCAGAGTATAGGAAAGGAGTAAAAGATACTAATACCACCCAATTGAGATGTGGGCCCGTAAGCCACAACATCAGTGTTAGTAAGTTTTTCAAACACTAGACTCAACTTCGGCCAAGGAGTTGGAAAGGGGGCTACCTACAGGCAGTTGGCTCTGATACCAACTTGTGACGCCCTCGGCTTAATCGTACACTACTCATATACGCATTTGCGTGTATGAGTAGTGTACGATTAAGCCGAGGGCGTCACAATAGACAAGACAAGATTCCGTACCACTCGTGAGCAGTACGTGCTCTTGTCGGCCTGCGAGGTCCGACAGTAACTTGATATGAAGCTTCATGATCATCATCATTAGCTTCCTCTTCAACCGGTGTTGCCTCGACATAAATTTCTTTCTGCCCCGCGCCACCATCTTGTTGAAGCAGAGGTTCTGTAACCTCATCAAGTTCTATCTTCCTCCCACTCAATTCTTTCGAGAGAAACTCTTTCTCAAGAAAATCTCCATTCTTAGCGACAAACAATTTGCCCTCGGATCTGAGATAGAAGGTGTACCCAACTCTCTTTTGGGTAACCTATGAAGACACACTTTTCCGCTTTGGGTTCCAGCTTTTCACGCTGAAGCTTTTTGACATAAGCATCGCATCCCCAAACTTTAAGAAACGCCAACTTTGGCTTCTTGCCATACCATAGCTCATATGGTGTCGTATCAACGGATTTTGATGGTGCCCTATTTAAAGTGAATGCTTCTGTCTCTAATGCATAGCCCCAAAACGATAATGGCAAATCGGTAAGAGACATCATAGATCGCACCATATCTAATAAATTACGATTACGATGTTCGGACACACCATTACGTTGTGGTGTTCCAGGCGGTGTAAACTGTGAAACAATTCCACATTGTCTTAAGTGAGCACCAAACTCGTAACTCAGATACTCTCCTCCTCGATCAGATCGTAGGAACTTGATCTTCTTGCTACGATGATTTTCAACTTCGCTCTGAAATTGCTTAAACTTTTCAAACGTTTCAGACTTGTGCTTCATCAAGTAGGTATAGCCATACCTACTCAAATCGCCAGTGAAGGTGAGAAAATAACGATATCCGCCGCGCGCCTCTATGCTCATTGGTCCGCACACATCAGTGTGTATAATCTCCAATAAGTCACTTGCATGCTCCATTGTTCTAGAGAACGGAGTCTTAGTCATCTTGCCCATGAGGCATGGTTCGCACGTGTCAAGTGATTCAAAATCAAGTGACTCCAAAAGTCCATCAGCATGGAGTTTCTTCATGCGCTTAACACTAATATGACCTAAGCGGCAGTGCCACAAGAAAGTGGCGTTATCATTGTTAACTCTACATCTTTTGGTCTCAATGTTATGGATATGAGTGTCATCACAATCGAGATTCAGTATGAACAAACCCCTCACATTGGGTGCGTGACGATAAAATATATTACTCATATAAATAAAACAATCATTATTCTCAAACTTAAATGACTAACCGTCTCGCAATAAACAAGATCCAGATATAATGTTCATGCTCAACGCAGGCACTAAATAACAATTATTTAAGTTCATAACTAATTCTAATGGTAACTGAAGTGAGACCGTGCCGACGGCGATCGCATCAACCTTGGAACCATTTCCCACGCGCATCGTCACTTCATCCTTCACGAGCCTTCGTTTATTCCGTAGTTCCTGCTTCGAGTTGCAAATGTGAGCAACAGAATCGGTATCAAATACCCAGGCACTACTACGAGAGTTGGTGAGGTACACATCAATAACATGTATATCAAATATACCTTGTTTGTGTTGGAAATATGCCCTAGAGGCAATGATAAAAAGTTATTATTATATTTCCTATTTAAAGATAATCGTTTATTATCCATGCTATAATTGTATTGAATGAAAACATAGATACATGTGTGGATACATAGACAAAACAATGTCCCTCGCAAGCCTCTAGTTGGCTAGCCAGTTGATCAAGGATAGTCAAGGTTTTCTCGCTATGTGCAAGTGTTGTCACTTGGTAACTGGATCACATCATTAAGAGAATCATGTGATGGACTAGACCCAAACTATGAACGTAGCATATTGATCGTGTCGTTTTATTGCTATTGTTTTCTGCGTGTCAAGTATTTATTCCTATGACCATGAGATCATATAACTCACTGGCACCGGAGGAGTACCTTGTGTGCATCAAACGTCACAACGTAACTGGCTGACTATAAAGGTGCTCTACAGGTATCTCCGAAGGTGTGCGTTGAGTTAGTATGGATCAAGACTGGGATTTGTCACTCCGTGTGACGGAGAGGTATCTCGGGGCCCACTCAGTAATACAACATCACACAAAAGCCTTGCAAGCAATGTGACTAAGTGTAAGTCACGAGATCTTGTATTATGGAACGAGTAAAGAGACTTGACGGTAACGAGATTGAAATAGGTATGCGGATACCGACGATCGAATCTCGGGCAAGTAACATACCGAAGGACAAAGGGAATGACATACGGGATTATATGAATCCTTGACACTGAGGTTCAACCAATAAGATCTTCGAAGAATATGTAGGATCCAATATGGGCATCCAGTTCCTGCTATTGGATATTGACCGAGGAGTGCCTCGGGGCATGTCTACATAGTTCTCGAACCCGCGGGGTCTGCACACTTAAGGTTCGGCGATGTTTTAGTATAGTTGAGTTATATGTGTGGTTACCGAATGTTGTTCGGAGTCCTGGATGAGATCACGGACGTCACGAGGGTTTCCGTAATGGTCCAAAAACGAAGATTGATATATAAGATGGTTTCATTTGGTTACCGAAAAGTTTTTGGGCATTACCGGCATTGTACCGGGAGTGACGAATGGGTTCCGGAAGTTCACCGGGAGGGGGCAATCCACCCGGAGGAAGCCCAATGGCTTGAGGTGGCGCACCAGCCCTTAGTGGGCTGGTGGGACAGCCCAAGAGGGCCTTGGTGCCTCCTCCCCCTCCCTCCTACATATAGTGGTGATTTAGGGCTTATTTGAGACAACTTTTGCCACGTGCAACTCAACCCTAAACCACATAGTTCCACCTCTAGATCGGATTTCTGCGGAGCTCGGGAGGAGCCCTGCATGAGTAGATGATCACCACCACCAGAGCGTCGTCACGCTGCCGGAGAAGTCATCTACTTATCTGTCTTGCTTGCTGGATCAAGAAGGCCGAGATCATCGTCGAGTTGTACGTTTGCTGAATGCGGAGGTGCCGTCCGTTCGGCACTAGATCGGAACGTATCGTGGGATGGATCACGGGACGGTTTGTGGGGCAGATCGAGGGACGTGAGGACGTTCCACTACATCAACCGTGTTTCTTAACGCTTCGTGCTATGCGATCTACAAGGGTACGTAGATCCAAATCCCCTCTCGTAGATGGACATCACCATGATAGGTCTTCGTGTGCGTAGGAATTTTTTTGTTTCCCATGCAACGTTCCCCATCAGTGGCATCATGAGCTAGGTTCATGCGTAGATGTTATCTCGAGTAGAACATAAAGGGTTTTTTGGACGATGATGTTCGATTTTCTGCCCTCCTTAGTCTTTTCTCGATTCGGCGGTATTGTTTGATTGAAGCGGCCCGGACCGACATTATTCGTACGCTTATGAAAGACTGGTTTCATCGATTGACATGCAACCTCGTTGCATAAAGATGACTGGCGGGTGTCGGTTTCTTCAACTTTACTTGAAATGGTTTTGATCGAGGCGGTCCTTGGAGAGGTTAAATAGCAATTTGCACATCTTCATTGTGGTTTTTGCGTAAGTAAGATGCGGTCATACTAGATACCCATAGCAGCCACGTAAAACATGCAACAACAAATTAGAGGACGACTAACTTGTTTTTGCATGGTATGCTTGTGACATGATATGGCCAATGACGTGATGTGATATATTGGATGTATGATATGATCATGTTGCAATAGTTAATATCGACTTGCACGTCGATGGTACGGTGATACGTCCATTTTGCATCATGCTTTTATGTTGATATTTATCGCTTTATGGGGTGTTATTACACTTCACGGTACAATACTTATGCCTTTTCTCTCTTATTTTACAAGGTTTACATGAAGAGGGAGAATGCCGGCAGCTGGAATTCTGGCCTGAAAAAGGAGCAAGTTTGAGATACCTATTCTGCGCAACTCCAAAAGCCGTGAAAATCAACGAGGAATTATTTTGGAATTTATAAAAAATACTGGGTGGAAGAAGTACCAGAGGGGAGCCACGAGGAGGCCACAAGCCTGCTAGGCGCGGCCTACCCCCTGGCCGCACCTAGGGGGCTTCTGGGCTCCCTGTTGGCCCTCTGGCTCCCATCTTTTGCTATAAGGAGGGTTTCGTTCCAGAAAAAATCAAGAGGAGGCTTTCGGGAGGAATCGCCGCCGCCACAAGGCAAAACTTCAGCATAATCAATCTAGAGCTCCGGCAGGATCGTCCTGCCGGGGAAACTTCCCTCCCGGAGGGGGAAATCGTCGCCATCGTCATCACCAACACTCCTCTCATCGGAGGGGACTCATCACCATCAACATCTTCATCAGCACCATCTCATCTCCAAACCCTAGTTCATCTCTTGTAACCAATCTCCGTCTCGCGTCTCCGATTGGTACTTGTAAGGTTGCTAGTAGTGTTAATTACTCTTTGTATTTGATGCTAGTTGGATTACTCGGTGGAAGATTATATGTTCAGATCCTTGATGCTATTCAATACCTCTCTGGTCATGAATATAATTATGCTTTGTGATTAGTCACTTTTGTTCCTGAGGACATGGGATAAGTCATGCTATAAGTAGTCATGTGAATTTGGTATTCGTTCGATATTTTGATGCGTTGTATGTTGTTTTTCCTCTAGTGGTGTTATGTGAACGTCGACTACATAACACTTCACCATTATTTGGGCCTAGAGGAAGGCATTGGGAAGTAATCAGTAGATGATGGATTGCTAGAGTGACAGAAGCTTAAACCCTAGTTTATGTGTTGCTTCGTAAGGGGCTGAATTGGATCCACTAGTTTAATGCTATGGTTAGACTTTGTCTTAATTCTTATTTCATAGTTGCGGATGCTTGGGAGAGGGGTTAATTATAAGTGGGATGTTTGTCCAAGTAAGGGCAGCACCCAAGCACCGGTCCACCCACATATCAAACTATCAAAGTAGCGAACGCGAATCATATGAACATGATGAAAACTAGCTTGACAGAAATTCCCGTGTGTCCTCGGGAGCGCTTTACCTCCTATAAGAGTTTGTCCAGACTTTTCCCTTGCTACAAAAGGGATTGGGCCACTTTGCTGCACCTTTGTTACTATTGTTACTTGCTACTTGCTACGAATCATCTTATCACACAACTATCTGTTACCGATAATTTCAGTGCTTGCAGAGAATACCTTGCTGAAAACCACTTGTCAGATCCTTCTGCTCCTCGTTGGGTTTGACACTCTTACTTATCTAAAGGACTACGATAGATCCCCTACACTTGTGGGTCATCAAGACTCTTTTCTGGCGCCGTTGCCAGGGAGTGAAGCGCCTTTGGTAAGGAAACATTTATAGAGTGTGCTGAAATTTATTGTCACTATGGAAACTAATCCTTTGAGGAGCTTGTTCGGGGTATCTTAACCTCGAATGGAAGCACAAGGAGTTTCTCCTCAACCTTCTGCACCTACTGAAAATACTTGTTATGAAATTCCTTCGGGTATGCTAGAGAAGCTGTTGGCTAATCCTTTTACAAGAGATGGAACATCGTATCCCGACTTGCATCTAATCTATGTAGATGAAGTTTGTGGTTTATTTAAGCTTTCAGGTTTGCCCGAGGATGAGGTCAAGAAGAAGGTCTTTCCCTTATCTTTGAGGGATAAATCATTGACATGGTATAGGCTATGTGATGATACTGGATCATGGAACTACAACCGATTGAAATTGGAATTTCATCAAAAGTTTTATCCTATGCATTTGGTACATCGTGATCGGAATTATATCTATAATTTTTGGCCTCGTGATAGAGAAAGTATCGCTCAAGCTTGGGTGAGGCTTAAATCAATGTTATATTCATGCCCCAACCATGAGCTCTCGAGAGAAATTATCATTCAGAACTTCTATGCTCGGCTTTCTGATGATAATCGCACCATGCTTGACACTTCTTGTACCGGTTCTTTTATGAAGAGAGATATTGACTTCAAATGGAATTTATTGGAAAGAATTAAACGCAACTCTGAAGATTGGGAGTTTGATGAAGGTAAGGAGCCAGGTATGAATCTTAAGTTCGATTACGTTAAATCCTTTGTTAAAACAAATACTTTTTGTGATTTTAGCGGTAAATATGGACTTGACTCTGAGATAGTAGCTTCATTGTGTGAATCATTTGCTGCTCATATTGATCTCCCTAAAGAGAAGTGGTTTAAATATCATCCTCCCTTAGAAGTCAATGTAGTTAAACCCAATCCAGTTGAAGAGAAAGTCATCGCTTATAATGATCCTATTGTTCCTAGTGCTTACATTGAGAAACCACCTTTCCGTGTTAGAATAAAGGATCATTCTAAAGCTTTAGCTATGATACGTAAGGGCTACATTAGAACACCTACACCCCGTGAGAAAATTAGAGTTGAACCTAGCATTGCTATTATCAAAGATCTTCTGTCCGACAATGTTGAGGGCCATGATATTCACTTCTGTGAAGATGCTGCTAGAATTGCTAAACCTCATGCTAGAGACAAACATAGGCCTGTTGTTGGCATGCCTGTTGTTTCTGTTAAGATAGGAGATCATTGTTATCATGGTTTATGTGACGTAGGTGCTAGTGTTAGTGCAATACCTCAATCTCTATATGATGAAATTAAAGACGATATTGCACCTGTCGAGATGGAACCTATTGATGTCACTATTTAGCTTGCCAACAGAGATACTATCTGCCCTTTGGGAATTGTTAGGGATGTTGAAGTCTTGTGTGGTAAAACTAAGTATCCTGCTGATTTTCTCGTTCTTACTACCACACAAGATAGCTTTTGTCCCATCATATTTGGTAGACCTTTCCTCAATACTGTCAATGCTCATATTGACCGTGAGAAGCAAACTGTCACAGTTGGCTTTGAAGGTGTGTCACATGAGTTCAATTTCTCTAAGTTTGGTAGACAACCTCATGAAAAAGAGTTGTCTAGTAAAGATGAAATTATTGCCCTAGCTTCTATTGATGTGCCTCCTACTGATCCTTTAGAGCAATACTTGCTTGAGCATGAAAATGATATGCATATGGATGAAAGGAATGAGATAGATAGAGTTATCTTTGAACAACATCCTATCCTTAATAATAATTTGCCTGTTGAACTGCTTGGAGATCAACCCCCACCAAAGGGTGTGTTGGAAATATGCCCTAGAGGCAATAATAAATTAGTTATTATTATATTTCTTAGTTCATGATAATCGTTTATTATCCATGCTATAATTGTATTGATTGGAAACACAATACTTGTGTGGATACATAGACAAAACACTGTCCCTAGTAAGCCTCTAGTTGACTAGCTCGTTGATCAAAGATGGTCAAGGTTTCCTGGCCATAGGCAAGTGTTGTTGCTTGATAACTGGATCACGTCATTGGGAGAATCACGTGATGGACTAGACCCAAACTAATAGACGTAGCATGTTGATCGTGTCATTTTGTTGCTACTGTTTTCTGCGTGTCAAGTATTTATTCCTATGACCATGAGATCATATAACTCACTGACACCGGAGGAATGCTTTGTGTGTATCAAACGTCGCAACGTAACTGGGTGACTATAAAGATGCTCTACAGGTATCTCCGAAGGTGTTAGTTGAGTTAGTATGGATCAAGACTGGGATTTGTCACTCCGTGTGACGGAGAGGTATCTCGGGGCCCACTCGGTAATACAACATCACACACAAGCCTTGCAAGCAATGTAACTTAGTGTAAGTTGCGGGATCTTGTATTACGGAACGAGTAAAGAGACTTGCCGGTAAACGATATTGAAATAGGTATGCGGATACTGACGATCGAATCTCGGGCAAGTAACATACCGAAGGACAAAGGGAATGACATACGGGATTATACGAATCCTTGACACTGAGGTTCAAACGATAAGATCTTCGTAGAATATGTAGGATCCAATATGGGCATCCAGGTCCCGCTATTGGATATTGACCGAGGAGTCTCTCGGGTCATGTCTACATAGTTCTCGAACCCGCAGGGTCTGCACACTTAAGGTTCGACGTTGTTTTATGCGTATTTGAGTTATATGGTTGGTTACCGAATGTTGTTCGGAATCCCGGATGAGATCACGGACGTCACGAGGGTTTCCGGAATGGTCCGGAAACGAAGATTGATATATAGGATGAACTCATTTGATTACCGGAAGGTTTTCGGAGTTACCGGGAATGTACCGGGAATGACAAATGGGTTCCGGGAGTTCACCGGGGGGGGGGGGGGGGCAACCCACCCCGGGAAGCCCATAGGCCTTGAGGGTGGCACACCAGCCCTTAGTGAGCTGGTGGGGTAGCCCAGAAGGGCTCTATGCGCCAAGGAGAAAAAAACAAGAGAGAAAAGAAAAAAAAGGGGAGGTGGGAAGGAAGGGGGACTCCCTCCCACCAAACCAAGTCCAACTCGGTTTGGGGGGGGGAGTCCTCCCCCCTTGGACTCGGCCGACCCCCTTGGGGCTCCTTGAGCCCCAAGGCAAGGTCCCCTCCCTCCCACCTATATATACGGAGGTTTTAGGGCTGATTTGAGACGACTTTTCCACGGCAGCCCGACCACATACCTCCACGGTTTTTCCTCTAGATCGGGTTTCTGCGGAGCTCGGGCGGAGCCCTGCTGAGACAAGGTCATCACCAACCTCCGGAGCGCCGTCACGCTGCCGGAGAACTCTTCTACCTCTCCGTCTCTCTTGCTGGATCAAGAAGGCCGAGATCATCGTCGAGCTGTACGTGTGCTGAACGCGGAGGTGCCGTCCGTTCGGTACTAGATCGTGGGACTGATCGCGGGATTGTTCGCGGGGCGGATCGAGGGACGTGAGGACGTTCCACTACATCAACCGCGTTCACTAACGCTTCTGCTGTACGATCTACAAGGGTACGTAGATCACTCATCCCCTCTCGTAGATGGACATCACCATGATAGGTCTTCGTGCGCGTAGGAAATTTTTTGTTTCCCATGCGACGTTCCCCAACAGTGGTATCATGAGCTAGGTTCATGCGTAGATGTCTTCTCGAGTAGAACACAAAAGTTTTTTGTGGGCGGTGATGTGCGTTTTGCTGCCCTCCTTAGTCTTTTCTTGATTCCGCGGTATTGTTGGATTGAAGCGGCTTGGACCGACATTACTCGTACGATTACGAGAGACTGGTTTCATCGTTACGAGTAACCCCCTTTGCTCAAAGATGACTGGCAAGTGTCGGTTTCTCCAACTTTAGTTGAATCGGAATTGACCGAGGAGGTCCTTGGATGAGGTTAAATAGCAATTCATATATCTCCGTTGTGGTGTTTGCGTAAGTAAGATGCGATCCTACAAGATACCCATGGTCACCACGTAAAACATGCAACAACAAAATTAGAGGAGGTCTAACTTGTTTTTGCAGGGTATGCTTGTGATGTGATATGGCCAACGATGTGATGTGATATATTGGATGTATGAGATGATCATGTTGTAATAGTTAATATCGACTTGCACGTCGATGGTACGGCAACCGGCAGGAGCCATAGGGTTGTCTTTATAACTAACGTTTGTGCTTGCAGATGCGTTTACTATTTTGCTAGGATGTAGCTTTAGTAGTAATAGCATGAGTAGCACGACAACCCCGATGGCGACACGTTGATGGAGATCATGATGATGGAGATCATGGTGTGACGCTGGTGACAAGAAGATCGTGCCGGTGCTTTGGTGATGGAGATCAAGAAGCACGTGATGATGGCCATATCATGTCACTTATGAATTGCATGTGATGTTTATCCTTTTATGCACCTTATTTGGCTTAGAACGACGGTAGCATTATGAGGTGATCTCTCACTAAAATTTCAAGACGAAATTGTGTTCTCCCTGACTGTGCACCGTTGCTACAGTTCGTCGTTTCGAGACACCACGTGATGATCGGGTGTGATAGACTCAACGTTCACATACAACGGGTGCAAAACAGTTGCGCACGCGGAACACTCGGGTTAAGCTTGACGAGCCTAGCATGTGCAGACATGGCCTCGGAACACATGAGACCGAAAGGTCGAGCATGAATCGTATAGTTGATATGATTAGCATAGAGATGCTTACCACTGAAACTATTCTCGACTCACGTGATGATCGGACTTGAGATAGCGGATTTGGATCATGCACCACTCAAATGACTAGAGAGATGTACTTTTTGAGTGGGAGTTCTTAAGTAATATGATTAATTGAACTAATTGTCATGAACATAGTCTAATGGTCTTTGCGAATTACGATGTAGCTTGCGCTATAGCTCTACTGTTTTTATATGTTCCTAGAGAAAATTTAGTTGAAAATTGATAGTAGCAACCTTTGCAGACTGAGTCTGTAAAACCGAGGATTGTCCTCGTTGCTGCGCAGAAGGCTTATGTCCTTAATGCACCACTCGGTGTGCTGCACCTCAAGCGTCGTCTGTGGATGCTGTGAACATCCGACATACACGTTTCTGATGACTACACGATAGTTCAGTGCAAAGTACTTAATGGCTTAGAAGCAAGGCACCGAAAACGTTTTTAAAACGTCATGGAACATAAGTGATGTTCTAAAGAGATGAAATTGTGATTTCATGCTTGTGCCCTTGTTAAGAGGTACGAGACCTCCAACAAGATTCTTTGACCACAAAGTAAAGGAGAAAAGCTCAATCGTTGAGCGTGTGCTCAGATTGTCTGAGTACGACAATCACTTGAATCAAGTGGGAGCTAATCTTCCAGATGAGATAGTGATGGTTCTCCAAAAGTCACTGCCACCAAGCTTTGAGAGCTTCGTGATGAACTATGACATATCAAGGATAGATACAATGATCCTTGAGCGATTCGCGACGTTTGACACTGCGAAAGTAGAAATCAAGAAGGAGCATCAATAGTTGATGGTTTGAAAAACCACTAAGTTTCAAGAAAGGCGAGGGCTAGAAGGGATACTTCGTGAAACGGCAAAACAGTTGCTGCGCTAATGAAGAGACCCAAGATTAAACCCAAACCCGAGACTAAGTGCTTCTGTAATAAGGGGAACAGTCACTGAGGCGGAGCAACTCTAGATACTTGGTAGATAAGAAGGCTGGCAAAAGTCGAGAGAAGTATATTTGATATACATAATGTTGATGTGTACTTTACTAGTACTCCTAGTAGCACGAGGGTATTGGATACCGGTTCGGTTGCTAAGTGATTAGTAACACGAAATGAAAGCTACGGCATAAACGGAGACTAGCTAAAGGCGAGGTGACGATACGTGTTGGAAGTGTTTCCAAGGTTGATATGATCAAACGTCGCACGCTCCCTCTACCATCGGGATTGGTGTTGAACCTAAATAATTGTTATTTGGTGCTTGCGTTAAGCATGAACATGATTGGATCGTGTTTATTGCAATACGATTATTCATTCAAAGAGAATAATGGTTACTCTATTTGCTTGAATAATCACCTTCAATGGTTTATTGAATCTCGATTGTAGTGTTACACATTGGTGCCAAAAGATACGAGTTAATGATGATAGTACCACTTACTTGTGGCACTGCCGCTTGAGTCATGTTAGTATAAATTGCATGAAGAGGCTCCATGCTGATGGATCTTTGCTCACCTGATTTCGAATCACTAGTGACATGCAAATCATACCACATGAGCAAGGCCTTGTTTTCATTGAGATGAAACAAGATAGTAACTTGTTGGAAGTGATACATTATGATGTATGCAGTCCAATGAGTGCTGAGGCACGCAGTGGATATCATTATGTTCTTACTTCACTGACAACTTGAGTAGATACAGGAGTATTTACTTAATGAATCACAAGTCTGAAATATTGAAAAGTTCGATTCCGTTTCAGAGTGAAGTTCGTCGTAACAAGAGGATGAACTGTCTACGATATGATCATAGAAATGAATATCTGAGTTACGAGTTTTTGGTACACAAGTTAAGACAATGTGGAAATTGTTTCACAGTTCATGCCACCTGGAACATCATAGTGTGATGATGTGTCTGAACGTCATAGCCACGCACTATTTAGTATGGTGCATGCTGTGATGTCTCTTATCGAATTACCACTATCGTTTGTGGGTTATGCATTAGAGACAACCGCATTCACTTTAAATAGGGCACCGCGTATTTCTGTTGAGATGACACAGTATAGACTGAGGTTTAGAGAAATCTAAACTGTCGTTTCTTGAAAGTTTTGGGGCTTCGACACTTATGTGAAAAAGTTTCAGTCTGATAAGCTCGAACCCAAAGCGGATAAATGCATCTTCATAGGATATCCAAAACAGTTGGGTACATCTCCTATCTCAGATCCGAAAGCAAAGTGTTTGTTTCTAGAAACAGATCCTTTCTCGAGAAAAGGGTTCTCTCGAAAGAATTGAGTGGGAGGGTAGTGGAACTTGATGAGGTTATTGAACCATCACTTCAACCAGTGTGTAGCAGGGCGTAGGAAGTTGTTCCTGTGGCGCCTACACCAATTGAAGTGGAAGATGATGATGGTGATCATTGAGCTTCGAATCAAGTTACTACAAACCTCGTAGGTCGACAAGGTCGCGTACTGCTACAGAGTAGTACGGTAACCCTGTCTTGGAGGTCATGTTGTTGAGCAACAGTGAACCTACGAGTTATGGAGAAAGCGATGGTGGGCCCAGATTCCGACAAATGGCTGGAAGCCATGAAATCCGAGAGAGGATCCATGTGAAAACAAAGTGTAGACTTTGGTAGAACTACTTGATGGTCATGGGACTATTGAGTAAAATGGATCTTTAAAAGAAGACAGACGATGATGGTGATAAGTCACTATTAAGAAAAGATCGACTTGTCGCAAAGATGTTTTCGACAAGATCAAACAGTTGACTATGATGAGACTTTCTCACTCGTAGCGATGCTAAAGGTCTGTTAGAATTATGTTAGTTGTTGATGCATTATTTATGAAATATTGCACGTAGGATGTCAAAACATTGTTTCCTCGACGGTTTCCTTGAGCAAACATTGTATGTGATACAACCAGGAGGTTTTGACGATCCTAAAGATACTAGCAAGTATGCAAGCTCCAGCGATCCTTCAATGGACTGGTGCAAGCATCTCGGAGTTGGAATAAGCACTTTGATGAGATGATCAAAGATTTTGGGTGTGTACAAGGTTTATGAGAAACTTGTATTTCCAAAGAAGTGAGTGGGAGCACTATAGAATTTCTGATAAGTATATGTGGTTGACATATTTTGGATCAGAAGTAATATAGAATTTCTGTAAAGCATACAAGGTTGTTTGAAAGGAGTTTTCAAAGGAATACCTGGATTGCGCTACTTGAACGTTGAGCATCAAAGATCTATGGAGATGGATCAAAAGAGCTTAATGAAAGTTTCAATAAGATGAATGCCTTGACAAGTTTTTGAATGAGTTCAAAATAGATCAGCAAAGAAGGAGTTCTTGGTTGTGTTGTAACGTGTGAATTTGAGTAAGACTCAAAACCCGACCACAGCAGAATAAAGAGAATAGACGAAGGTCGTCTTCTATGCCTTAGCCGTAGAATCTAAAGTATGCCATGCTGTGTACTGCACCTGATGTGTGCCTTGACTCAAAATCTGTTGAGGGTACAGAGAGTGATCCATGATTGAATCACTAGCAGTGGTCAAAATTTATCCTTAGTAACTAATGGACTAAGGAATTTTTCTCGATTATGGAGGTGGTTAAAGAGTTCGTCGTAAAGGGTTACGTTGATGCAAGCTTTGACACTAATCCGAATAACTATGAGTAGTGAAACGGATTCGTATAGTAGAGTAGATATTTGGAGCATTTCCGAATAGCACGTAGTAGCAACATCTATAAGATGACATAAAGATTTGTAAAGAACACACGGATCTGAAAGTTTCAGAACCGTTGACTGAAACCTCTCTCACGAGCAAGACGTGATCAGACCCCAGAACTATATGGGTGTTGGATTCGTTGGAATCACATGGTGATGTGAACTAGATTATTGACTCTAGTGCAAGTGGGAGACTGTTGGAAATATGCCCTAGAGGCAATAATAAATTAGTTATTATTATATTTCTTAGTTCATGATAATCGTTTATTATCCATGCTATAATTGTATTGATTGGAAACACAATACTTGTGTGGATACATAGACAAAACACTGTCCCTAGTAAGCCTCTAGTTGACTAGCTCGTTGATCAAAGATGGTCAAGGTTTCCTGGCCATAGGCAAGTGTTGTTGCTTGATAACTGGATCACGTCATTGGGAGAATCACGTGATGGACTAGACCCAAACTAATAGACGTAGCATGTTGATCGTGTCATTTTGTTGCTACTGTTTTCTGCGTGTCAAGTATTTATTCCTATGACCATGAGATCATATAACTCACTGACACCGGAGGAATGCTTTGTGTGTATCAAACGTCGCAACGTAACTGGGTGACTATAAAGATGCTCTACAGGTATCTCCGAAGGTGTTAGTTGAGTTAGTATGGATCAAGACTGGGATTTGTCACTCCGTGTGACGGAGAGGTATCTCGGGGCCCACTCGGTAATACAACATCACACACAAGCCTTGCAAGCAATGTAACTTAGTGTAAGTTGTGGGATCTTGTATTACGGAACGAGTAAAGAGACTTGCCGGTAAACGAGATTGAAATAGGTATGCGGATACTGACGATCGAATCTCGGGCAAGTAACATACCGAAGGACAAAGGGAATGACATACGGGATTATACGAATCCTTGACACTGAGGTTCAAACGATAAGATCTTCGTAGAATATGTAGGATCCAATATGGGCATCCAGGTCCCGCTATTGGATATTGACCGAGGAGTCTCTCGGGTCATGTCTACATAGTTCTCGAACCCGCAGGGTCTGCACACTTAAGGTTCGACGTTGTTTTATGCGTATTTGAGTTATATGGTTGGTTACCGAATGTTGTTCGGAGTCCCGGATGAGATCACGGACGTCACAAGGGTTTCCGGAATGGTCCGGAAATGAAGATTGATATATAGGATGACCTCATTTGATTACCGGAAGGTTTTCGGAGTTACCGGGAATGTACCGGGAATGACGAATGGGTTCCGGGAGTTCACCGGGGGGGGGGGGGCAACCCACCCCGGGGAAGCCCATAGGCCTTGAGGGTGGCACACCAGCCCTTAGTGAGCTGGTGGGGTAGCCCAGAAGGGCTCTATGCGCCACGGAGAAAAAAACAAGAGAGAAAAGAAAAAAAAGGGGAGGTGGGAAGGAAGGGGGACTCCCTCCCACCAAACCAAGTCCAACTCGGTTTGGGGGGGGAGTCCTCCCCCCTTGGACTCGGCCGACCCCCTTGGGGCTCCTTGAGCCCCAAGGCAAGGTCCCCTCCCTCCCACCTATATATACGGAGGTTTTAGGGCTGATTTGAGACGACTTTTCCACGGCAGCCCGACCACATACCTCCACGGTTTTTCCTCTAGATCGGGTTTCTGCGGAGCTCGGGCGGAGCCCTGCTGAGACAAGGTCATCACCAACCTCCGGAGCGCCGTCACGCTTCCGGAGAACTCTTCTACCTCTCCGTCTCTCTTGCTGGATCAAGAAGGCCGAGATCATCGTCGAGCTGTACGTGTGCTGAACGCGGAGGTGCCGTCCGTTCGGTACTAGATCGTGGGACTGATCGCGGGATTGTTCGCGGGGCGGATCGAGGGACGTGAGGACGTTCCACTACATCAACCGCGTTCACTAACGCTTCTGCTGTACGATCTACAAGGGTACGTAGATCACTCATCCCCTCTCGTAGATGGACATCACCATGATAGGTCTTCGTGCGCGTAGGAAAATTTTTGTTTCCCATGCGACGTTCCCCAACAGGGTGATCCTGTGTTCGAGCTTAAACAGTTGTCTGATACTCTTAAGTATGCTTATCTAGATGAAAAAGAGATATATACTGTTATTATTGGTGCTAGCCTTTCAGAGCATGAAGAAATGAAGTTACTAAAAACTCTGAGGAAGCACCGTGCTGCTATTGGATATACTTTTGATGATCTTAAGGGCATTAGTCCCACTCTATGCCAACACAAAATTAAAACCGATCCTGATTCCAAACCAGTTGCCGATCATCAACGGAGATTAAATCCTAAGATGAAAGAGGTAGTAAGAAAGGAAATTCTAAAGCTCCTGGAAGCAGGTATTATCTATCCTGTTGCTCATAGTGATTGGGTAAGTCCGGTGCATTGCGTCCCTAAGAAGGGAGGCATTACCGTTGTCCCAAATGATAAGGATGAATTGATCCCACAGAGGATTATTACTGGCTATAGGATGGTGATCGATTTTAGGAAATTGAATAAAGCCACTAGGAAAGATCATTACCCTTTGCCTTTTATCGACGAAATGCTAGAAAGACTGTCTAAACACACACACTTCTGCTTTGTAGATGGTTATTCTGGTTTCTCCCAAATACTTGTTGCACAATCTGATCAGGAGAAAACCACTTTGACCTGCCCTTTTGGTACCTTTGCTTACAGACGTATGCCTTTTGGCTTATGTAATGCACCTTCTACCTTTCAAAGAGGTATGATGGCTATATTCTCTGACTTTTGTGAAAAGATTTTTGAGGTTTTCATGGATGACTTCTCCGTTTACGGGTCTTCTTTTGAAGATTGCCTCAGCAACCTTGATCGAGTTTTGCAGAGATGTAAAGATACCAACCTTGTCTTGAATTGGGAGAAGTGCCACTTTTATGGTTGATGAAAGCATCTTCTTAGGACATAAAATTTCTGAAAGAGGTATTGAAGTCGATAAGGCTAAGGTTGATGCGATCGAGAAAATTCCATGCCCTATAGATATCAAAGGTATAAGAAGTTTCCTTGGTCATGCTGGTTTCTATAGAAGGTTCATTAAGGACTTTTCTAAGATTTCTAGGCCTCTTACCAATCTCTTGCAAAAGGATATTCCTTTTGTTTTTGACGATGATTGTGAGGAAGCCTTCGGAATACTTAAAAAGGCCTTGATAACTGCGCCTTTGTTCAACCACCTGATTGGAACTTACCTTTTGAAATCATGTGTGATGCTAGTGATTATGCTATTGGTGTTGTTCTAGGACAAAGAGTTGATAAGAAGTTGAATGTTATTCATTATGCTAGTAAAAACCTAGGCAGTGCCGAAAGAAACTATGCTACTACTGAAAAGGAATTTTTAGCACTCGTATTTGCATGTGAAAAGTTCATGTCTTACATTGTTGATTCCAAGGTGACTATTCACGCTGATCATGATGCTATTAAGTATCTTATGGAAAAGAAAGATGCTAAACCTAGACTTATCAGATGGGTTCTCTTGCTACAAGAATTTGATTTGCATGTTGTTGATAGGAAGGGTGCTGAGAACCCCGTAACAGATAACTTGTCTAGGTTGGCGAATGTTCTTGATGACCCACAACCTATTGATGATAGCTTTCCTGATGAGCAACTGAATGTCATCAATGCTTCACGTAGTACACCGTGGTATGCTGATTACGCAAATTATATCATTGCCAAATGTATACCACCTAGTTTCACATACTAGCAAAAGAAGAAATTCTTATTTGATTTGAGACATTACTTTTGGGATGATCCTCACCTTTATAAAGAAGGAGTAGATGGTGTTATTAGACGTTGTGTACCTCAGCATGAACAGGGACAGATCCTACAGAAGTGTCACTCCGAGGCTTACGGAGGACACCATGCGGGAGATAGAACTGCACACAAGGTATTGTAATCAGGGTTCTATTGGCCCACTGCTACTGCAACAAAAGACCTTCCAATGGCGCCAGAAATAGGCACGTCGACGGGAGAATACTTGGCTTGATCTTTCTGCTGCGGCTACGCCTTAAGGGACTTCCTAGGCAAGTGTGCAAAGGATTTCCCCCGTGGCCTTGGAGCGTTGCGTTGGTGTTCCCTTGAAGCGGAAAGGGTGATGTAGCGTAGCGGTGCTAAGTATTTCCCTCAGTTTGAAAACCAAGGTATCAATCCAGTGGAGGAGTATCTCAAGATCCTACACAAACACAAAAACTTGCTCCCAACGCTATGAAGGGGTTGTCAAGCCCTTATAGATTGTTTGCCAAGTGAGAACTGAAAGCAACAAAGTAACAAAGCAAAGTAAAAGCAGAGATGTAAACGATGGATGTGAATAGACCCGGGGGCCGTAGTGTTTACTAGTGGCTTCTCTCATGAAAGCAAGTAGACGGTGGGTGAAAAAATTACTGTCGAGCAATTCATAGAACCACGCAAAGTCGTGACGATATCTATGCAATGATTATTTCTATAGGCATCACGTCCAAAACAAGTAGATCGATACTGTCTGCATCTACTACTATTACTCCACACGTCGACCGCTATCCAGCATGCATCTAGTGTATTAAGTCCATAAGAACAGAGTAACGCCTTAAGCAAGATGACATGATGTAGAGGGATAATCTCAAACTAATGATAAAAACCCCATCTTTTTACCCTTGATGGCAACTACTTGATGTGTGCCTTGCTGCCCCTACTGTCAATGGGAAAGGTCACCACATGGCAGAACCCAAAACCAAGCACTTCTCCCATTGCAAGAATCATAGATCTAGTTGGCCAAACAAAACCCAAGACTCGGAGAGACTTACAAGGATATCAAATCATGCATATAAGAAATCAGCACAGACTCAAATATATATCATAGATAATCTGATCACAAATCCACAATTCATCGGATCTCGACAAACGCACCGCCAAAGAAGATTACATCGGATAGATCTCCATGAAGATCATGGAGAACTTTGTATTGAAGATCCAAGAGAGAGAAGAAGCCATCTAGCTACTAACTACGGACCCGTAGGTCTGAAGTGAACTACTCACGAGTCATTGGAGGGGCGATGATGATGATGAAGAAGCCCTCAAACTCCAAAGTCCCCTCCGGCACGGTGCCGGGAAGGGTCTCCAGATGAGATCTCGCAGAAACGGAAGTTTGCGGCGGCGGAAAAGTATTTTCGAGGCTCCCCTGATTTTTTGCGGAATATTTGGGAATTTATAGGCCAAAGATCTAGGTCAGGGGCGGCGAGGGAGGCCACAAGCCTGCCCACCGCCGCCTCCCCTGGTGGCGGAGTGGGGGCTTGTGGGCTCCCTGGAGCCCACCTGGCTTGGCCCAAAGGCCCCATGATCTTTTTCCGTTCGGGAAAAAAATCATTTCGGGGTTTTTCTTCCGTTTGGACTCCGTTCCAAAATCAGATCTGAAAAGAGTCAATAACACGGAAAAAACAGGAACTGGCACTTGGCACTGAATTAATAAGTTAGTCCCAAAAAAGATATAAAAGGTAAATAAAACAACCAAAGAAGACAAGATAACAGCGTGAAACCATCAAAAATTATAGATACGTTTGAGACGTATCAAGCATCTGCAAGCTTAACTCCTGCTCGTCCTCGAGTAGGGAAGTGATAAGAATGAATTTTTGATGCTTTCATGCTACCTAGCGTAGGTGTCCTTTGTAATTCCTCTTATCTGACGTGAATGTTCAAATCCATTAGATTCAAAACAATAGTTTGCTATTGTCATGGAAACAATAATAATTCAAGCAAACTAGCAAAGTAATCATGAACTTTCAAAATAACAAGGCCAAAAGAAAGTTATCCCTACAAAAACATATAGTCTGGCTATGCTCTATCATCATTTCACAACGAATTTAAATCATGCACAACCCCGGTATTGGCCATGTAATTGTTTCACACCTTTACTTTCTCAAACCTTTTCAAATCTCACGCAATACATGAGCGTGAGCCATGGTTATAACACTATAGATGGTGTGGAATGTAGTGGAGGTTGCAAGACAAAAAGGAGAAGATAGTCACATTAACTAGGCATATCAATGAGCTGTGGAGATGCTCATCAATAGATATCAATGTGAATGAGTAGGGATTGCCATACAATTGATGCACTAGATCTATGAGTATGTGAAAGCTCTTAAAGAAAACTAGTGGGTGTGCATCCAACTTGCTTGCTCACGAAGACCTAAGGCAATTTTGAGGAAGCCTATCATAGGAATATACAAGCCAAGTTATATAATGAAAATTTCCCACTAGCTATATGGTGGTGACAAAACGAGAGACTCTCAATCATGAAGATCATGGTGTATGCACAAGTGTGGAAAAAGTGTTAGCATTGTCCCTTCTCTATTTTTCTCTCATTTTTTTTATTTTGGTGGGCTCTTTGGCCTCTTTTTTTTTGGTGGGCTTCTTTGGCCTCTTTTATTTCCTCACATGGGACAATGCTCCATTAATGATGATCATCACACTTTCAACTCAAAACTTAGAGTAACGATGACTCTGTATGGAATGCCTTCGGTAGTGTACCGTGGCAATGATCTAGCATGGCATAGACATCAATGGAAACATCATGCTAGCTATCTTACGATCATGTAATGGCAATGTAGACGTGGTGGCACATGTCATGGTGGTAGTTGCATGGCAATATATCTCGGAATGACTTTGAAAAAGCCATAGTAGGTAGGTATGGTGGCTGTTTTGAGGGAGGCTAATGGTGGGTTTTGTGCACCGGCGAAAGTTGCACGACACTAATAAGATAGTGATGATGGAAGGTGAAAATGCATCTAAACCATGGACTCAACATTAGTCATGAAGAACTCATATACATGTTGCAAAAGTTTTATTAGTAATCGAAACAAAGCATTCAACGCATACTCCTAGGGGAAGGGTTGGTAGGTATAAACCATCGCGCGATCCCGACCGCCACATAAAGGATGACAATCAATAGCTAATCATGCTCAGATTTCATCACAGCGGTTCACCATACGTGCATGCTACGGGAATCACTAACTTCAACACAAGTATTTCTAGATCCACAACACCTTACTAGCATGACTTTAATATTACCATAACCACAACTCAAAACTAATTGAGATGAATCAAACTTCTCTAACTATTCAATGCACATGAAGTGGAAGTTTTCGTATCCCTTTGGATAACTACCCCTTTTGAGACTACTTTCAAAGCATAGATCAACTACCAAGCCATGCACCGCTGTGCTCTAAAAGATATAAGTGAAGCACAAAGAGCAAAAGTATCTAGCTCAAAAGATATAAGTGAAGCACATGTGAGCTGAAGTGTCTACCAAAAGATATAAGTGAAGCTCGACAAAATCACGGTGTGTGCATGTCTCTCTCTCTAGGTGTGCAGCAAGGATGATTGTGACACAACAAAAATAAAAGACTCCTACGATACAAGATGCTCCAAGCAAAAACACAAAACATGTGGTGAATAAAAATATAGCCCCAAGTAACGTTACCAATGGATTGAAGACGAGAGAGGGGATGCCTTCTCGGGGCATCCCCAAGCTTAGGCTTTTACGTCATACTTGAATATCTTGGGGTGCCTTGGACATCCCCAAGCTTGAACTCTTGCCACTCTTTATCTCTTTGTCCACAAGAACTTCACCCAAAACTTGAAAACTTCACAACACGAAACTTAAACAGAAACTCGTGATAACATTAGTACAAGAAAGCAAACCACCACTTCCTGAGGTACCGTAGCAAACTTAAATTCTACTTGTGCTGATGTTGGGTTACTATACTTCCAATCTTCCATGGCTAATACCCCCCGATACTATCCATAGTTTCATCAAAATAAGCAACCAACACAACAAAAACATAATCTGTAAATAGCAGACCAGTCTGTAGCAATCTGTATATTTCGTATACCTCTGGTACTTCAAAAGTTCTGAAACATTACGACCGTCTGAAGAATTTGCGTAGAAATCAGCAGAAAAAAGAATCAGCTCAAAATCTCTTACAGAAAAGAAATGAAAATTCTTTTCGTGAGCAAAAAGTTTCTGCCTTTTCCAGCATGACCAAACGATCATCCCCAAGACTAATCATAATGGTTTTGCTTGGAACAAACACAAAAGGAAACACAAAAAACACAATCATAACAGAATTATGAAAGTGTGGAAAACACAAAACAGAAAGAAAAAGGATAGATTCGTTGGGTTGCCTCCCAACAAGCGCTTTTGTTTAACACCCTTAGCTAGGCATTCATTGATGCTCTCACAAAAGACAAGAATTGAAGCACAACGAGAGCATCCTTAAGCATGTGAAAATCACATCTAAGTCTAACATACTTCCTATGCATATGCATTTTATAGGAAAACAAATTGTCAAGAGAACCAATAATTGCCATATGCAAGGAAGAAGAAAGAGACAATACCAATCTCAACATAACGAGAGGTAATTTGGTAACATGAAAGTTTCTACCAAAATATTTTCCTCTCTCATAGCAATTACATGTGGGATCATATTCAAATTCAACAATATAGCTATCCCATAGGATATTCTTTTCATGATCCACATGCATGCAAAGTTGACGCTCTTCAAAAATAGTGGGATTGTCATCAACTAAAGTCATGACTTCTCCAAACCCACTTTCAATATTATTGCAACTATCATATTCATCATGAGGTTTAAACAAATTTTCAAGATCATAAGAAAGATCATCACCCCAATCATGATTATTGCAACAACTAGGGGACATAGCAAAACTAGCATCCCCAAGCTTAGGGTTTTGCATATTTTTAGCATGATTTTCACTAATAGGATTTATAGTGAAATCATTGCAATCATGCTTTTGATCCAAGGAGCCCTCGTGAATCACTTCATGAATTTCTTCATCACGATTTTCAGATTCACGCATCTCAAGAAAAACTCCATAAAAATAATCAATTGCCCTCAACTCACTAGCAATTCGTTCCACAATAGTGGGTCTCTTAAAGAGATTAACAAATGAAGATGCAAGCATATTGAATGCACATGGCACACAAGCGAACAAAAAGCAAGCGAGAGAAAAGGGCGAATGAAAAGGCAAACGAGAAAGGCAAATGAAAACGGCAAATGTGAAGTGGGGGAGATGAAAACGAGAGGCAACTGGCAACAAAAGTAAATGCAAGAGAAGAGTTTGTGAGACCTACTTGGATAGATCTGGATTTCTCCTCCCCGGCAACGGCGTCAGAAATACTTCTGCTACTGCAACAAAAGACCTTCCAACGGTGCCAGAAATAGGCACATCGACGGGAGAATACTTGGCTTGATCTTTCTGCTGCGGCTACGCCTTAAGGGACTTCCTAGGCAAGTGTGCAAAGGATTTCCCCCATGGCCTTGGAGCCTTGCGTTGGTGTTCCCTTGAAGCGGAAAGGGTGATGTAGCGTAGCGGTGCTAAGTATTTCCCTCAGTTTGAAAACCAAGGTATCAATCCAGTGGAAGAGTATCTCAAGATCCTGCACAAACACAAAAACTTGCTCCCAACGCTATGAAGGGGTTGTCAATCCCTTATAGATTGTTTGCCAAGTGAGAACTGAAAGCAAAAAAGTAACATAGCAAAGTAAAAGCAGAGATGTAAACGATGGATGTGAATAGACCCGGGGGCCGTAGTATTTACTAGTGGCTTCTCTCATGAAAGAAAGTAGACGGTGGGTGAACAAATTACTGTCGAGCAATTGATAGAACCGCGCAAAGTCGTGCCGATATCTATGCAATGATTATTTCTTTAGACATCACGTCCAAAACAAGTAGACCGACACTGTCTGCATCTACTACTATTACTCCACACGACGACCTCTATCCAGCATGCATCTAGTGTATTAAGTCCATAAGAACAGAGTAACGCCTTAAGAAAGATGACGTGATGTAGAGGGATAATATCAAACCAATGATAAAAACCCCATCTTTTTACCCTTGATGGCAACTACTTGATGTGTGCCTTGCTGCCCCTACTGTCACTTCGAAAGGTCACCACATGGCAGAACACAAAACCAAGCACTTCTCCCATTGCAAGAATCATAGATCTAGTTGGCCAAACAAAACCAAGACTCGGAGAGACTTACAAGGATATCAAATCATGCATATAAGAAATCAGCAAAGACTCAAATATATATCATAGATAATCTGATCACAAATCCACAATTCATCGGATCTCGACAAACGCACCGCCAAAGAAGATTACATCGGATAGATCTCCATGAAGATCATGGAGAACTTTGTATTGAAGATCCAAGAGAGAGAAGAAGCCATCTAGCTACTAACTACGGACCCGTAGGTCTGAAGTGAACTACTCATGAGTCATTGGAGGGGCGATGATGATGATGAAGAAGCCCTCCAACTCCAAAGTCACCTCCGGCAGGGTGCCGGGAAGGGTCTCCAGATGAGATCTCGCGGAAACGGAAGCTTGCGGCGGCGGAAAAGTATTTTGGAGGCTCCCCTGTTTTTTGCGGAATATTTGGGAATTTATAGGCCAAAGATCTAGGTCAGGGGGTGGCCAGGGAGGCCACAAGCCTGCCCACCGCCGCCTCCCCCCTGGTGGCGGAGTGGGGGCTTGTGGGCTCCCTGGAGCCCACCTGGCTTGGCCCAAAGGCCCCCTGATCTTCTTCCATTCGGGAAAAAATCATTTCGGGGTTTTTCTTCCGTTTGGACTCCGTTCCAAAATCAGATATGAAAAGAGTCAAAAACACGAAAAAACAAGAACTGACACTTGGCACTGAATTAATAAGTTAGTCCCAAAAAAGATATAAAAGGTACATAAAGAATAGGTAATATTAGTAAACGTGAGGAAATGCCTATGAATTATTCAGTTGTCATTGAACCATTTGATGTTTGGGGTTTTGATTATATGGGACCTATTCCAAAATCCAACGGGTATACTCATATCCTAGTTGCTGTTGATTACGTTACTAAGTGGGTAGAAGCTATCCCAACTAGTAGTGCTGATCACAACACTTCTATCAGGATGCTTAAAGAAGTTATTTTCCCTAGATTTGGAGTCCCTAGATATCTAATGACCGATGGTGGTTCACATTTTATTCATGGTGCTTTCCGTAAAATGCTTGCTAAGTATGATGTCAACCATAGAATTGCATCTCCCTATCCCCCTCAGTCCAGTGGTCAAGTAGAGCTAAGTAATAGAGAGATTAAACTAATTCTGCAAAAAACTGTTAATAGGTCTAGACAGAATTGGTCTAAGAAGCTTGATGATGCATTGTGGGCTTATAGAACTGCTTATAAGAATCCCATGGGCATGTCTCCGTACAAAATGGTTTACGGTAAAGCATGTCATTTACCTCTTGAGCTAGAGCATAAGGCTTATTGGGCAATCAAAGAGCTCAACTTTGATTTCAAACTTGCTGGTGAGAAGAGGTTATTTGATATTATCTCACTTGATGAATGGATAGCTCAGGCATATGAAAATGCCAAGTTGTTCAAAGAAAAGGTTAAGAGGTGGCATGATAAAAGGATACAAAAACGTGAGTTCAATGTAGGTGATTATGTCTTGCTATATAATTCTCATTTAAGATTTTTTGCAGGCAAGCTTCTCTCTAAATGGGAAGGTCCTTACATTGTTGAGGAAGTATATCGTTCCGGTGCCATCAAGATCAACAACACGAAAAGTAATTTTCCGAGAGTGGTAAATGGGCAAAGAATCAAGCATTATATCTCAGGTAGTCCCATAAATGTTGAAAGCAATATTATCAATACCATAACTCCGGAGGAGTACATAAGGGATATTTTTAAAGTAGTCCGGAAAGCGCACGAGGAGGCGACAAGCCTGCCAGGCGCGGGCCACCCCCTGGCCGCGCCTGGGGGCTTGTGACCACCTCGTGTGCCTCCCGGACTTTGTTTTCTTGCGTAGTACTCCTTCTGGTCAAAAAAAATCATTATATATTCTCCCTAAAGGTTTGACCCTTGTATCACACAAATTTGCTCTATTTTTGTTTCGAGCCTGTTTTTGCCGCAGATTTAGGGCAAGATGTCTTCTCAAGTTTCAGAGGGGGAAAGCTATGTGGCCGACTACCTTGCAAACCCCAAGGTCTATGGGGACTTGGATCATTATGGTTGGACCACTGATGAGGAAGAAGGTTATGATCCCAAGGGGAAGGAAGGAACAAGCTCTCATGAAGAGGAAGTTCCTCTACCCCAATCTGGAAACACACATGTGGAGTTCAAGAAGTCGAGCCTCCCCAACTCAAGGAAGAAGCCTAAGATTTTGTTTATCCCTTCTCGTCTTTTACAGGAAAGTAAGCAAGAATTATGCCAAAGGGTGTTGAGGCTTGAAGAGCAAATTAATGATCTGAAGGAGCAGAATTTTGTGCTCGAGAGGAAATTAAAAAAGTTCAAGAACTCTACAACAACTCCACCACCATCACCTCCGAAGGAAGACTATTAAGCACGGGTATGGGCAATCCCCTTGGCTTGTGCCAAGCTTGGGGGGAGTTTCCCCGGTATCGTATCACCATCACATCTTTTGCCTTTACCTTTTCTTAGTTCGATCCTTTTTTGTTTTATCTTTCTCTAGTAGAATAAAATTCTTAGTGTTTTAGGCTTGAGTTTTGCTTTGTGTCACCCCCGATGTATTCGAGTTCGTGAGTCATATAATAAAGAGTGTTTTAGTTAAGGGCCTTGCTTCATGCCATGATCTAAAGAAAAGAATGATAAAAGAACAAAAGCATGAAAGATCATGTAATGATCTTATGGGAAGTGATGGCTCCACATATAAAAAGAATGTTGATTGAAACTTGTTGTGGGTGGACAAACGTAGACCTTGGTCATTGCTGCAACTAATAGGAAGTAATAAATAAAGAGAGGTTCACAGATAAATATATCATCTTAGACACCATCTATGATTGTGAACACTCACTAAACTATTACATGCTTAGAAGTAGATGTAGGACAAGGAAGACAACATAATGAATTATGTTTGCTTGGTTTAGAGCAATGTTATATGACTAGAGATCCCTTAGCATGTGACGCTTGCTTCCACCCCATATCATTCAAAACTTCCGCACCAAGTAGAGATACTACTTGTGCATCCATAAACCTTCAACCTAGTTTTGCCATGAGAGTCCACCATACCTACCTATGGATTGAATAAGATCCCTCAAGTAAGTTGTCATCGGTGCAAGCAATAAAAATTGCTCCCTAAATATGTATGATCTATTAGTGTGTGGAAAATAAGCTTTGTACGAACCTGTGATGAGGAAGACATAAAAGCGACAGACTGCATAATAAAGTTCTTTATCACAGGAGGCAATATAAAGTGACGTTCCTTCATACTAAGAGCACACACATCCAAACCCCCAGAGCGCATGACAACCTCTGCTTCCCTCTGCGAAGGGCCTATCTTGTACCTTTACTTTTTGCCCTTGAAAGAGTCATGGTGATTGATACGTCTCAAACGTATCTATAATTTTTGATGGTTTCATGCTGTTATCTTGTCATCTTTGGATGTTTTATGTACCTTTTATATCTTTTTTGGGACTAACTTATTAATTCAGTGCCAAGTGCCAGTTCTTGTTTTTTCTGTGTTTTTGGCTCTTTTCAGATCTGATTTTGGAACGGAGTCCAAATGGAATAAAATCCCCGAAATGATTTTTTCCTGAACGGAAGAAGATCAGGGGGCATGTGGGCCAAGACACGAGGGCTGCAGGGAGCCCACAAGCCCCCACTCTGCCACCAGGGGGAGGCGGCGGTGGGCAGGCTTGTGGCCTCCCTGGCGCCCACTGACCTAGATCTTGCACCTATATATTCCCTAAAAATCAGAAAAAACCAGGGGAGCCTCGAAAATACTTTTCCGCCGCCGCAAGCTTCCGTTTCCGCAAGATCTCATCTAGAGACCCTTCCCGCGTGCCCTGTCGGAGGGGACTTTGGAGTTGGAGGGCTTCTTCATCATTATCATCGCCCCTCCAATGACTCGTGAGTAGTTCACTTCAGACCTACGGGTCCGTAGTTAGTAGCTAGATGGCTTCTTCTCTCTCTTGGATCTTCAATACAAAGTTCTCCATGATCTTCATGGATATCTATCCGATGTAATCTTCTTTGGCGGTGATTTTGTCGAGATCCGATGAATTGTGGATTTGTGATCAGATTATCTATGATATATATTTGAGTCTTTGCTGATTTCTTATATGCATGATTTGATATACTTGTAAGTCCCTCCGAGTCTTGGGTTTTGTTTGGCCAACTAGATCTATGATTCTTGCAATGGGAGAAGTGCTTGGTTTTGGGTTCTTACCATGTGGTGACCTTTCCCAGTGATAGTAGGGGCAGCAAGGCACACATTGAGTATTTCCCATCAAGGGTAACAAGGTGGGATCTGTCGTTGATATGAGGTTGTCCATCTACATCATGTCATCTTGCTTAAGGCGTTACTCTGTTCTTTTGGACTTAATACACTAGATGCATGCTGGATAGCGTTCGACGTGTGGAGTAATAGTAGTAGATGCAGAAAGTATCGGTCTACTTGTTTTGGACGTGATGCCTATAGATATAATCATTGCCATAGATATCGTCACGACTTTGCGTTGTTCTATCAATTGCTTGACAGTAATTTGTTCACCCACCGTCTACTTGCTTTCATGAGAGAAGCCACTAGTAAACACTATGGCCCCCGGGTCTATTCACACCTATCGTTTACACCTCCGCTTTTACTTTGCTTTGTTACTTTGTTGCTTTCAGTTCTCACTTGGCAAACAATCTATAAGGGATTGACAACCCCTTCATAGCGTTGGGAGCAGGTTCTTTGTGTTTGTGCATGCACTTGTGATACTCCTTCACTGGATCGATACCTTGGTTCTCAAAACTGTGGGAAATACTTACCACCGCTGCGCTACATCACCCTTTCCGCTTCGAGGGAACACCAACGCAAGGCTCCAAGGCCACAGGAAATCCTTTGCATATTTGCCTAGGAAGTCCCTAAAGGCGTAGCCGTAGCAGAAGGATTCCTGGTGCCGTTGTTGAGGAGAATCAAGACAAGAACAGTCTCCCGTCAGCACGTGTTTCTGGCGCCGTTGGAAGGTCTTTTGTTGCAGTAGCAGAAGTATTTCTGGCGCCGTTGCCAGGGAAGGAGAGATCTATCCAAGTAGGTCTCACAAACCCATCTCCTACATTTACTTTTTTGCCAGTTGCCTCTCGTTTTCCTCTCCCCCACTTCACATTTGCCGTTTTCGTTTGCCTTTCTCCTTTGCCGTTTTCATTTGCCTTTGCCAGTTCTCTTGCTTGCTTGTGTGCTTGTTTGTTTGTTGAAGTCATCATGGCTGAAAACACCAAAGTTTGCGACTTCTCGAGCACTAATAATAATGATTCTATTAGTACTCCGATTGCTCCCGCCACTAGTGCGGAATCGTATGAAATCAACGCAGCTCTGCTGAATCTTGTTATGAAAGAGCAATCCTTTGGACTTCCTAGTGAAGATGCCGCATCCCGTCTCAATACCTTCATTGAGCTTTGTGATATGCAAAAGAAAAGAGATGTGGATAATGACGTCATTAAGTTGAAACTTTTTCCTTTCTCGTTGCGAGATCGCGCAAAAACTTGGTTTTCTTCTTTGCCTAAAAATAGTATCGATTCTTGGGATAAGTGCAAAGATGCTTACATATCCAAGTATTTTCCGCCGGCTAAGATCATATCCTTACGTAACGATATCATGAATTTCAAGCAACTTGATCATGAACACATTGCACAATCTTGGGAGAGGATGAAGCTTATGATTAGAAATTGTCCCGCTCATGGCTTGAGTTTGTGGATGATTATACAAATCTTTTACGCTGGCTTGAATTTCGCTTCTCGCAATATCTTGGACTCCGCCTCAGGTGGAACGTTCATGGAAATCACGTTAGGAGACGCTACAAAACTCCTAGACAATATCATGACCAACTACTCTCAGTGGCACACTGAAAGGTCGCCTGCTAGCAAAAAGGTGCACGCTATAGAAGAAATTAACTCGCTTAGTGCTAAGATGAACGAGTTGATGAATTTGGTTGCTAGTAGAAATGCTACCGTAGATCCTTATGACATGCCACTATCTTCCTTGATTGAGAGTAGCAACGCTAGTTTGGACGTGAATTTTGTTGGTAGGAACAATTTTGGCAACAACAATGCTTTTAGAGGAAACTATGTTCCTAGGCCTTTTCCTAGTAACTCCTCTAACAATTATGGCAATTCCTACAACAACACTTATGGAAATCACAACAAATTACCCTCTGATTTAGAGAGTAATATCAAAGAGTTCATCAACTCTCAAAAGATTTTCAATGCGTCCATAGAGGAAAAACTACTCAAAATAGACGATTTGGCTAATAGCGTTGATATGATGTCTTGTGATATTGATGCTTTGAAAGTTAGATGCGCTCCTCCCAAGGTCAACTTGGATGTAACTTTGAAAGCTATGCGCGTCTCCATGAATGAGAGCAAAGAAAGAACCGCCCAAATTCACGCTAGGCATGAATGGTTTAAAAGGGTGCGTTCTAGTGATGCAAATCACGAAGATCTTAAAGTGCTTGGTGTGTCTCCTCTTGAATCTTTGTTTTCGTGTGTCAAACCTATTTATGGAGGGGCTGGATATCAATCCACTTTGGTTGAAAAACGCCCCAATGATTCGCAGTCCACCCATCTTGATGATAAAGGTGTGGAGAGTGGAGTAGAAGAAATCAAAATTTTGGGTAGTAATAAAACTCCCACTTTGGATTTTAAGGAATTCAATTATGATAATTGCTCCTTGTTTGAATCCATTTCTTTGATGCACTCCATTGCAAACTCTCCACATGCTTATAGCCAAAGCAAATCCTTTACCGCGCATATTGTAGATGCTATGATGAAATCTCTTGAAGAGAAGCTCGAACTAGAAGTCTCTATACCTAGAAAACTTCATGATGAGTGGGAACCTACTATCAAAATCAAGATCAAAAACTACGAGTGCAATGCTTTGTATGATTTGGGTGCTAGTGTTGCCGCGATTCCAAAGTCTTTATGTGATGTTCTTGGTTTTCATGAGATTGAAGAGTGTTCTCTTAATTTGCATCTTGTGGATTCTACTGTCAAGAAACCCATGGGGAGGATCGATGATGTTCTTATTGTCGCAAATAAGAACTATGTACCTGTGGATTTCATTGTACTTGACATAGATTGCAATCCTTCATGTCCCATTATTCTTGGTAGACCTTTCCTAAGGACTATTGGTGCTATCATCGATATGAAGGAAGGGAATATTAGATTTCAATTTCCTTTAAAGAAGGGCATGGAGCACTTTCCTAGAAAGAAAATAAGTTTGCCTTATGAGTCTATGATGAGGGCTACTTATGGTTTGAGCACCAAAGATGACTAGACGTGAGTCCGTCACCTTTTGCCTAGCTAAGGGCGTTAAACAAAAGCGCTTGTTGGGAGGCAACCCAACGAATCTATCCTTTTTTTTTCTGTTTTGTGTTTTCCACACTTTCATAATTCTGTTATGATTGTGTTTTTTGTGTTTCTTTTTGCGTTTGTGCCAAGCAAAACCGTTATTATTAGTCTTGGGGATGATCGTTTGGTCATGCTGGAAAAGACAGAAACTTTCTGCTCACGAAAAGAATTTTCATTTTTGTTCTGTAAGAGATTTTGAGTTAATTATTCTTTCTACTGATTGCTACGCAAATTCTTCAGAATGTCATAATTTTTCAGAATTTTTGAAGTAACATAGATATACGAAATATACAAATTTCTACAGACTGGTCTGCTGTTAACAGATTCTATTTTTGTTGTGTTGGTTGCTTATTTTGATGAAACTATGGATAATATCGGGGGTATTAGCCATGAAAGATTGAAAATACAGTAACCCAACATCAGCACAAGTAGAATTTAAGTTTTCTACAGTACCTAAGGAAGTGGTGGTTTGCTTTCTCATACTAATGTTATCACGAGTTTCTGTTTAAGTTTCGTGTTGTGAAGTTTTCAAGTTTTGGGTGAAGTTCTTATGGACAAAGAGATAAAGAGTGGCAAGAGCTCGAGCTTGGGGATTCCCAAGGCACCCCAAGAGATTCAAGGATGCCGTAAAAGCCTAAGCTTGGGGATGCCCCGGGAAGGCATCCCCTCTCTCTCGTCTTCAATCCATCGGTAACATTACTTGGGGCTATATTTTTATTCACCACATATTATGTGGTTTTGCTTGGAGCGTCTTGTATCGTAGGAGTCTTTTATTTTTGTTGTGTCACAATCATCCTTGCTGCACACCTAGAAAGAGAGACATGCACACAACGTGATTTTGTCGAGCTTCACTTATATCTTTTGGTAGACAATTCAACTCACATGTGCTTCAATTATATCTTTTGAGCTAGATACTTTTGCTCTATGTGCATCACTTGTATCTTTTAGAGCACAGCGACGCGTGTCTTGGTAGTTGATCTATGCTTTGAAAGTAGTCTCAAAAGGGTTAGTTATCCAAAGGGATACGAAAACTTCCACCTTCATGTGCATTGAATAGTTAGAGAAGTTTGATTCATCTCAATTAGTTTTGAGCTGTGGTTATGGTAATATTGAAGTCATTCTAGTAAGGTGTTGTGGATCTAGAAATACTTGTGTTGAAGTCAGTGATTCCCGTAGCATGCACGTATGGTGAACCGCTATGTGATGAAATCTGAGCATGATTAGTCTATCGATTGTCATCGTTTGCGTGGCGGTCGGGATCGCGCGATGGTTTATACCTACCAACCCTTCCCCTAGGAGTATGCGTTGAATGCTTTGTTTCGGTTACTAATAAAACTTTTGCAAGAAGTATATGAGTTCTTCATGACTAATGTTGAGTCCATGGTTTATATGCGCTTTCACCTTCCACCATCACTATCTTCTTAGTGCCATGCAACTTTCGCCGGTGCACAAAACCCACCATTAGCCTCCCTCAAAACAGCCACCATACCTACCTACTATGGCTTTTTCAAAGTCATTCCGATATATATTGCCATGCAACTACCACCATGACATGTGCCACCACATCTACATTGCCATTGCATGATCGTAAGATAACTAGCATGATGTTTCCATTAATGTCTATGCCATGCTAGATCATTGTCACGGCACACTACCGAAGGCATTCCATATAGAGTCATAGTTGCTCTAAGTTTTGATTTGAAAGTGTGATGATCATCATTGATGGAGCATTGTCCCATGTGAGGAAATAAAAGAGGCCAAAGAAGCCCACAAAAAAAAGAGGCCAAAGAGCCCAGCAAAAAAAAAATGAGAGAAAAAGAGAGAAGGGACAATGCTGCCACTTTTCCACACTTGTGCATATTAAGCGCCATGATCTTCATGATTGAGAGTCTCTCGTTTTGTCACCACCATATAGCTAGTGGGAAATTTTCATTATATAACTTGGCTTTTATATTCGAATGATATTCTTCCTCAAAATTGCCTTAGGTCTTCGTGAGCAAGCAAGTTGGATGCACACCCACTAGTTTTCTTTAAGAGCTTTCACTTACTCTTAGCTCTAGTGCATCATTTGTATGGCAATCCCTAGTCATTCACATTGATATCTATTGATGAGCATCTCCACAGCTCATTGATATGCCTAGTTAATGTGATCATCTTCTCCTTATTTTGTCTTGCAACCTCCACCACACTCCACACCATCTATAGTGCTATAACCATGGCTCACGCTCATGTATTGCGTGAGAGTTGAAAAGGTTTGAGAAAGTAAAGGTGTGAAACAATTACTTGGCCTATACCGGGGTTGTGCATGATTTAAATTCGTTGTGCAATGATGATAGAGCATAGCCAGAGTATATGCTTTTGTAGGGATAACTTTCTTTTGGCTTTGTTATTTTGAAAGTTCATGATTACCTTGCTAGTTTGCTTGAATTATTATTGTTTCCACGTCAATAGCAAACTATTGTTTTGAATCTAATGGATCTAAACATTCACGTAACATAAGAGGAGTTACAAAGTACATCTATGCTAGGTAGCATGAAAGCATCAAAAATTCATTCTTTATCACTTCCCTACTCGAGGACGAGCAGGAGTTAAGCTTGGGGATCCTTGATACGTCTCAAACGTATCTATAATTTTTGATGCTTTCATGCTGTTACCTTGTCATCTTTGGATGTTTTATGTACCTTTTATATCTTTTTTGGGACTAACTTATTAATTCAGTGCCAAGTGCCAGTTCCTGTTGTTTCTGTGTTTTTGGCTTTTTTAGATTTGATTTTGGAACGGAGTCCAAATGGAATAAAATCCCCGAAATGATTTTTTCCCGAATGGAAGAAGATCAGGGGGCCTGTGGGCCAAGCCAGGAGGGCTGCAGGGAGCCCACAAGCCCCCACTCCGCCACCAGGGGGGAGGCGGTGGTTGGCAGGCTTGTGGCCTCCCTGGCGCCCCCTGACCTTGATCTTGCGCCTATATATTCCCTAAAAATCAGAGAAAAAAAACTAGGGGAGCCTTGAAAATACTTTTCCGCCTTCGCAAGCTTCCGTTTTCGCGAGATCTCATCTGGAGACCCTTCCCGGCGCCCTACCGGAGGGGACTTTGGAGTTGGAGGGCTTCTTCTTCATCATCATCGCCCCTCCAATGACTCGTGAGTAGTTCACTTCAGACCTACAGGTCCATAGTTAGTAGCTAGATGGCTTCTTCTCTCTCTTGGATCTTCAATACAAAGTTCTCCATGATCTTCATGGAGATCTATCCGATGTAATCTTCTTTGGCGGTGTGTTTGTCGAGATCCGATGAATTGTGGATTTGTGATCAGATTATCTATGATATATATTTGAGTCTTTGCTGATTTCTTATATGCATGATTTGATATCCTTGTAAGTCTCTCCGAGTCTTGGGTTTTGTTTGGCCAACTAGATCTATGATTCTTGCAATGGGAGAAGTGCTTGGTTTTGGGTTCTTACCATGTGGTGACCTTTCCGAGTGACAATAGGAGCAGCAAGGCACACATTGAGTAGTTGCCATCAAGGGTAACAAGGTGGGCTCTGTCGTTGATATGATATTGTCCATCTACATCATGTCATCTTGCTTAAGGCGTTACTCTGTTCTTTTGGACTTAATACACTAGATGCATGCTGGATAGCGGTCGACCTGTGGAGTAATAGTAGTAGATGCAGAAAGTATCGGTCTACTTGTTTTGGACGTGATGCCTATAGATATAATCATTGCCATAGATATCGTCACGACTTTGCACTGTTCTATCAATTGCTCGACAGTAATTTGTTCACCCACCGTCTACTTGCTTTCATGAGAGAAGCCACTAGTAAACACTACGGCCCCTGGGTCTATTCACACCTATCGTTTACACCTCCGGTTTTACTTTGCTTTGTTACTTTGTTGCTTTCAGTTCTCACTTGGCGAACAATCTATAAGGGATTGACAACCCCTTGATAGCGTTGGGAGCAGGTTCTTTGTGTTTGTGCAGGGACTTGTGATACTCCTTCACTGGATTGATACCTTGGTTCTCAAAACTTAGGGAAATACTTACCACCGCTGCGCTACATCACCCTTTCCGCTTCGAGGGAACACCAATACAAGGCTCCAAGTCCACGGGGAAATCCTTTGCATATTTGCCTAGGAAGTCCCTAAAGGCGTAGCCGTAGCAGAAGGATTCCTGGTGCCGTTGTTGAGGAGAATCAAGACAAGAACAGTCTCCCGTCAGCACGTGTTTCTGGCGCCGTTGGAAGGTCTTTTGTTGGAGTAGCAGTGATCTACACCAATCCCTTATTTCGCCTTTATCTTGGCTAACGTCATATGCTAGGGAAAGATCTATATTCATATGTCATCTTGGATGTAAGTATTCATGAATTTTTATTGTTGACATTACCCTTGAGGTAAATAGTTGGGAGGCAAAACTATAAGCCCCTATCCTTCTCTGTGTCTGACTGCAACTTTGATCTCATGAGTACCACATGAGTTGTAGCAATTGTAGAAGATGAAAGGATGATTGAGTATGTGGTTTTGCTTTACAAGATCTTATTTGACTCTTTACGATGTTATGATAAATTGCAATTGCTTCAATGACTAAAGGCTATTGGTTGTTAATTCTCAATAAGGTTCTTGATCCATACTTTACTTTGTGAAGGAATTGTCACTTTAGCATGAGAGATTATATGATGATATTGCTATTCTAATTATGATCATGATGCCTGCATGTCCATATCTTGTTTTGTCGACACCTCTCTATCTAAACATGTGGGCAAATTTATTGATCTTGGTTTCCGCTTGAGGACAAGCGAAGTCTAAGCTTGGGGGAGTTGATACGTCCATTTTGCATCATGCTTTTATGTTGATATTTATCACTTTATGGGCTGTTATTACACTTCACGGTACAATACTTATGCCTTTTCTCTCTTATTTTACAAGGTTTACATGAAGAGGGAGAATGCCGGCAACTGGAATTCTGGCCTGAAAAAGGAGCAAGTTTGAGATACCTATTCTGCACAACTCAAAAAGCCGTGAAAATCAACGAGGAATTATTTTGGAATTTATAAAAAATACTAGATGGAAGAAGTACTAGAGGGGAGCCACCAGGAGGCCACAAGCTTGCTAGGCGCGACCTACCCCTTGGCCGCGCCTAGGGGGCTTGTGGGCTCCCTGTTGGTCCTCTGGCTCCCATATTTTGCTATAAGGAGGGTTTCGTTCCAGAAAATATCAAGAGGAGGCTTTGAGGAGGAATCGCCGCTGATAACACACAAGTATAGGGGATCAATTTTAGCCTTTCTCGATAAGTAAGAGTGTCGAACCCAACGAGAAGCTAAAGGTAGGACAAATATTCCCTCAAGTTCTATCGACCACCGATACAACTCTACGCACACTTTATGTTCGCTTTACCTAGAACAAGTATGAAACTAGAACTACTTTGTAGGAGTGATAGGACAGACTTGCAAGAAAGTAAAGAACACGTAAATAAAACTAGGGGCTGGTTAGATAAAGAAACAACTACGAGTGTCTAACGAGTGTGGAAAAGTGGTGGTAGGAGTTGCGGAATTGTCCCTAAGCAATTGACTACGTTACTAGATCGATAGTGTAAAAAGTGAAAGTAGAAAGTGTTTGTGCGAATGTCTCTTTCATTGATTGATCTCAGTATATATATACAAGGATTTGGGATGCAAAGCAAAAGGCGTCTGTACAAAAGGCGCCTGTACGGACGGACGCGTACGTACGACGCTTAGACTAATAACTGACTAATTACGTCCTGATGACGGTTGGCTAATGATCGTCCAGATTTAGTCGGTTCGTAACGCTCCCCCTTGTACAACGCCGTCTTGAGTAATCCATTATTGGAAGCTCCTTGTATATTCATCAGTCCATTCTTGAGATTCTCCCCCAAAAACCCCGTGGGAAAAAATATGAGGAGAAATGTATAGATATATTGTTAAAACTCCTTTAAACCCAGTGGGAAAATGATAAGGAGAAAATGATACAACATATAGTGATTATTGTCTCTTGATAAGTCATATGAGAAAAACCTTCAAAGAAGGAGAAAATTATTAGTGAGTTTTAGAGGACAATAAATATGATTTAGATACTTTCCTTTAAAGACCTTCATAGGAAAAATAGAAAGTATAGCATATGATCTTAATGAAGATATTGCCTCATTAAAAACATTATGAGAGAAAATTTCAAAGAAACTCATAATGAAAAGAGTGCAATGAGATGTTCCATGAAAAACTCCTTTAAAACCTGGTAGGAAAAATATAAGGAGAAATATGATATGGCATGCATCAATGCTTGTATTTAATTGTCTCGTTAAAAACCTTTTATGAGAAACGTGTTGGAAAAACTCATAAAGGAAAAGAGTACAATATTCATTACCTTATGATAATTAAAGGGTTATATTTTCAGGAGATTTCTCCCCGTGAACTTTGCAAATCTCGAAATCGTCTCATACCAATTCCATGAATATATTTCTGGAGCGTTGAATTTGGTAAAGACTTTGTGAACAAATCTGCTAGATTGTCACATGATTTAGTTTGCAAAATATCAATTTCTCCATTTTTCTGTAATTCATGAGGATAGAACAATTTAGGAGAAATGTGTTTTGTGATATTACTTTTTATATAACCCATTTGCATTTGAGCAACACAAGCTGCATTATCTTCATAAATAATAGTTGGTGATCCTAATGAACCAACACCACATGTAGTTTGAATGTGGTTAATCATCCTACAAAGCCATACGCATTCTTTTGATGCTTCAAATAATGCAATAATTTCAGAATGATTAGTGGAAGTTGCTACGAGAGTCTGTTTTGTTGACTTCCACGAAAAAGCAGTTCCACCATATAAGAATACGAAACCTGTCTGTGACCTGGCATTGTGAGGATCAGATAGATAGTCAGCACCAGTATATCCTACCATAGTCATATCTTGGTTTTTCTGATAGAATAAGCCAAGATCTTTTGTGCCATGTAAATATCTAAGGACGTTCTTTACTCCCGTCCAATGACGTTTTGTTGGAGCAGCGCTATGTCTAGCTAGTAAATTTACCGCAAATGCAATATCAGGCCTGGTGCAATTTGCAAGGTACATTAGCGCACCAATGGCACTGAGATACGGGAACTCAGGTCCCAATATCTCTTCGTCATCATCCCGAGGTCTAAAAGGATCTTTATTCATATCAAGGGATCTGACAACCATGGGTGTTTTGGTTGGATATGATTTATCCATATTAAATTTTTCCAAAATCGTTTGAATATAAGCAGGTTGGTATACTAAAATTCCTGAGGGAAGGTGCTCAAGATGTAAGCCTAAGCAGAATTTGTTTTTTCCCAAATCTTTCATCTCGAATTCCGCCATTAGATGATTGCGTGCTTCTTCGATATGAGGTGTACTTCCAATGATATTGAGGTCATCAACGTACATTGAGATGATGCAAAATCCATTTGAGGACTTCTTTATAAATACACAAGGGAAATCATCATTATTTGAGTAGCCTTTCTGAATAAGGAACTCACTTAGTCGGTTATACCACATTCTACCCGACTGTTTTAAGCCATATAGTGACTTCTGTAATTTTACACAATATGCGTTGCGATTTGCTTTTGGATTCGGCATTTTAAGTCCTTCAGGGACTTTCATATATATGTCCGATTTGAGTGACCCATATAAGTATGATGTCACTACATCCATCAACTGCATAGATAAACTCATTTGTACTACCATAGATATTAAGTATCGAAACGTTATTCCACTCATAACATGAGAGTATGTATCATCGTAATCGATGTCGGGTCTCTGCGTGAACCCTTGTGCTACAAGCCTCGCTTTGTATCTCACCACCTCATTGTTTTCGTTCCTTTTTCAAACGAAAACCAATTTTTCTCCCATAGGGAAGACATTCTGAGGAGTAGGTATTACTGAGGAAAACACCTCTCTTTGGTTGAGCGAGTGCAGTTCTGCCGGAATTGCTTCCTTCCATTTAGGCCAATCAGGACGCTTGAGGCACTCCCAGACAGTCTTTGGTTCTGGATCCAGTTGAAGGGTTTCAGCAATTTCAGAGGCAAAATATATGTCGACAATTGTAGTCTCTCTATTATATGATTCTCCTGATTCTATATAGTTTATGGAAATTTCTTTTATACCTTCAGACTCTATGTGATTTCCCACAACAATAGAGTCATGGTGTTCCGGTGTCCCAGCTATTATGTTTTTATGCGCATTTATGCTAGGTTCAAGATGTTGAGCATCTGGTTGGTGTCCTTCAACTTGAGGTTGAATTGCATTTACTGGTAGAGGATTTGGTTTCCTCTATTTCCGCGGAGGCTTTTGAGAAGCTATATTCCGGCTAACCAGATTTCTCCCCCTCTTACTCTCATTTGGGGTTTGAGTGGTTTTAGTTGGTACCTCCACTCGTTCTGGTGCATTAACAGCGGGAATATGTGATTTAGTGACACCTTTATGGTTAGTAAATGCATCTGGCAGATTATTTGCAATGTGTTGTAAATCTATGATCCTCTGAACTTCAGTTTCAGATTCTTTAGTACGTGGATCTAAGGACTGAATGCCTGTTACATTCCAATCTATTTCCTGGCATTCTTTGTGGTTTGATTCTCCCCCTAATGACGGGAAATGGTCCTCATCAAAAATTGAATCAGCGTAGCGGGTAGTAAACAGGTCCCCTGTAAGAGGTTCAAGATATTTAATAATTGACGGAGAATTATAACCCACATAGATCCCTAGTTTTCTGTGGGGGTCCATTGTTGTACGCTACGGTGGTGATATCGGTACGTATACTGCGCAACCGAATTTTCGTAGATGGGAAATACTTGGCTGAGTGCCACGTACTAGTTGTAGTGGAGAGGTTTTATGCTATGCAGTTGGTCTGATTTGTATCAAATCTGCGGCGTGTAATACCGCATGTGCCCAACAATATGCTGGTAAATTACAATTCTGTAATAGTGGCCGAGCAACTAATTTTACTCTTTTGATGAGAGATTCAGCCAAACCATTTTGATATGGACATAAGGCACAAAATGTTCTAAATGAATGCCCATAGGCATGCAATAGTCATTGAATGCACGTGAAGAGAATTCAGCGGCATTGTCCATTTGAATTGTTTTTATCCTATTTTCAGGATGATTTGCTCTTAATTTGATAATCTGAGCAATTAGCTTGGCAAAAGCATGATTTCGTGTGGACAATAGACATACATGTGACCATCTAGTAGATGGATCTATGAGCACCATGAAATATCTAAAAGGTCGTGATAGTGGTTGAATTGGACCACATATATCTCCTTGAATGCGTTCAAGGAAGTTAAGTGACTGACTTTTTACTTTAAGATAAGATGGTCTTATAATTAATTTCCCAGTTGCACATGTAGTGCACACAAAATCTGATGATTTTGGGAAATTTTTAGTTGGAAGGCTGTGACCAATAGAATTGTCAATAATTTTTCTCATCATCCCTATGCCAGGATGACCTAGGCGATCATGCCAAGTCTTAAATTTATCAAGGTCTTGAAAAATTATTTTGTACGCAACATGTGGTACGGGTTTTATATAACCGTAATATAATCCAGATGAAAGTGAGGGGAATTTTTGAAGAATTTGTTTCTCAGACCCATTGCTCTTTGTTAAAAGCAAATATTCAGAATTATTTTCAGAAATTGTTTCCAGATGGAAATTATTTGATCTTAGGTCTTTGAAACTTAGAAGGGTGCGTGTAGATTCAGGATACAAGAGTGCATCCTTAATTACAATCGTAGTACCCATAGGTAGAACAAGTGTGGCTCGTCCTGAACAAATAATTGATGCATCGCGACCGACGATTGTCGTAATATTCCCTTTTCTCTTAGTTAGAGTTCGGAAATATTTTTTTTCCCTTAAAATTGTGTTAGTGGTACATCTGTCCACCAAACATAATTCTTCTTCCATTGGATTAATTTCCCGTAAAATCTATATAGAGTAAGAGAATATTTTAGAATGAAACTTTATTCATATTACTGACATATAAATATATATACAAAGTATTCATATTACAGTTACAAATATAAATATGAATTATGTTTGAATTACATAATACGATTGGTCCGTAGGACTTTATTCTACTTAGAGTTATACAAATTATAACATCCATTATTACAATAAAATACCTGATAACATCAAATGAGTGATGTGGAGATTATATGAGATCTCCATATGCGTCTTGGGTGTATTCCACCATCAGGTTGTCAATATCAAGAAGATCTTCATCCTTCTTCCTTGTTTCCTTAGGAGCGCTTTGAGAAGTGCTAGCTTCAAAGTTTTCTTCTTGTTGTAAGGCATTGAAGTGAGCTTCAGCTTTTCCATGAACTTGTTTGCCTTTCCCAGTGGATTTGATGTATAAATCCGCTAGATGCTTGGGAGTTCGACATTTGCTAGTACGATGGTTAGTACATCCACACCTTTGACAAATCTCGGAGTTGGTATTTCGGTCATTTTTCTTGAAGTGACCTTTACCTTTAGATTGACCAAAGCTTTTCTGCTTGTTGTTCTTTTTCCACTTTCCAATGAATTTCTTGAAATTCTTTTTGTTGCCCGCATACTTTTCAGTAAACTGAGTGTTAGAATGTGCTTCAGGGAGTGGCATTGAGCCCGTTGGGCATGTCTGATGATTCTTCATGAGAAGTTCATCATGTTTCTCAGCCTGAAGCAAAGTGTATATGAGCTCAGAATACTTTTTGTATTTTTGTTGACGGTACTGCTGTTGTAGTACCCTCATCGAGGGGTGGAAAGTGCACAAGGTCTTCTCAATAAGGTCTTCTTCAGAAATTGCTTGATTGCAAAACCTTAGTTTTGAGTTAACCTTGTGAACTGCAGAGTTATATGCTACCACAGATTTGAAGTCTTGGAACCTTATGAGGGACCATTCTCTTTGTGCTTCTGGCAGCATAACTGCTCTTTGTTGGTCATATCTCTCCTAGAGAGAGTTCCACAAAGCTAGTGGATCTTCTTCCATCAAATATTCTGACTTTAAGTCCGGATGGAGATGGCGCCTTAAGAAACTTAAAGCTGTATATTTGGCTGCCGTGGGGATTTCTCCGGCGCCTTCAACGGGTGTGATGATAGTGGAAGCGAGTTTAGGGCTTTCGAGGGCTATCTTTGCATCCATAGCCCATGGTAAATAGTTACTACCATCTAGTTCAAGTTCATGAAATTCACGATGCATGACGCCATCCATTTCCTGCATGGTATTTTCATGCATAATTTAGTTTTACTATGAGAGTAAAATATAAGTAACAACAAATGCTTTGATGAAGCAAAATTTGCAAGTATAGCTGATGCTTTATACTTATATGTGTAGACCTCATTTTATATATATGGAACTTTGAAGATAATCACCGTTGCGGTGTAGGTCTCACAGTAATGGAGAGCATATTATCGTTTTGACCAGTAGATGTTCATATGTCCATTACTTTTGTGTCATACTGCATTTTACAAAATCACTTTAAAGGTAATCATCTTGTCAAAAGACTGGATGTAGACCTTATAGCGAGAGTGGATAATCTGCAAATTATGCAGTAGATCACACAATTGCCTTGTGATTCGCAAAAAATTCGAGGTAGTCATTTATTTCACATATTTGGGAGAGCACTCGAAGATAGTTATTTTGCCAAAATGGAGGCAAAATTTTGATCTTTCAGCGATGAGGATAATCTACAAAGTGCAGTAGATGCCTCATCTACCTTGTGATCCCAAAATTCGAATTGTAAAAAAAATGTTGTACTTGAGAACTACATATTCTAAAAAAAGGAAAAATGATGAGGCAATCATATAGAATATGTACACATAGTCTGAGACTTCATTTTAGACAATACATAGTCTAAGTATTCAAACGTACAATACAATACTGAATGAATATGATAAGCAGAGGTTCTTAATACAATAAGATATCACACTAAAATAAAAGGAACAGGTTGATGTGCAATATATAAATACTATGATTATAATTACACAACACACTAATAGTCACTTTTATTTAGCTAGTCTACGTGCTGGAATCTCACACTAGAGAGGAACGTGGCCTGGTGGCCTTTTCTTTTTCTTTAGAGAGGAACGTGGCCTGGTGGCCCATGCATCGGTTGGATAAGGGAGCCACATGCATCGGTTGGATAAGGGAGCCTGGTGGCCCATGCACCGAATACAAGAGGATAAGGGAGCGTGGACTGGAGAGCACATACGCATGAGGGTTTCCCCACAGTGCCGCCTCTCCCATTCTCCCGCATCTCCTCTCGATCTGGAGACTAACCACGCCGACCCTCCTCTTCCATTTCCCCTCCTCACTCGATCTGGTGCACAACACCTCTCCAAGCCGGCTCTCCACTCCTATGGCCGTCCTCCTCTCGATTTGGTCCTGCTTGTGCCGCTGCAAGGCTCCTGCCGCTGCTGCTTCCCCGGGGGCGCCGGCGAGGCCGAGGGCTGCCGACGACCACGCGCCCCGGATTGCAGCGCGGTTCTGGGCCATGGCTCCGGCGAACTGCCGCAGGATGCGGCGCGCCTATGGTGGAGGTGTGGGAGGGAGGGGTGGTGCTGGAGGCGGTGGAGGTGTCGACGAGGAGCCCTGTCCTTCCATCTCCTCTCCCACCTTGACCTCCATGTTCAGATCCGGGACAGTGGAGTGGCCATGGGTCTCTTCTGCAGCCGGCATTGGGGACGGGAGTTCCGGGACGAGACCGTATCCAGGAGGGAGGAAGTGCTCTGGCAGTTCATCCGACAATGTCGGTGAAGGCAACTGCGGTGGTGCGCCCGTACACGCTGGACACGGTTGGTGCTGTAGGTAGTACGGGGGTAGTGGTGGCGGGGCCAGATATGGGAGCATCTCCTCTTCTCCAAGAAACGGCGCCGATGGCCCTACAACCAACCACTCCATCGGAGGGATGGAGAAGGCAGTTGGTGGAGTTGCTGGTCTGATCTCGTTGGCGGCGGCCGGAGCCGAAGGCCCGGCCTGGTGCATCCGGTGGTTGCCATGTCATGCATCTCCACGACGGCGGTTGTTCCCGGCGAAAAAGCGGCGTCGAGGGCCACTGTTTACTCCAAGTCCATGACGACGACGTGCGGCATGATGTTCCTGAGAGCGAGGAAAGCGACGGCGACAACTTTGCCTCTGAATGTAGCGTGCAAAAGCGAAGGCTAGCGATGACAGGTCCCTCCCTGCCATGACTCCTACCTTTTCTTGTCCTTCCCCTGATGGCTCTGTCTTTCTCTCGGTAGAGGCAGTGCTGATAACATGATCAAAGTGAAAGTAGAAAGTGTTTGTGCGAATGTCTCTTTCATTGATAGATCTCAGTATATATATACAAGGATTTGGGACGCAAAGCAAAAGGCGTCTATACAAAAGGCGCCTGTACGGACGGACGCGTCCGTACGATGCTTAGACTAATAACTGACTAATTATGTCCTAATGACGGTTCGCTAATGACCGTCCAGATTTAGTCGGTTCGTAACAGATAGCAAGTATCATGTGGGAGAGGCCTCTGCTAGCATGTCATCCCTTACTTGGAATTCTATGCACTGATGATTGGAACTATTAGCAAGCGTCCGCAATTACTAACGGTCATTAAGGTAAAATCCAACCATAGCAATAAGATATATTGGTCCCCCTTCAATCCCATATGCATCAATTTCTATGCTAGGTTTGAAGCTTCTGTCACTCTAGCCTGCCAATACATAGTCCTATCAACATACAACTAACCCTATGGTGTAATCCACGCGCGCAATCATATGATGGGCACCAAAGGACAGCAACATAACCACAAGCAAATTAAACCAATCATAGCAATTCATCAATCACCGATAGGACAACGATAATCTACTCAGACATCATAGGATAGCAACACATCATTGGATAATAATATGTAGCATAAAGCACCATGTTCAAGTAGAGGGTACAGCGGGTTGCGGGAGAGTGAACCGCTGAATATAGATGGGGGAAGATGATGGAGATGTTGGTGAAGATGATGGAGGTGTTGGTGTAGATCGCCGCCACACGATGATGTCCCGGGCGGCGTTCGGGCGCCGCCAGGAGAGAGGGGGAGAGAGCCCCTATAACATCCCAAATTTTTGGAATGTTAATATAATTATTATATTGTTTGTTTGTTTGCTTGAGTGATTGAAACTTGAGTGAAATTTGAAACTTTTCAGAAACTTTTGAATGAGAGGGAATAAAATGACTTTCCCCTTCTCCGGTAAATTCAAATTCATCCATTTGAAAGCAATGAGAGAAGATGACATGACTTCTTCAACTATAAAGAATTTGAATGGAGTTTGCATTTGAATTCTTTCAAATTTTGCTTTTGCATTCTCTATTTTTCTTCCCCGAGAAATACCCAAAAAATAATTCTTGCAAGCAAGAAAGAGCGGAGGAAAATGACCCTCCCAAAATCAGGGGTATTTTTGAAAATATTTGAGCCAAGAAAAAACCAAAGTTTTATTTGAAAATTATTTGCAAAAAGAAAATAAAGCTTTAGGGGTTTTTCTGGAAAAAAACATTTTTTTAGTTTTTATTTTGGCCGTGAAAAAATGCCCATCTTTTTGGATTTATTTTTGTGAAAATTTTAATATATTTTACCCCTATATTCCGAGGATATTTTATTTTCCTTTTACTGGTTTTATTTCCTTTTTTAATAAAAAGGAAACAAATCACTTATTTGGAAAGTACCTGGGCCACTTTAGGAAACAGATCTGGCCCAATTCCAGCTTTCTTCTTCCTCCTCACGACGTGCCTTCTCTAGCCATGGCAGAACCTTCCTAGGAAGCTTCCCCTCCGGGATTCGCGACCTATACTCCCTCCCGGCGCCTCCCGTAACCACTATAAGAACGCCCCGTCCCTCCTCATTCCGTTTTCCCCATTAGCTCGACCCCTCCCTGCCCATAGCCACGTCGCCACCATCTTCACCTTCCCTGCCGACACAAGCTCACCAGGAGCTCTCCCGTCGCCCCCTACATCACCAGGCCACGCCACCTCCACCCCCTGGCCCTCTGCGCGCCACCCCCTACCCAGTTGCACCCCACGTCGCGCCCACCTCACCCCATCGCCCCTACAGCCCCCTGCAGGAGCTCGCATCACCCCATCTCCCCCTCCAGCGCCCCCTGGAAGCCCCCCTGCGCGCCCACCCCCTGCCGCACCATCCCACCCCCTCCTCCACCGGCCCCCTCCCAAGGGACCCCCCTCGCCGGAGTGCCTCCCCACCCTCGCCAGCGCAACACCATCGCCAGTAGCAGCTCTGCTGCGTTTCAGTCACGGTAGCAGGTAACCTCCCCCTTGTTTTGTTTTCTTTTTGTTCGTTTCACCTTTAGATCTAAATCCTGTGGTACAGATTAGAGTAACTTACCCCTTTGGTTTAGTTAGAAAAACCGGCTTTCGGTTACTTAGATTATAAAAGACCGAGAGGGTTTTCGTTATACTGCGGCCACCCTCTAGATAGCCAAAAACGCGCTCACCCGACAACCAATCACATCTCGCCACGTCGCCATTTTCGTTTCCAGTCTAATTCTGTAACAGATTTTGTTCCGTTCTTGTTTTGCTTATAACTTTTGATCCAGAACTCTAATGGAGTTGAAACTTGTTCCAGTAGATCACAATTTTCCTGTAGTTTTCAAAAACATATTATTTGTCTATGTTTGAAATTTTCAAATTTGAATTAGATCAGATTTAGTTTAAACCTTGTTTTGCTTATTCTGGGAGTTTAAAATAGCTTTTGACTTGAATCTTTTTGCTACTGATCACTAGTGATCTTATTTATCAGTGGTAAAAGTTTCAGAATTGTTTGAGCAGTTTAACTCATTATTTCATGTGAAACAATTTGTGTTTCACCTCTTTTAGGATTGTGACTAATTCTCTTTGTTTAGTTGTTTTTTAAATTAATTTCTTTTATATTTCAGAAAGTTTATGTTTTGTTTCTGTTAGTTAATAGTAGGTTTTCAACAAGTTTTTATTTTTATTTTTATTTGTTATCAAGAAATCAATTCTAGTTCTCTAATAACTCGCAATTGATTTCTCTACTGTTTTAACTCCCAATTGAAAATACTTTCAAAATAGTTTGATGAAAAAGAAAATACTTTATTTTATCTTAGTTAAATTTATATCTTAGTTCTCTGCTATTTTAGTTTTATTTTCTGTTAGACAAAAACTATTTAGGGTTTGATGTAGTAGAAGACTCCCTAGTTTTATTTGAAGTTTCCTTTGGATTCTTTCGCTCTCTCTTATGGTTTGGATTGTTAGTGTGAGTGCTTACGTGAATGATATGTTTGTTATATAGATTTCATCGGAGAGTGACGAGTAGTCTATCAAGTTATTTCTCGAGAAATGATACTTCTTCCTCGTCAACATCACCAGGCAAGTCATTTGATCATGTATCACCTATGTTTTATGCATCGTAGTTCTACCATCCTATGCCCAATTGCATGCTGAGTAGGTACTTGGAAATTATGGTTACATATTGTAGTATCATGTGGTAGGCACCCAACAACCCCGTTACTTGGCCCGGGACGGCAATATTCATATTGCTATTCTTGAGTAGACGGGATTCTGGTTGAGAGTTTATCATGAGTGATGCGAGAATAATTTAATAACCAAGACCGGTTTAGTCAAGACTTTTCAAGACCTCGTGATGCAATGCAACTCTGGGTGAAGGACGGTTGATCGGCTCCCTGGAGAAACCAGTGGATGACCCGGGATGCTGGAGACGTGCCATGACATCTTGCGGAAAGCTTCACCCAGGCTCAAAGAGACGGACGAATATTTTCAAGACCCAAGGCTTACCTGCACAGCCACAAGTCATTATGGGCTTTGGCTTGGTTGGACAACACGGCGACTCTGGACAGGCGGTGCCAGCAGATGTAGAAGAACGGTAGGATTTGGATGGGTACCGACAGGGATTCAGAGGGACCCACTGAAAGACCATGTTTTGATCATCCGGTCTTCAAACACCCTGAAGTGCGAGGACATACACGGAGGCGATCAAATCTTGTGGGGAACGTGTGCAAACCTCTGCAGAGTACTCAAACCTAATCGATTAGCCGTGTCCACGGTCATGGACAACTTGAGCCAAAGGAACTGAAGTTATCTGAAATTCTCAACACAAATTATTAATGTTGTGGGTATTATTGACAACACGGGCACGAGAATTGGTTGGTGGAACCATCTCGTTAACAACCAACAATGTAGTAATATTTTGCTTTTAGCCCTCTCTTGATGTAGGAGAAAACCTTGCTTTTCCCAAAAAAAAACTTACAACCCCACCTGCCATATATGCATATAGTATAGATAATATTTTACCCCCTCTCTTATGTGACTTGCCAGCATATTCAATATGCTGACCTACACGGCTGCAACGTCTTATGTTGCAGATATTTTCCTCGACGAGTAAGAGTATGATTCAGGGTTACGGTCCGCACTCAACTTGTCGTTGGTGTTTATTGGGACTCCACTCCCTTGACTGTTTCCGCTGAGATATTTAAGGTATATATATCGGTTTTACGCTATTTACATGTGATTGCACTTTGATATATACATTGATGTACTGTGTGTGCCAGCATACTGATCCAGGGATGGCACATATACACACAGGCTTGACTCGTTTTGAGTCGGGTCGCTACAGATATGGTATCAGAGCACATGTTGACTGTAGGACGTGACCCTAGAAACTGGAAACTTCTTAGGATATGATCTCGCAAAAATCTTATTTTCGAAAACACCTTTCAATTCTCATCTCTTCTGATTTCATATAGTGTGGCTATGCTCCATCTTCCCCACACAATGTATTTAAATCATGCACAACCCTGGTTTTAGCCAAGCAATTGTTTCATACTTTAGTGTTCTCAAACTTTTTCAACTTTCACGCAATACATGAGCGTGAGCCATGGACATAGCACTATAGGTGGAATAGAATATGGTGGTTGTGGAGAAGACAAAAAGGAGGAGATAGTCTCACATCGACTAGGTGTATCAACGGGCTATGGAGATGCCCATCAATAGATATCAATGTGAGTGAGTAGGGGTTGCCACGCAATGGATGCACTAGAGCTTATAAGTGTATGAAAGCTCACAAAAGAAACTAGTGGGTGTGCACCCAACTTGCTTGCTCACGAAGACCTAGGGCAATTTTGAGGAAGCCCATCATTGGAATATACAAGCCAAGTTATATAATGAAAATTTCCCACTAGTATATGGAAGTGACAACATAGGGGACTCTGTGTCATGAAGATCATAGTGCTATTTGAAGCACAAGTGTGGAAAGAGGATAGTAGCAATTGCCCCTTCCCTCTTTTTTCTCATTTTTTTGTGGACTCTTTGGCCTATTTTTTTATTTTTATTTTGGTGGGCATCTTTGGCCTCTTTTTTATAAATGGGCTTCGCTGGCCTCTTTTATTTCCTCACATGGGACAATGCTCTATTAATGATGATCATCACACTTACAACTCAATACTTAGAGCAATGATGACTCTATATGAAATGCCTTCGGTAGTGTACCGTGACAATGATCTAGCATAGCAATGACATCAAAAAATGGACAAGCCATGGAAACATCATGCTAGCTATCTTACGTTCATGCAATGGCAATATGGAAGTGGTGGCACATGTCATGAGACGGAACGGTGGTAGTTGCATGGCAATATATCTCGGAATGGCTATGAAAATGCCATAATAGGTAGGTATGGTGGCTGTTTTGAGAGAGGCTATATGGTGGGTGTAATGCATCGACGAAAGTTGTGCGGTACTAGAGAGGCTAGCAATGGTGGAAGGGTGAGAGTGCGTATAATCCATGGACTCAACATTAGTCATAAAGAACTCACATACTTATTGCAAAAGTCTATTAGTCATCGAAACAACGTACTACACGCATGCTCCTAGGGGAAAGGTTGGTAGGAGTTAACCATCGCGCGATCCCGACCTCCACACAAAGGATGACAATCAATAAATAAATCATGCTCCAACTTCATCACATAACGGTTCACCATATGTGCATGCTATGGGAATCACAAACCTTAACACAATTATTTCTAAAAATACACAATTACTCCCTCCGTAAACTAATATAAGAGCGTTTAGATCACTGTTTTAGTAATCTAGACGCTCTTATATTAGTTTACAGAGGGAGTACTCACTAGCATGACTCTAATATCACATATTCATGTTGCAAGGAATGAAACATATCATATTCATTGACCTACAAGTTTTATGTAGGATTTTATGACAAACCATGTGAATGACCAACTCCTGTCAACTCTCTAAATAGGTATAAGTGAAGCATGAGAGTTTAATTCTTTCTACAAAAGATATGCCCCACTCTAACAAATATAAGTGAATCAAAAGAGCATCCCCAAGCTTAGACGCTCCAAGCATTTGCACATATCATGTGACGAATTAAAATATAGCTCCGAGTAAAATTACCGATAGACTGTAGACGAAAGAGGGGATGCCTTGCTTAGACGCTTGAGTCTTCCTTGAATATTACCTTGGGGTGCCTTGGGCATCCCCAAGCTTAGGCTCTTGCCTCTCCTTATTCCTTCATCCATCGTGCTCTCACCCAAAACTTGAAAACTTCAATCACACAAAACTCAACAAAACTTCGTGAGATCCGTTAGTATAATAAAATAAATCACCACTTCAAGTACTGTTGTGAACTCATTCTAAATTCATATTAGCATTATGTCTACTGTAATCCAACTTCACCATGGTTCATACCCCCCGATACTACCCATAGATTCATCAAAATAAGAGAACAATGCATAGAAAACAGAATCTGTCAAAACAGAACAGTCTGTAGCAATCTGTATATCCCGTATACCTCTGATATCTCAAAAATTCTGAAAAATTACGAATGTATGGAAACTTTTCTTATCAATCAGAAGCAAAAAGAATCAACTCAAAATCTCTTCCAGAATAAAAATGAAAATTAATTTCGTGAGCAGAAAGTTTCTGTCTTTTCTCAGCGTGATCAAACAACTATCACCCAAACTAATCGTAAAGGCTTTACTTGGCACATTATTTTTAAAAACACAAAAGAATTGTACAAGGGGATAATTATTTTTGTGAGAAACTTTCATGAAAAATTCTGCATTGTTTCCATGAGCATGAACACAAGTGTTCAAGGTCGACCCTCACTTCCGCAATGCATCACCTTTCAATCGCTTCTCTTTTTGAAAAAGTTTTAAGTTCCCTTCTATATTTTTTTGTTTTTAAACTAAATAAAATCACTCAACATAAATAAATGACTCTCTAAAACTTCCGGGTTGTCTCCCCGGCAGCGCTTTCTTTAAAGCCATTAAGCTAGGCATAAAGTGCTCAAGTAATGGATCCACCCGGATCCCAAGGTATATCAAAGCCAATTTTAATTAGCAATGATTTGAAATTTAGTAGTGAGCACAAGGTAACATATATCATGCAATTACGCAGTCTAACTCTCTTCCTATGCATTGGCATGTCATAAAAGAACAATTCATGCACATCAAGCAAAGGCCAATACATAGCATAAGCAGTTTCTTGCAATTTTATCGTATTGGGAACATAGAGAGGTGGAGATGTAGTTCCTCTCTCATAATAATTGCAAGTAGTAGCAACAAGCACATGCATATTATATTCATCAAAATCATCATGTGTAACATAAGGAACCATAGCTAGTTCATCTTCATAAGCATCATTCATATTGGCATCATGGCCACAAGCATAGCAAGCATCAAGTTCATCAAAAAGGGATATTTCAAACGAATCCAAGGGATCATAGCATTCATCCTTCGGTAAGAACGAAGGGAAATTAAATAATGTATGAGTAGAAGAGTTACTCTCATTAGAAGGTGGACACGGGTAGCTAGTCCGCTCTTCCTCCTTTTGTTCTTCGCTCTCCTCTTCATCTTTTTCATCTAATGAGCTCACAATTTCAGCATTTTCTTCTTCCATAGTTTCCTGCAAAATAATAGTCTTTTCTTGGGCAGCATAGGGTTTCTCCTTAAATCATTCAATATGGGCATTATATTCATAATTAGTATAACAATAATGAAGCATAGCCAATTTTTCAGATCGGTAAGGAGCACCATCATTATCATCACACCTTTTAAACAGAGCCTCAATTTCATAAGCACCCATAAAAGCAACAAACTCTTCTATTTGATCCACATCATAGTAATCATATATACCATTAGCATAAGAAGCCAAGGTTCTATGATCATTAAATTCACAAGAAAAGGGAAGGTTTGGAGCCTTCATCCTAGAGCAACAAGTAACACCATATCTCTTGCATAGTTCCCAAGCATACCATTTCAACAAATGGATATGATACCATAAAAGTTTGCCTTTTTGAGTCATGCGATAATCCCTAAAGTATTCACGTTGATCCAACGTGTATCCCATTATATAATTGAACGGGGCTTTCTCAGGATTATTAAAGAAGTGTATAATATTTTCCACATAACGAGCCTCGAGGGTTTTAGGAGGTTCCCCATCTCCATGAGTAGCAAGTACACCTAATCTTTTTGGTATTTCGTGTTCCATATCCATAACTAAAGATAGAGAACAACTTAGAACAATAAGTAAATCTACTTAGTGATAAAGCAAACAAGCACACACGAGGATATTCACCCCACGCTATTGCTCCCCGGCAACGGCGCCAGAAAAAGGTCTTGATAACCCACAAGTATAGGGGCTCAATTGTAGCCTTTCTCGATAAGTAAGAGTGTCGAACCCAACGAGGAGCTAAAGGTAGGACAAATATTCCCTCAAGTTCTATCGACCACCGATACAACTCTACGCACACTTTACGTTCGCTTTACATAGAACAAGTATGAAACTAGAAGTACTATGTAGGAGTGATAGGACAGGCTTGCAAGAAAGTAAAGAACACCTAAATAAAACTAGGGGCTGGTTAGATAAAAAAACAACTACGAGTGTCTAACGAGTGTGGAAAAGTGGTGGTAGGAGTTGCGGAATTGTCCCTAAGCAATTGACTACGTTACTAGATCGATAGCAAGTATCATGTGGAAGAGGCCTCTGCTAGCTTGTCATCCCTTACTTGGAATTCTACGCACTTATGATTGGAACTATTAGCAAGCGTCCGCAACTACTAACGTTCATTAAGGTAAAACCCAACCATATCAATAAGATATATTGGTCCCCCTTCAATCCCATATGCATCAATTTCTATGCTAGGTTTGAAGCTTCTGTCACTCTAGCCTGCCAATACATAGTCCTATCAACATACAACTAACCCTATGGTGTGATCCACGCGCGCGATCATATGATGGGCACCAAAGCACAACAACATAACCACAAGCAAATTAAACCAATCATAGCAATTCATCAATCACCGATAGGACAACGATAATCTACTCAGACATCATAGGATAGCAACACATCATTGGATAATAATATGTAGCATAAAGCATCATGTTCAAGTAGAGGGTACAGCGGGTTGCGGGAGAGTGAACCGCTGAATATAGATGGGGGAAGATGATGGAGATGTTGGTGAAGATGACGGAGGTGTTGGTGTAGATCGCCGTCACAGGATGATGTCCCGCACGGCGTTCCGGCGCCGCCGGGAGAGAGGGGGAGAGAGCCCCCCTCCTTCCTATTCTTCCTTGACCTCCTCCCTAGATGGGAGAAGGGTTTTCCCTCTGGTCCATGGTCTCCATGGCGGCGGAGGGGCGAGAGCCCCTCCGAGATTGGATATCTCTCTCTGTGTCCTTCTGTTTCTGCGCTCCCAGATTCTACGTTTCACCGTTTCTGAAATTCCCGAAGATCCGTAACTTCGATTGGGCTGAAATGTTAACACGACTTTCTTCCGGATATTATCTTTCTTGCGGCGAAAGAAGGGCTCCAAACGCCTTAAGGAGTGGCCACAAGCCTGCCTGCCGCGGGCCCACCCCCTGGCCACGGCGACAGGGCTTGTGGGCACTCCGTGCATCGCCTCGCGTTGATTCTTCTTCCCAAAAATCATAAATATTCCAAAAAAAAAATCCCCATAATTTTTTATTATGTTTGGACTTTGTTTGGTATGGATATTCTGTGAAACAAAAAAACATGCAACAAACAAGAATTGGCACTGGGCAGTGGATCAATATGTTAGTGCCAAAAATAGTATAAAAAGTTGCCAAAAGTATATGAAAGTTGTAGAATATTGGCATGAAACAATAAAAAATTATAGATACGACGGAGACGTATCAGCCGCCGCTACGAGGCGGAACTTGAGCAGAACCAATCTAGAGCTCCGGCAGGATCGTCCTGCCGGGGAAACTTCCCTCCCGGAGGGGGAAATCGTCGCCATCGTCATCACCAACACTCCTCTTATCGGAGGCGACTCATCACCATCAACATCTTCATCAACACCATCTCATCTCCAAACCCTAGTTCATCTCTTGTAACCAATCTCCGTCTCGCGACTCCGATTGGTACTTGTAAGGTTGCTAGTAGTGTTAATTACTCTTTGTAGTCGATGCTAGTTGGATTACTCGGTGGAAGATTATATGTTCAGATCCTTGATGCTATTCAATACCTCTCTGGTCATGAATATAATTATGCTTTGTGAGTAGACACTTTTGTTCCTGAGGACATGGGATAAGTCATGTTATAAGTAGTCATGTGAATTTGGTATTCGTTCGATATTTTGATGCGTTGTATGTTGTTTTTCCTCTAGTGGTGTTATGTGAATGTCGACTACATAACACTTCACCATTATTTGGGCCTAGAGGAAGGCATTGGGAAGTAATAAGTAGATGATGGGTTGCTAGAGTGACAGAAGCTTTAACCCTAGTTTATGCGTTGCTTCGTAAGGGGCTGGTTTGGATCCACTAGTTTAATGCTATGGTTAGACTTTGTCTTAATTCTTATTTCGTAGTTGCGGATGCTTACGAGAGGGGTTAATCATAAGTGGGATTTTTGTCCAAGTAAGGGCAGCACCCAAGCACCGGTCCACCTACATATCAAACTATCAAAGTAGCGAACGCGAATCATATGAACATGATGAAAACTAGCTTGACAGAAATTCCCGTGTGTCCTCGGGAGCGCTTTACCTCCTATAAGAGTTTGTCTAGGCTTGTCCCTTGCTACAAAAGGGATTGGGCCGCTTTGCTACACCTTTGTTACTATTGTTACGTACTACTTGTTACGAATCATCTTATCACACAACTATCTGTTACCGATAATTTCAGCGCTTGCAGAGAATACCTTGCTGAAAACCACTTGTCCGATCCTTCTGCTCCTCGTTGGGTTTGACACTCTTACTTATCGAAAGGACTATGATAGATCCTCTACACTTGTGGGTCATCATACGGCAACCGGCAGGAGCCATACGGTTGTCTTTAAACTAACGTTTGTGTTTGCAGATGCGTTTATTATATTGCTAGGACGTAGATTTAGTAGTAATAACATAAATAGCACGACAACCTCGATGGAGACACGTTGATGGAGATCATGGTGTGGCGTCGGTGACAAGAAGATCGTGCTGGTGCTTTGGTGATGGAGATCAAGAAGCACATGATGATGACCATATCATGTCACTTATGAATTGCATGTGATGTTAATCCTTTTATGCACCTTATTTTGCTTAGAACGACGGAAGCATTATGAGGTGATCTCTCACTAAAATTTCAAGACGAAATTGTGTTCTCCCCGACTGTGCACCGTTGCTACAATTCGTCGTTTCGAGACACCACGTGATGATCGGGTGTGATAGACTCAACGTTCACATACAACGGGTGCAAAACAGTTGCACACACGGAACACTCGTGTTAAGCTTGACGAGCCTAGCATGTGCATACATGGCCTCAGAACACATGAGACCGAAAGGTTGAGCATGAATCGTATATTTGATATGATTAGCATAGAGATGCTTACCACTGAAACTATTCTCAACTCACATGATGATCGGACTTGAGTTAGTGGATTTGGATCATGTACCACTCAAATGACTAGAGAGATGTACTTTTTGAGTTGGAGTTTAGCAAGTAATTTGATTAGTTAAACTCTAATTATCTTGAACATAGTCTAAGTCCACTTTGAAATATTTGTGTTGTAGATCAATGGCTCACGCGACAGTCACCCTGAATTTTAATACGTTCCTAGAGAAAGCTAAGTTGAAAGATTATGGAAGCAACTTTGTAGACTGGGCTCGTAATCTTAAGTTGCTCCTGCAAGCTGGGAAAAAGGATTATGTCCTTAATGCTGCGCTAGGAGATGAACCACCCGCTACGGCTGACCAAGATGTTAAGAACGATTGGTTAACACATAAGGAGGACTACTTAATAGTTCAATGTGCAGTCTTGTATGGCTTAGAGCCGGGACTTCAACGTCACTTTGAGCGTCATGGAGCATTTGAGATGTTCTAGGAGTTGAAGTTTATCTTTCAGAAGAACGCCCGGATCGAGAGGTATGAGACCTCCGATAAATTCTATGCTTGCAAGATGGAGGAGAATTCGTCTGTGAGTGAACATGTGCTCAAAATGTCTGGGTACTTAAACCGTCTAGCTGAGCTGGGGATTGAACTCCCGCAAGAGGCTATCACTGACAGAATTCTTCAATCACTGCCACCAAGCTACAAGAGCTTTGTGTTGAACTATAACATGCAAGGGATGAACAAGTCACCCGGTGAGTTATTCGCGATGCTGAAAGTCGCAGAGTCAGAACTCCATAAAGAGCATCAAGTGTTGATGGTGAATAAGACCACTAGTTTCAAGAGAAACAACAAAGGAAAGAAGGGTAATTCTAAGAAGAGCGGCAAGCCTGTTGCCAATCCGACGAAGAAACCCAAAGCTGGACCTAAGCCTGAAACAGAGTGTTATAATTGCAAGGGTATGGGTTACTCGAAGCGCAACTGCCCCAAGTATTTGGCTGATAAGAAGGTGGCCAAGGAAAAATCAGGTATATTCGATATACATGTTATTGATGTGTACTTAACCAACTCTCGTAGTAGTGCCTGGGTATTCGATACCGGTTCTGTTGCTCATATTTGCAACTCGAAACAGGAACTGCGGAATAATCGAAGGCTGGCGAAGGATGAAGTGACCATGCGTGTGGGAAATTGTTCCAAGGTTGATGCAATCGCCGTCAACACACTTTCACTTCAGTTACCATCAGGATTAGTTATGAACTTAAATAATTGTTATTTAGTGCCTGCGTTAAGCATGAACATTATATCTGGATCTTGTTTATTACGAGGCGGTTACTCGTTTTAGTCAGAGAATAATGATTGTTCTATTTTATTAGTAATATCTTTTATGGTCATGCACCTAATGTGAGAGGATTATTCATACTGAATCTTGATAGCGATGATACACATATACATAACATTGAGACCAAAAGAGTTAGAGTTAACAATGATAGCGCCATGTTTTTATGGCACTATGATACGTCTCAAACGTATCTATAATTTTTGATGGTTTTACGCTGTTATCTTGTCTTCTTTTGTTGTTTTATGTACCTTTTATATCTTTTTTGGGACTAACTTATTAATTTAGTGCCAAGTGCCAGTTCTTGTTTTCACCGTGTTTTTGACTCTTTTCAGATCTGATTTTGGAACGCAGTCCAAACGGAAGAAAAACCCCGAAATGATTATTTCCCGAACGGAAGAAGTCCACGGGGCTTTTGAGCCAAGCCAGGTGGGCTCGAGGGAGCCCACAAGCCCCCACTCCGCCACCAGGGGGGAGGCGGCGGTGGGCAGGCTTGTGGCCTCCTTGGCCGCCCCCTGACCTAGGTCTTTGGCCTATCAATTCCCAAATATTCCGCAAAAAATCAGGGGAGCCTCGAAAATACTTTTCCGCCGCCGCAAGCTTCCGTTTCCGCGAGATCTCATCTGGAGACCCTTCCCGGCACCCTGCCGGAGGGGACATTGGAGTTGGAGGGCTTCTTCATCATCATCATCGCCCCTCCAATGACTCGTGAGTGGTTCACTTCAGACCTATGGGTCCGTAGTTAGTAGCTAGATGGCTTCTTCTCTCTCTTGGATCTTCAATACAAAGTTCTCCATGATCTTCATGGAGATCTATCCGATGTAATCTTCTTTGGCGGTGTGTTTGTCGAGATCCGATGAATTGTGGACTTGTGATCATATTATCTATGATATATATTTGAGTCTTTGCTGATTTCTTATATGCATGATTTGATATCCTTGTAAGTCTCTCCGAGTCTTGGGTTTTGTTTGGCCAACTAGATCTATGATTCTTGCAATGGGAGAAGTGCTTGGTTTTGGGTTCTGGCATGTGGTGACCTTTCCCAGTGACAGTAGGGGCAGCAAGGCACACATCAAGCAGTTGCCATCAAGGGTAAAAAGATGGGGTTTTTATCATTGGTTTGAGATTATCCCTCTACATCATGTCATCTTGCTTAAGCGTTACTCTGTTCTTATGGACTTAATACACTAGATGCATGCTGGATAGCAGTCGATGTGTGGAGTAATAATAGTAGATGCAGAAAGTATCGGTCTACTTGTTTCGGACATGATGCCTATAGAAATAATCATTGCATAGATATCGTCACGACTCTGCACAGTTCTATCAATTGCTCGACAGTAATTTGTTCACCCACCGTCTACTTGCTTTCATGATAGAAGCCACTAGTAAACACTACGGCCCCCGGGTCTATTCACATCCATCATTTATATCTCTGCTTTTACTCTGCTTTGTTACTTTGTTGCTTTCAGTTCTCACTTGGCAAACAATCTATAAGGGATTGACAACCCCTTCATAGCGTTGGGTGCAAGCTTTTGTGTTTGTGCAGGATCTTGAGATACTCTTCCGCCGGATTGATACCTTGGTTCTCAAACTGAGGGAAATACTTACCGTCGCTGTGCTTCATCACCCTTTCTGCTTCGAGGGAACACCAACGCAAGGCTCCAAGGCCACGGGGGAAATCCTTTGCATACTTGCCTAGGAAGTCCCTTAAGGCGTAGCCATAGCTGAAGGATTCCTGGTGCCGTCAACACCACTACTTCTGGCGCCGTTGCAAGGGATACACAGCAAAACAATCAGAAGTATTTATGGCGCCGTTGTCGGGGAGGAGAAATCAAGATCTATCCAAGTAGGTCTCACAAACTCTTCTCTTGCATTTAATTTTGTTGCCAGTTGCCTCTCGCTTTCCTCTCCCCCACTTCGCATTTGCCGTTTTCATTTGCCTTTCTCCTTCGCCGTTTTCTTTTGCCCTTGCTGTTTTCCTTTGCCGGTTTCTGGCTTGCTTGTGTGGTTGTTTGTTTGTTGAAGACATCATGTCTGAAAACACCAAACTTTGTGACTTCTCGAGCACTAATAATAATGATTTTATTAGTACTCCGATTGCTCCCGCCACTAGTGCGGAATCGTATGAAATCAACGCAGGTTTGCTGAATCTTGTTATGAAAGAGAAATTCTCTGGCCTTCCTAGTGAAGATGGCGCATCCCATCTCAATACCTTCATTGAGCTTTGTGATATGCAAAAGAAAAGAGATGTGGATAATGACATGATTAAGTTGAAACTTTTTCCTTTCTTGTTGCGAGATTGCACAAAAACTTGGGTTTCTTCTTTGCCTAAAAATAGTATCAATTCTTGGGATAGGTGCAAAGATGCTTACATATCCAAGTATTTTCCGCCGGCTAAGATCATCTCCTTACATAACGATATCATAAATTTCAAGCAACTTGATCATGAACACGTTGCACAATCTTGGGAGAGGATGAAGCTTATGATTAGAAATTGTCCTGCTCATGGCTTGAGTTTGTGGATGATTATACAAATCTTTTAAGCTGGCTTGAATTTCGCTTCTCGCAATATCTTGGACCCCGCCTCAGGTGGAACATTCATGGAAATCACGTTAGGAGACGCTACAAAATTCCTAGACAATATCATGACCAACTACTCTCAGTGGCACACTGAAAGGTCGCCTGCTAGCAAAAAGGTGCATGCTATAGAAGATATTAACTCGCTTAGTGCTAAGATGGACGAGTTGATGAATTTGGTTGCTAGTAGAAACGCTACCGTAGATCCTAATGACATGCCACTATCTTCTTTGATTGAGAGCAGTAACGCTAGTTTGGACGTGAATTTTGTTGGTAGGAACAATTTTGGCAACAATAATGCTTTTAGAGGAAACTTTGTTCCTAGGCCTTTTCCTAGTAACTCCTCTAACAATTATGGCAGTTCCTACGACAACACTTATGGAAATCACAACAAATTACCCTCTGATCTAGAGAGTAATATCAAAGAGTTCATCAACTCTCAAAAGATTTTCAATGCGTCCATAGAGGAAAAACTACTCAAAATAGACGATTTGGCTAAGAGCGTTGATAGGATGTCTTGTGATATTGATGCTTTGAAAGTTAGATGCGCTCCTCCCAAAATCAACTTGGATGAAACTTTCAAAGCTATGCGTATCTCCATGAATGAGAGCAAAGAATGAACCGCCCAAATTCACGCTAGACATGAATGGTTTAAAAGGGTGCGTTCTAGTGATGCAAATCACGAAGATCTTAAAGTGCTTGGTGTGTCTCCTCTTGAATCTTTGTTTTCGCGTGTCAAACCTACTTATGGAGGGGCTGGATATGAATGCACTTTGGTTGAAAAACGCCCCAATGATTCGAAGTCCACCTATCTTGATGATAAAGGTGTGGAGAGTGGAGTTGAAGAAGTCAAAATTTTGGGTAGTAATGAAACTCCCACTTTGGATTTCAAGGAATTCAATTATGATAATTGCTCCTTGTTTGAATGCATTTCTTTGATGCAATACATTGCAAACTCTCCACATGCTTATAGCCAAAGCAAAGTGTTTACCGCGCATATCGTAGATGCTATGATGAAATCTCTTGAAGAGAAGCTCGAACTAGAAGTCTCTATACCTAGAAAACTTCATGATGAATGGGAACCTACTATCAAAATCAAGATCAAAAACTATGAGTGCAATGCTTTGTGTGATTTGGGTGCTAGTGTTTCCGCGATTCCAAAGTCTTTATGTGATATTCTTGGTTTTCATGAGATTGAAGAGTGTTCTCTAAATTTGCATCTTGCGGATTCTACCGTCAAGAAGCCCATGGGGAGGATCGATGATGTTCTTATTGTTGCAAATAAGAATTATGTACCCGTGGATTTCATTGTACTTGACATAGATTGCAATCCTTCATGTCCCATTATTCTTGGTAGACCTTTCCTAAGGACTATTGGTGCTATCATCGATATGAAGGAAGGGAATATTAGATTTCAATTTCCCTTAAAAAGGGCATGGAGCACTTTCCTAGAAATAAAATAAGATTGCCTTATGAATCTATGATGAGGGCTACTTATGGTTTGAGCACCAAAGATGACTATACGTGATTCCATCACTTTCGCCTAGCTAAGGGCGTTAAACAAAAGCGCTTGTTGGGAGGCAACCCAACGAATCTATCCTTTTTCTTTCTGTTTTGTGTTTTCCACACTTTCATAATTCTGTTATGATTGTGTTTTTTGTGTTTCTTTTTGCGTTTGTGCCAAGCAAAACCGTTATGATTAGTCTTCGGGATAATCATTTGGTCATGCTGGAAAAGACAGAAACTTTCTGCTCACGAAAAGAATTGTCATTATTTTTATGTAAGAGCTTTTGAGTTGATTCCTTTTGCTCATGATTGCTACGCAAATTCTTCAGACTGTCGTAATTGTTCAGAAATTTTGAATTACCAGAGGTATAGGAAACATACAGATTTCTACAGACTGGTATGCTGTTAACAGATTGTGTTTTTGTTGTGTTGGTTGCTTATTTTGATGAAACTATGGATAGTATCGGGGGGGGGGGGGGGTATTAGCCTTGGAAGATCGAAAGTACAGTAACCCAACATGAGCACAAGTAGAATTTAAGTTTGCTACAGTACCTAAGGAAGTGGTGGTTTGCTTTCTTGTACTAATGTTATCACTAGTTTCTGTTTAAGTTTCGTGTTGTGAAGTTTTCAAGTTTTGGGTGAAGTTCTCATGGACAACAAGATAAAGAGTGGAAAGAGCTCAAGCTTGGGGATGCCCAAGGCACCCCAAGATATTCAAGGATGTCGTAAAAGCCTAAGCTTGGGGATGCCCCGGGAAGGCATCCCCTCTCTCGTCTTCAATCCATCGGTAACGTTACTTGGGGCTATATTTTTATTCACTACATGTTATGTGTTTTTGCTTGGAGTGTCTTGTATCGTAGGAGTCTTTTATTTTTGTTGTGTCACAATCATCCTTGCTGCACACCTAGAGAGAGAGACATGCACTCACCGTGATTTTGTCGAGCTTCACTTATATTTTTTGGTAGACAATTCAGCTCACATGTGCTTCACTTATATCTTTTGAGCTAGATACTTTTGCTCTGTGTGCTTCACTTATATCTTTTAGAGCACAACGGTGCGTGGCTTGGTAGTTGATCTATGTTTTGAAAGCAGTCTCAAAAGGGGTAGTTATCCAAAGGGATACGAAAACTTCCACCTTCATGTGCATTGAATAGTTAGAGAAGTTTGATTCATCTCAATTAGTTTTGAGTTGTGGTTATGGTAATATTGAAGTCATGCTAGTAAGGTGTTGTGGATCTAGAAATACCTGTGTTGAAGTTAGTGATTCCCGTAGCATGCACGTATGGTGAACCGCTATGTTATGAAATCTGAGCATGATTAGTATATTGATTGTCATCCTTTCCGTGGCGGTCGGGATCGCGCGATGGTTTATACCTACCAACCCTTCCCCTAGGAGTATGCGTTGAATGCTTTGTTTCGATTACTAATAAAACTTTTGCAACAAGTATATGAGTTCTTCATGACTAATGTTGAGTCCATGGTTTAGATGCACTTTCACCTTCCACCATCATTATCTTCTTAGTGCTGTGCAACTTTCGCCGGTGCACAAAACCCACCACTAGCCTCCGTCAAAACAGCCACCATACCTACCTACTATGGCTTTTTCAAAGTCATTCCGAGATATCTTGCCATGCAACTACCACCATGATATGTGCCACCACGTCTACATTGCCTTTCCACGATCGTAAGATAGCTAGCATGATGTTTCCATTGATGTCTATGCCATGCTAGATTATTGCCACGGTACACTACCGCAGGCATTCCATATAGAGTGATAGTTGCTCTAAGTTTTGAGTTGGAAGTGTGATGTTCATCATTATTGGAGCATTCTCCCATGTGAGGAAATAAAAGAGGCCAAAGAAGCCCATAAAAAAGAGTCCAAAGAGCCCACCCAAAAAAATGAGAGAAAAAGAGAGAAGGGACAATGCTACCACTTTTTCCACACTTGTGCATTTTGAGCACCATGATCTTCATGATTGAGAGTCTCTCGTTTTGCCACACCATATGGCTAGTGGGAAATTTTCATTATATAACTTGGCTTGTATATTCCAATGATAGGCTTCCTCAAAATTTCCTTAGGTCTTCGTGAGCAAGCAAGTTGGATGCACGCCCACTAGTTTTCTTTAAGAGCTTTCACATACTTGTAGCTCTAGTGCATCATTTGTATGGCAAGCCCTACTCATTCACATTGATATCTATTGATGAGCATCTCCACAGCTCATTGATATGCCTAGTTAATGTGACTATCTTCTCCTTTTTGTCTTGCAACCCCCACCTCATTCCACACCATCTATAGTGCTATAACCATGGCTCACGCTCATGTATTGCGTGAGAGTTGAAAATGTTTGAGAAAGTAAAGGTGTGAAACAATTACTTGGGCAATACCGGGGTTGTGCATGATTTAAACTCGTTGTGCAATGATGATAGAGCATAGCCAGACTATATGCTTTTGTAGGGATAACTTTCTTTTGGCCTTGTTATTTTGAAAGTTCATGATTACTTTGCTAGTTTGCTCGAATTATTATTGTTTCCACGGCAATAGCAAACTATTGTTTTGAATCTAATGGATTTGAACATTCACGTCACATAAGAGGAATTACAAAGGAAACCTATGCTAGGTAGCATGAAAGCATCACAAATTCATTCTTATCACTTCCCTACTCGAGGACGAGCAGGAGTTAAGCTTGGGGATGCTTGATACGTCTCAAGCGTATCTATAATTTTTGATGGTTTGACGCTGTTATCTTGTCTTCTTTGGTTGTTTTATGTACCTTTTATATCTTTGTTGGGACTAACTTATTAATTTAGTGCCAAGTGGCAGTTCCTGTTTTTTCCGTGTTTTTGACTCGTTTCAGATCTGATTTTGGAACGGAGTCCAAACGGAAGAAAAACCCCGAAATGACTTTTTCCCGAACGGAAGAAGTCCACGGGGCTTTTGGGCCAAGCCAGGTGGGCTCCAGGGAGCCCACAAGCCCCCACTCCGCCACCAGGGGGAGGCGGAGGTGGGCAGGCTTGTGGCCTCCTTGGCCCCCCCTGACCTAGGTCTTTGACCTATAAATTCCCAAATATTCCGCAAAAAATCAGGGGAGCCTCGAAAATACTTTTCCGCCACCGCAAGCTTCCGTTTCCGCGAGATCTCATCTGGAGACCCTTCCCAGCACCCTGCCGGAGGGGACTTTGAAGTTGGAGGGCTTCATCATCATCATCATCGCCCCTCCAATGACTCGTGAGTAGTTCACTTCAGACCTACGGGTCTGTAGTTAGCAGCTAGATGGCTTCTTCTCTCTCTTGGATCTTCAATACAAAGTTCTCCATGATCTTCATGGAGATCTATCTGATGTAATCTTCTTTGGCGGTGTGTTTGTCGAGATCCGATGAATTGTGGATTTGTGATCAGATTATCTATGATATATATTTGAGTCTTTGCTGATTTATTATATGCATGATTTGATATCCTTGTAAGTCTCTCCGAGTCTTGGGTTTTGTTTGGCCAACTAGATCTATGATTCTTGCAATGGGAGAAGTGCTTGGTTTTGGGTTCTGCCATGTGGTGACCTTTCCCAGTGACAGTAGGGGCAGCAAGGCACACATCAAGCAGTTGCCATCAAGGGTAAAAAGATGGGGTTTTTATCATTGGTTTGAGATTATCCCTCTACATCATGTCATCTTGCTTAAGGCGTTACTCTGTTCTTATGGACTTAATACACTACATGCATGCTGGATAGCGGTCGACGTGTGGAATAATAGTAGTAGATGCAGAAAGTATCGGTCTACTTGTTTCAGACGTGATGCCTATAGAAATAATCATTGCATAGATATCGTCACGACTCTGCACAGTTCTATCAATTGCTCGACAGTAATTTGTTCACCCACCGTCTACTTGCTTTCATGAGATAAGCCACTAGTAAACACTACGGCCCCCGGGTCTATTCACATCCATTGTTTACATCTCAGCTTTTACTCTGCTTTGTTACTTTGTTGCTTTCAGTTCTCACTTGGCAAACAATCTATAAGGGATTGACAACCCCTTCATAGCGTTGGGTGCAAGCTTTTGTGTTTGTGCAGGATCTTGTGATACTCTTCCGCCGGATTGATACCTTGGTTCTCAAACTGAGGGAAATACTGACCATCGCTGTGCTACATCACCCTTTCCGCTTCGAGGGAACAGCAACAGAAGGCTCCAAGGCCACGGGGTAAATCCTTTGCATACTTGCCTAGGAAGTCCCTCAAGGCATAGCCGTAGCTGAAGGATTACTGGTGCCGTCAACACAACTACTTCTGGCGCCGTTGCAAGGGATACACAGCAAAACAATCACACTACCGCTTAGGTCATATTGGTGTAAAGCGCATGAAGAAACTCCATTCCGATGGACTTTTGGAGTCACTTGACTTTGATTCACTTGACACGTGCGAACCATGCCTCATGGGCAAGATGACTAAGACTCCGTTCTCTGGAACAATGGAGCGTGCAAGTGACTTGTTGGAAATCATACATACCAATGTATGCGGTCCAATGAGTGTGGAGGCGCTTGGCAGATATCATTATTTTCTCACCTTCACTAACGATTTGAGCAGATATGGTTATGTCTACTTGATGAAGCACAAGTCTGAAACGTTTGAGAAGTTCAAGCAATTTCAGAGTGAAGTTGAAAATCATCATAACAAGAAGATCAAGTTCCTACGGTCTGATCGTGGGGGTGAATATCTGAGTTTCGAGTTTGGTGCTCACTTAATACAATGTGGAGTTGTTTCACACTTGACACTGCCTGGAACACCACAGCGTAATGGTGTGTTCGAACGTCGTAATCGTACTTTATTAGAGATGGTGAGATCTATGATGTCTCTTACCGATTTCCGTTATCATTTTGGGGTTATGCATTAGAGACAACTGCATTCACTTTAAATAGGGCACCATTAAAATCCGTTGAGACGACACCATACGAATTGTGGTATGGCAAAAGACAAAAATTGTCGTTTCTTAAAGTTTGGGGATGTGATGCTTATGTCAAAAAGCTTCAGCCTGAAAAGCTGGAACCCAAAGCAGAAAAGTGCGTCTTCATAGGTTACCCAAAAGAGAGTGTTGGGTATACCTTCTATGTCAAATCTGAGGGCAAAGTGTTTATTGCTAAAAACGGAGCTTTTCTGGAGAAGGAGTTTCTCTCGAAAGAATTGAGCGGGAGGAAGATATAACTTGATGAGGTTGTCGAACCTCTAATCCCTCTAGATGGTGGCGCAGGGCAAGGGGAAACCCCTGTCATTGCGACGCCGGTTGAGGAGGAAGTTGATGATGATGATCATGAAACTTCGGATCAAGTTCCTATCGGACCTCGCAGGTCGACAAGATCACGTACTGCTCCTGAGTGGTACGGTAATCCCGTCTTATCAGTTATGTTGTTGGACAACAATGAACCTGTGAATTATGAAGAAGCAATGGTGGGCCTGGATTCCAACAAATGGCTGGAGGCCATGAAGTACGAGATAGGATCCATGTTCGAGAACAAAGTGTGGACTTTGGAAGTACTACCTGAAGGCCACATGGCTATTCAGAACAAATGGATCTTTAAGAAGAAGACGGACGCAGATGGTAATGTGACGTTTTATAAAGCTCGACTTGTGGCAATGGATTTTTCACATGTTCAAGGAGTTGACTACGATGAGACGTTCTCACCGGTAGCGATGCTTAAGTCCGTCCGAATCATGTTAGCAATAGCTGCCTTTTACGATTATGAAATCTGGCAGATGGATGTCAAAACGGCGTTCCTTAACGGTTTTCTTAAGGAAGAGTTCTATATGATGCAACCCGAAGGTTTTGTCGATTCGAAGAATGCTAACAAAGTATGCACGCTCCAACGATCCATTTATGGACTGGTGCAAGCATCTCGGAGTTGGAATAAGTGCTTTGATGAGGTGATCAAAGCATTCGGGTTTATACAAGTGGTTGGAGAATCTTGTATTTACAAGAAAGTGAGTGGGAGCTCTATCGCGTTTCTAATATTATATGTGGATGACATATTGCTGATTGGAAACAGCGTGGAGCTTGTGGAGAGCATAAAGGATTACTTGAATAAAAGTTTCTCTATGAAGAACCTAGGAGAAGCTGCTTACATTATAGGCATTAAGATCTATAGGGATAGATCGAGACGCCTGATAGGACTTTCACAAAGCACATACCTTGATAAAGTTTTGAAGAAGTTCAAAATGGATCAGTCCAAGAAAGGGTTCTTGCTAGTATTACAAGGTATAAAATTGAGTAAGACTCAGTGCCCAACGACTACGGAAGATAGAGAACAAATGAGTTTCGTCCCCTACGCTTCAGCCGTAGGTTCTATCATGTATGCATTGTTGTGCACTAGACCAGACGTCAGCTTGTACATAAGTATGGCAGGCAGGTTTCAGAGTAATCCAGGAGTGGATCACTGGACAGCGGTCAAGAATATTCTAAAGTACCTGAAACGGACTAAGGAAATGTTTCTCGTTTATGGAGGTGACAAAGAGCTCGTCATAAAAGGTTACGTCGACGCAAGTTTTGACATTGATACGGATGACTCTAAGTCGCAAACCGGATACATATTTATTCTTAATGGGGGTGCAGTAAGCTGGTGCAGTTCCAAGCAGAGCATCGTAGCAGATTCTACATGTGAAGTGGAGTACATGGCTGCCTCAGAGGCAGCAAAGGAGGGTGTGTGTGGATGAAGCAGTTCATGACAGATCTTGGAGTTGTGCCGAGCACACTAGATCCATTAACTCTGTTGTGTGACAACACTTGTGCCATTGCCTTAGCAGAGGAACCAAGGTTTCACAAGAAGATCAGACACATCAAACGACGCTTCAACCTCATCTGCGACTACGTCGAAGGAGTGGACGTGAATATTTGCAAGGTGCACATGGATCTGAATGTAGCAGACCCGCTGACTAAACCTCTTCCACGGGCAAAGCATGATCCACACCAGAATTGTATGGCTGTTTGATTTTTTACAATGTAAATCACATGCCGATGTGAGGACTAGATTATTGACTCTAGTGCAAGTGGGAGACTATTGGAAATATGCCCTAGAGGCAATGATAAATAGTTATTATTATATTTCCTGTTTAAAGATAATCGTTTATTATCCATGCTATAATTGTATTGAATGAAAACATAGATAGATGTGTTGATACATAGACAAAACAATGTCCCTAGCAAGCCTCTAGTTGGCTAGCCAGTTGATCAAGGATAGTCAAGGTTTTCTAGCTATGTGCAAGTGTTGTCACTTGATAACTGGATCACATCATTAGGAGAATCATGTGATGGACTAGACCCAAACTATGAACGTAGCATATTGATCGTGTCATTTTATTGCTATTGTTTTCTGCGTGTCAAGTATTTATTCCTATGACCATGAGATCATATAACTCACTGGCATCGGAGGAGTACCTTGTGTGTATCAAACGTCACAACATAACTAGGTGACTATAAATGTGCTCTACAGGTATCTTCGAAGGTGTCCGTTGAGTAAGTATGGATCAAGACTGGGATTTGTCACACCGTGTGACGGAGAGGTATCTTTGGGCCCATTCGGTAATACAACATCACACACAAGCCTTGCAAGCAATGTGACTAAGTGTAAGTCACGAGATCTTGTATTACAGAACGAGTAAAGAGACTTGTCGGTAACGAGATTGAAATAGGTATGCGGATACCGACTTTCAAATCTCGGGCAAGTAACATACCGAAGGACAAAGGGAATGACATACATGATTATATGAATCCTTGACACTGAGGTTCAACCGATAAGATCTTCGGATAATATGTAGGATCCAATATGGGCATCCAGGTCCCGCTATTGGATATTGACCGAGGAGTGCCTCGGGGCATGTCTACATAGTTCTCGAACCCGCATGGTCTGCACACTTAAGGTTCGACGATGTTTTACTATAGTTGAGTTATATGTGTGGTTACCGAATGTTGTTCGGAGTCCTGCCTGAGATCACGGACGTCACGAGGGTTTCCGGAATGGTCCGAAAACGTAGATTGATATATAGGATGGTTTCATTTGGTTACCGGAAAGTTTTCGGGCATTACCGACATTGTACCGGGAGTGACGAATGGATTCCGGAAGTTCACCGGGAGGGGGGCAACCCTCCCGGAGGAAGCCCAATGGCTTGAGAGTGGCTCCCACCTGGAGGAAGCCCAATGGCTTGAGGGTGGTGCACCAGCCCTAAGGGCTGGTGGGACAGCCCAAGACGGCCTTTGCGCCAAGAGAAGAAAAACCAAAGAGAAAAAAGGGGAGGTGGGAAGGAAGAGAAGGACTCCACTTTCCAATCCTATTTGGATTAGTTTCCTCCTCTCCTCCTGGCCGGCGCACCCTTGAGGGCTTGGCCCTCAAGGCAAGCCTCCTCCCCCTCCCTCCTATATATTGTGGTGATTTAGGGCTGATTTGGGACAACTTTTTCCACGTGCAACTCAACCCTAAACCACATAGTTTCACCTCTAGATCGGATTTCTGCGGAGCTCGGGCGGAGCCCTACAGGAATAGATCACCACCACCACTGGAGCGTCGTCACGCTGCCAGAGAACTAATCTACTTCTCCATCTTGCTTGCTGGATCAAGAAGGCCGAGATCATCGCCGAGTTGTACATGTGCTGAACGCGGAGGTGCCATCCGTTCGGCACTAGATCGGAACGGATCGTGGGACGGATCGCGGGACGGTTCGTAGTACGGTTCGTGGGGCAGATCGAGGGACGTGAGGACATTCCACTACATCAACTACATTTCTTAACGCTTCCTGCTGTGCGATCTACAAGGGTACGTAGATCCAAATCCCCTCTCGTAGATGGACATCACCATGATAGGTCTTCGTGCGCGTAAGAAATTTTTTGTTTCCCATGCAACGTTCCCCATCAGTTTGGCGTTGTCCGCCTTCGTATCGGCCAGATACTTGGGGCAGTTGTGCTTCCAGTGACCAGTCCCCTGTCAATAGTAGCACTCAGTTTCAGGTTTAGGCCCAGCCTTGGGTTTCTTCGTCGGAGGGGCAATAGTTTTTCCACTCTTCTTGGAGTTACACTTCTTGCCTTTGCCATTCTTCTTGAAACTAGTGGTCTTATTGACCATCAACACTTGATGTTCCTTCTGGAGTTTGGACTCAGCGAGTTTCAACATCGCAAATAACTCGCCTAGTGACTTATTCATCCCTTGCATGTTATAGTTCAACACGAAGATCATGTAGCTAGGTGGCAGTGATTGAAGAATTCCGTCAGTGATAGCTTCTTGCGGAAGAGCGATCCCCAGCTCAGTTAGAAGGTTTGTGTACCCAGACATTTTGAGCACATATTCACTGACAGACGAATTCTCCTCCATTTTGCAAGCATAGAATTTATCGAAGGTCTCATACCTCTCGATCCAGGCATTCTTCTCAAAGATAATATTCAACTCCTGGAACATCTCATATGCTTCATGACGTTCAAAACATCGTTGAAGTCCCGGTTCCAAGCCATACAAAACTGCACATTGAACTAGTGAGTAGTCGTCCTTACGAGCTTGCCAAACGTTCAAAACACCTTGGTCAGCCGTGGCGGGTGGTGTTGGAAATATGCCCTAGAGGCAATAGTAAAGTTGCTATTATTATATTTCCAGTTCATGATAATTGTCTATTATTCATGCTATAATTGTATTAACCAGAAACCATAATACATGTGTGAATATACATATCACAATGTGTCACTAGTGAGCCTCTAGTTGGCTAGCTCGTTGATCAATAGATGATCATGGTTTCTTGATCATGGACATTGGATGTCATTGATAATGGGATCACATCATTGGGGAATGATGTGATGGACAAGACCCAATCCTAAGCATAGCACTAGATCGTGTTGTTCGTCTGCTAAAGTTTTTCTAATGTCAAGTATCATTTCCTTAGACCGTGAGATTGCGCGACTCCCGGATACTGTAGGAGTGCTTTGGGTGTACTAAACGTCACAACGTAACTAGGTGATTATAAAGGTGCACTACGGGTATCTCCGAAAGTGTCTGTTGGGTTGTACGAATCGAGACCGGGATTTTTCACTGTGTGTGACGGAGACGTATCTCTGGGCCCACTCGGTAATCCATCATCATATTGAGCTCAGTGTGACTAAGGGGTTAGCCACGAGATGATGTGTTACGGAACGAGTAAAGAGACTTGCCGGGTAACGAGATTGAACAAGGTATAGGGATACCGACGATCGAATCTCGGGCAAGTATCATACTGCTACTGCGAAAACAGACCTTCCCTGGTACGGCGCCAGGAATCGTGCAGCTACGGCTACGCCTTTGGAGACTTCCTTGGCAAATATGCAAAGGATTTCCCCGCGGCCTTGGAGCCTTGCGTTGGTGTTCCCTTGAAGAGGAAAGGGTGATGTAGCACAGCGGCGGTAAGTATTTCCCTCAGTTTTGAGAACCAAGGTATCGAACCAGTGGAAGATCTCGTCAAGTCACAAGTACCTGCACAAACACAAAGAGCTTGCACCCAACGCTATGAAGGGGTTGTCAATCCCTTATAGATTGTTTGCAAAGTGAGAACTGAAAGCAACAAAGTAAACAAGCAAAGTAAAAGTGAAAGTGGAAACGATAGTTGTGAATAGACCCGGGGGCCGTAGTGTTCACTAGTGGCTTCTCTCATGAAAGCAAGTAGACGGTGGGTGAACGAATTACTGTCGAGCAATTGATAGAACCGCACAAAGTCGTGACGTTATCTAAGGCAATGATTATATCTATAGGCATCACGGTCAAAACAAGTAGACTGATACTTTCTGCATCTACTACTATTACTCCACACGTCGACCGCTATCCAACATGCATCTAGTGTATTAAGTCCAAAAGAACACAGTAACGCCTTAAGCAAGATGACAATATGTAGATAGACAATCTCATATCTACGATAAAGGCCCATCTTGTTACCCTTGATGGCAACAACACGATGCGTGCATTGCTGCCCCTTCTGTCACTAGGAAAGGTCAACACACGGTATGAACCCAAAACCAAGCACTTCTCCCATTGCAAGAATCATAGATCTAGTTGGCCAAACAAAACCCAAGACTCGGAGAGACTTACAAGGATATCAAATCATGCATATAAGAAATCAGCAAAGACTCAAATATAATTCATAGATAATTTGATCAAAAATCCACAATTCATCGGATCTCGACAAACACACCGCCAAAGAGGATTACATCAGATAGATCTCCATGAAGATCATGGAGAACTTTGTATTGAAGATCCAAAAGAGAGAAGAAGCCATCTAGCTACTAACTACGGACCCGTAGGTCTGAAGTAGACTACTCACGAGTCATTGGAGAGGAGATGATGTTGATGTAGAAGCCCTCCAACTCCAAAGTCCCCTCTAGCAGGGCATCGGGAAGGGTCTAGAGATGAGACCTCGCAGAAACGGAAGCTTGCGGCGGCGGCAAAGTGTTTTCGTGGATGCCCTGATTTTGTCTGGATTTTTAGGGAATTTATAGGCCAAAGAGCTAGGGTCGGGGAGCGCCAGGGAGGCCACAAGCCTGGTTGCCGCTGGTCCCCCTGGCCGCGGCAACATGGCTTGTGGGATCCTTGTGAGCCCACTGCCTTGGCCCTCAAGCCTCCCGATCTTCTTCCGTTCTGGAAAAAATTATTTCGGGGATTTTATTCCGTTTGGACTCCGTTCCAAAATCAGATCTGAAAAGAGTCAAAAACACAGAAAAAACAAGAACTGGCGCTTGGCACTGAATTAATAAGTTGGTCCCAAAAAAGATTAAAAAGGTAAACAAAACATCCAAAGATGACAAGACAACAGTGTGAAACCATCAAAAATTATAGATACGTTTGAGATGTATCAAGCATCCCCAAGCTTAACTCCTGCTCGTCCTCGAGTAGGGAAGTGATAAAGAATGAATTTTTGATGCTTTCATGCTACCTAGCATAGATGTCCTTTGTAACTCCTCTTATGTGACGTGAATGTTCAGATCCATTAGATTCAAAACAATAGTTTGCTATTGACGTGGAGACAATAATAATTCAAGCAAACTAGTAAGGTAATCATGAACTTTCAAAATAACAAGGCCAAAAGAAAGTTATCCCTACAAAATCATATAGTCTGGCTATACTCTATCATCCTTGCACAATGAATTTAAATCATGCACAACCCCGGTATTGGCCAAGTAATTGTTTTCACACCTTTACTTTCTCAAACCTTTTCAACTCTCACGCAATACATGAGTGTGAGCCATGGTTTTAGCACTATATGTGGTGTGGAGTGTGGTGGAGGTTGCAAGACAAACAAGGAGAAGATGGTCACATTGACTAGGCATATCAGTGAGCTATGGAGATGCTCATCAATAGATATCAACATGAATGAGTAGGGATTGCCATACAAATGATGCACTAGAGCTAAGTGTATGTGAAAGCTCTTAAAGAAAACTAGTGGGTGTGCGTCCAACTTGCTTGCTCACGAAGACCTAAGGCAAATTTGAGGAAGCCTATCATTGGAATATACAAGCCATGTTATATAATGAAAATTTCCCACTAGCTATATGGTGGTGACAAAACGAGAGACTCTCGATCATGAAGATCATAGTGCTTAATATGCACAAGTGTGGAAAGGTGGTAGCATTGTCCCTTCTCTCTTTTTCTCTCATTTTTTTGGTGGGCTCTTTGGCCTCTTTTTTTTGTTTTTTTTGGTGAGCATCTTTGGTCTCTTTTATTTC